>NC_092717.1:209720889-210027633 GCF_047496885.1 Scyliorhinus torazame
AGGACTATCAGAGAATACAGCAAAATATAGATAGATTGGAGAGTTGGGCAGAGAAATGGCAGATGGAGTTCAATCCAGGCAAATGCGAGGTGATGCATTTTGGAAGACCTAATTTAAGAGCGGACTATATGGCCAATGGAAGAGTCTTGGGGAAAATTGATGTACAGAGAGATCTGGGAGTTCAGGTCCATTGTACCCTGAAGGTGGCAACGCAGGTCGATAGAGTGGTCAATAAGGCATACAGCATGCTTACCTTCATCGGACGGGGTATTGAGTACAAGAGTCGACAGGTCATGTTACAGTTGTATAGGACTTTGGTTCGGCCACATTTGGAATAATGCGTGCAGTTCTGGTTGCCACATTACCAGAAGGATGTGGATGCCTCAGAGAGGGTGCAGACGCGGTTCACCAGGATGTTGCCTGGTATGGAGGGTGCTAGTTATGAAGAAAGGTGGAAGGGCGCGTCCTGAGGAACCAGCATGCGAGGCGGGACATCACGTTCAGGTGGCAGGCATGGAAGTAGCCACAGTGCCCGCCTATTACGCCGAAGAAAGGAGACATCATGCATGCGAACGAGGAACGAGGAACGATCTCGGGGCCACTTGCTTAACCACCACAGCCGTGGCAGACCAGCCACCGTCAGGTAACTGAACACTAACTCGGTCAGCAGGAGACAGAGCAGGAGATCTGTGGCTTGGGCGTCGTACGCCAACTTGCATTGAGCCCGAGACTGTTGCATCCTCTGCAGGACCGGAAAACCGTCAAGGTGCGGGATGTGGATAGCCGGCACCGTCGTCCCTACTGTGCGGTTCATTAGCAGCTGTGCTGGGGACAGGCCAGCGGACAAAGGAGTCGCCCTGCAGGCTAACAGCGACAGGTTAAAATCCGAACCCGAGTCAGCAGCTTTGCACAACAGTCTTTTAACAATGTGGACCCCCTTTTCAGCATTTCCATTCGACTGGGGGTAGTGGGGGCTTGAAGTGACGTGCGTAAAATTATACAGCCGGGCAAAATCCGTCCACTCCTCGCTGAAGAAACAAGGGCCATTATCAGTCACCACTGTAAGTGGAATGCCATGACGGGCAAAAGTCTCTTTGCATGCTTTGATGACTGTTGCTGATGTGAGGTCAGTCAGTCTGACCACCTCGGGGTAGTTGGAAAAGTAGTCCACGAGGAGGACATAGTCTCGGCCCTATGCATGAAAGAGGTCAATACCGACTCTGGACCATGGGCAGGACACCAGCTCATGCGGCTGTAGAGTCACTTTGGGCTGAGCCGGCTGGAACCTTTGACACGTTGGGCAATTGTGGACCGTGTTAGCGATATCCTCACTGATGCCTGGCCAATATACTGCCTCTCGGGCTCGACGGCGACACTTTTCGACCCCCAGGTGGATTTGACCGAGGACCAGCTCTGGCATGCTCTGTGGGATTACTATCCTGTCCAGCTTCATTAATATGCCATCCACTACCGCTAGATCGTCCTTTATATTATAAAACTGGGGGCACTGCCCCTTTTGCCAATCATCCGTAAGATGTCGCATTACCCGCTGGAGTAAAGGATCCCTGGCCGTCTCCTGACGAATTTGCACGACCCTTTCATAAGTGGCCGGAAGGTTGGATGCACAAAACTTCACCTGAGCGTCTATCTGACAGACAAAGTCCGACTGCTCACACGGCGTGGTGATGGATCTAGAGAGTGCGGCGGCCACAATGAGCTCTTTGCCCGGTGTGTAGACCAGGTCGAAATCGTAGCGGCGGAGTTTGATAAGGATACGCTGTAGCCGTGGCATCATATCATTGAGATCTTTTTGGATGTTTGTGAACCAATGGTCTGTGGTCTGTCTCGACCATGAATTTGAGGAGGTCATACACATGGAATTTGTCAATCCCTGTGAGGAGGCCAAGGCATTCTTTTTCAATCTGAGCGTATCGTTGCTCAGTAGGGGCCATGGCTCTAGAGGCATATGCGACTGGGGCCCAGGAGGAGGATTTGTACCGCTGGAGGAGTACTGCCCCAATGCCAGCTTGGCTTGCGTCAGTGGAGATCTTCGTCTCCTTGGCGGAATCGAAAAACGGCAGTACCGGGGCCTTGGTGAGTTTCGCCCTGAGCTCACGCCACTCTTGCTCATGAGCGGGGAGCCATTGGACGTCCGTAGTTTTTTTGACAAGATTGCGGAGAGCTGTGGTGTGTGATGCAATGTTGGGGATAAACTTCCCAAGGAAATTGACCATCCCTAGGATGCGGAGAACAGCCTTCTTGTCCTCCGGGGTCTTCATGGTGTTGATCGCCGACACCTTTTCTGCATCTGGCTGCACACCGAACTGCGAAATATGGTCACCAAGGAACATTTTTTTCTGCTTGGCCGAATGAGCATTTGGCTCTATTGAGTCGGAGGCCATGCTCGTGGATCCTGTGAAACACTCGCTTGAGGCGATCGATGCGCTCCTGAGGAGTTGTGGACCAGATAATAATGTCATCGACGTACACTCGCACCCCCTCGATGCCCTCCATCATTTACTCCATTATGCGGTGGAACACCTCCGAGGCGGAGATGAACATAGAACATAGAACAATACAGCGCAGTACAGGCCCTTCGGCCCACGATGTTGCACCGAAACAAAAGCCATCTAACCTACACTATGCCATTATCATCCATATGTTTATCCAATAAACTTTTAAATGCCCTCAATGTTGGCGAGTTCACTACTGTAGCAGGTAGGGCATTCCATGGCCTCACTACTCTTTGCGTAAAGAACCTACCTCTGACCTCTGTCCTATATCTATTACCCCTCAGTTTAAAGCTATGTCCCCTCGTGCCAGCCATTTCCATCCGCGGGAGAAGGCTCTCACTGCCCACCCTATCCAACCCCCTAATCATTTTGTATGCCTCTATTAAGTCTCCTCTTAACCTTCTTCTCTCCAACGAAAACAACCTCAAGTCCATCAGCCTTTCCTCATAAGATTTTCCCTCCATACCAGGCAACATCCTGGTAAATCTCCTCTGCACCCGCTCCAAAGCCTCCACGTCCTTCCTATAATGCGGTGACCAGAACTGTACGCAATACTCCAAATGCGGCCGAACCAGAGTTCTGTACAGCTGCAACATGACCTCCCGACTCCGGAACTCAATCCCTCTACCAATAAAGGCCAACACTCCATAGGCCTTCTTCACAACCCTATCAACCTGGGTGGCAACTTTCAGGGATCTATGTACATGGACACCTAGATCCCTCTGCTCATCCACACTTTCAAGAACTTTACCATTAGCCAAATATTCCGCATTCCTGTTATTCCTTCCAAAGTGAATCACCTCACACTTCTCTACATTAAACTCCATTTGCCACCTCTCAGCCCAGCTCTGCAGCTTATCTATATCCCTCTGTAACCTGCTACATCCTTCCACACTATCGACAACACCACCGACTTTAGTATCGTCTGCAAATTTACTCACCCACCCTTCTGCGCCTTCCTCTAGGTCATTGATAAAAATGACAAACAGCAACGGCGCCAGAACAGATCCTTGTGGTACTCCACTTGTGACTGTACTCCATTCTGAACATTTCCCATCAACCACCACCCTCTGTCTTCTTTCAGCTAGCCAATTTCTGATCCACATCTCTAAATCACCCTCAATCCCCAGCCTCCGTATTTTCTGCAATAGCCTACCGTGGGGAACCTTATCAAACGCTTTGCTGAAATCCATATACACCACATCAACTGCTCTACCCTCATCTACCTGTTCAGTCACCTTCTCAAAGAACTCAATAAGGTTTGTGAGGCATGACCTACCCTTCACAAAGCCATGCTGACGATCCCTGATCATATTATTCCTATCTAAATGATTATAAATCTTGTCTCTTATAATCCCCTCCAAGACTTTACCCACTACAGACGTGAGGCTCACCGGTCTATAGTTGCCGGGGTTGTCTCTGCTCCCCTTTTTGAACAAAGTGACCACATTCGCTGTCCTCCAGTCCTCTGGCACTATTCCTGTAGCCGATGATGACATAAAAATCAAAGCCAAAGGTCCAGCAATCTCTTCCCTGGCCTCCCAGAGAATCCTAGGATAAATCCCATCAGGTCCCGGGGACTTATCTATTTTCAGCCTGTCCAGAATTGCCAACACCTCTTCCCTACGCACCTCAATGACATCTATTCTATTAGCCTGCGGCTCAGCATTCTCCTCCACAACATTATCTTTTTCCTGAGTGAATACTGACGAAAAATATTCATTTAGTATCTCGCCTATCTCTTCAGACTCCACACAGAATTTCCCATCCCTGTCCTTGACTGGTCCTACTCTTTCCCTAGTCATTCGCTTATTTCTGACATACCTATAGAAAGCTTTTGGGTTTTCCTTGATCCTTCCTGCCAAATACTTCTCATGTCCCCTCCTTGCTCGTCTTAGCTCTCTCTTTAGATCCTTCCTCGCTACCTTGTAACTATCCATCGCCCCAACTGAAACTTCACACCTCATCTTCACATAGGCCTCCTTCTTCCTCTTAACAAGAGATTCCACTTCCTTGGTAAACCACGGTTCCCTCGCTCGACGCCTTCCTCCCTGCCTGACCGGTACATACTTATCAAGAACACGCAGTAGCTGATCCTTGAACAAGCCCCACTTATCCAGTGTGCCCAACACTTGCAGCCTACTTCTCCACCTTATCCCCCCCAAGTCACGTCTAATGGCATCATAATTGCCCTTCCCCCAGCTATAACTCTTGCCCTGCGGTGTATACTTATCCCTTTCCATCATTAACGTAAACGTCACCGAATTGTGGTCACTGTCCCCAAAGTGCTCTCCTACCTCCAAATCCAACACCTGGCCTGGTTCATTACCCAAAACCAAATCCAACGTGTCCTCGCCTCTTGTTGGCCTGTCAACATATTGTTTCAGGAAACCCTCCTGCACACACTGTACAAAAAACGACCCATCTATTGTACTCGAACTATATCTTTTCCAGTCAATATTTGGAAAGTTAAAGTCTCCCATAATAACTACCCTGTTACTTTCGCTCTTATCCAGAATCATCTTCGCCATCCTTTCCTCTACATCCCTAGAACTATTAGGAGGCCTATAAAAAACTCCCAACAGGGTGACCTCTCCTTTCCTGTTTCTAACTTCAGCCCATACTACCTCGGAAGAAGAGTCCCCATCTAGCATCCTCTCCGCCACCGTAATACTGCTCTTGACTAGCAGCGCCACACCTCCCCCTCTTTTGCCTCCTTCTCTGAGCTTACTAAAACACCTAAACCCCGGAACCTGCAACATCCATTCCTGTCCCTGCTCTATCCATGTCTCCGAAATGGCCACAACATCGAAGTCCCAGGTACCAACCCATGCTGCCAGTTCCCCTACCTTGTTTCGTATACTCCTGGCATTGAAGTAGACACACTTCAAACCACCTACCTGAACACTGGCCCCCTCCTGCGACGTCAAATCTGTGCTCCTGACCTCTATACTCTCATTCTCCCTTACCCTAAAACTACAATCCAGGTTCCCATGCCCCTGCTGCATTAGTTTAAACCCCCCCAAAGAGCACTAACAAATCTCCCCCCCAGGATATTTGTGCCCCTCAGGTTCAGATGTAGACCATCCTGTCTGTAGAGGTCCCACCTTCCCCAGAAAGAGCCCCAGTTATCCAGAAATCTGAATCCCTCCCGCCTGCACCATCCCTGTAGCCACGTGTTTAAATGCTCTCTCTCCCTATTCCTCATCTCACTATCACGTGGCACGGGCAACAACCCAGAGATAACAACTCTGTTTGTTCTAGTTCTGAGCTTCCATCCTAGCTCCCTGAAAGCCTGCCTGACATCCTTGTCCCCTTTCCTACCTATGTTGTTAGTGCCAATGTGGACCACGACTTGGGGCTGCTCCCCCTCCCCCCTAAGGACCCGGAAAACACGATCCGAGACATCACGTACCCTTGCACCTGGGAGGCAACATACCAAACGTGAGTCTCTCACGCTCCCACAAAATCTCCTATCTGTGCCCCTGACTATAGAGGCCCCAATTACTAATTCTCTGCTCCTCTCCCCCCTTCCCTTCTGAGCAACAGGGACAGACTCCGTGCCAGAGGCCTGTACCCCATGGCTTACCCCTGGTAAGTCGTCGTCCCCACAAGTATCCAAAGCGGTATACTTGTTTCTCAGGGGAACGGCCGCAGGGGATCCCTGCACTGACTGCTTTTTCCCAGTCCCTCTTACAGTTACCCACCTATCTCCAATCTTTGGTGTAACTAATTCCCTGAAGCTGCTATCTATGACCCCTTCTGCCTCCCGAATGATCCGAAGTTCTTCCAACTCCAGCTCCAGTTCCTAACTCGGTCTTGGAGGAGCTGGAGATGGCAGCACTTCCTGCAGGTAAAATCAGCAGGGACACTAACTGCATCCCTCACCTCAAACATCCTGCAGGAGGAACATTGCACTCCCTTCCCTGCCATTCCTCTAACTTTCTACCAAGATCTGGCTAACAACTAAATTAAAATTTTTATAAAAAACAATAATAATATAATAAAATATGGTACTTACCTCAGACCAATGGGTTTTATTATTAGGTTAGAGGAGGAGGGCGGGTGGGAGACACTACACGTGTAGTGTCTCGGGTTTCCTCTCCACCAGAATTTATTGGTGAGGGTCTTCCCAGACGTCCGCGGGTCGACTTCCTGTTCCCGCCTAAAACACTAATTTAAAAAAAAAAAATTCTCAGCTCCTGCTGAAATTGACTAACCAGCCAGCTCCACTCCCGCCGAAATCGACTGGCCTGCCCCTGCAAAGACAAGTGCTTTTAAAGGACACACTTACCTCCCAGCAACCACTTCGGCACTGCTCCCGCTGAAACTGATTCACCAGCTGATTCTCCCGCCGAAATCGACTCTGATGCCAAAGGACTTCCGGTTCTAACAGTAGCGAACGAACGGGGTGTTAAATGTACACAACTTTCAACTGGACGCGTCCAGCTGTATTTGCCAAAACCCCTTGGAGGTATCCAGCTTCGTGAAAAGCTTGGTGTGAGCCATGTCGCTGGTGAGCTCTTCTCGTTGAAGTATAGGGTAATGTTCCCTCATGATGTTACGGTTCAAATCTTTGGGGTCGATACAAATGCGAAGTTCCCCTTACGGTTTTTTGACACAGACCATGGAGCTAACCCAGTCCGTGGGTTCAGTGACCTTAGAAATGACGCCCTGGTCTTGGAGGTCTTGCAGCTGCTGCTTGAGGCGGTCCTTAAGGGGTGCCGGCACCCGACACGGTGCATGAACCACAGGTGTGGTATTTGGCTTCATCAGTATCTTGTATCGGTAAGATAGTGTGCCCATACCCTCGAAGACGCTGTGGTATTGTGCTATGATGTCATCTAATTGGGCTTGGAAGTTGACATCTGGCGAGGCCGTTGCCTCTGCGGATGACATGGTGTGAACCCGCTGCACAAGATTCAGGATTTTGCATGCCCGAGGACCAAGCAGGGAAGCTCTGTTGGTTCCTACAATTTCAAAACGCAGGGTTGCTGTTGAAGAACGATGAGATACCGCAAGCTGGCATGAGCCACTGGCAGCAATGGCATTGCCATTGTAGCCAAGGAGCTGGCAGGCCGGTGGAAGAATGCTTGGCTTGACGTTGATGGTGTCAAGATCAGACTTTGAAATGCGGTTCGCTGAAGTGCTGGTGACCAACCTGAAGCATATGCGAGCCTCGTTGACCGTAAGGGTGGCACACCACTCGTCGTCCTGATCAATGCTCATCACTGGGAGTTGTTTCACCTTCTTCGCTGAAAGCATCGTATGTTTGGTGATGCTGCTCACCGGAATGGGGATGTGAGGCCCTCGGTGTCGGAATCTGGAACCATGTCGGAACCTGACCGGACGTTCCTGCACTGCGACTGGGATCGCTGTGTATTGGGCAGTTGAGCAGATCTGCACAGGGCTGCGTAGTGGCCAAGCTTGCCACACTGGAGACAGCGTCAAGATTTCGTGGGACATTGCCGCTTTAAATGGGCAGATCCACAGTTGTTGCACGTCATGGCGCCAACGTCAGGACGCTCCGTGGACCACCGCGCATGCGCGGTGCGGTCGAACGATGTGCGCACCTGCGCAGTTCGGTTGTCGGTCTCGCCGTCCCCTTGGCATGCGCAGGAGGCCGGGAAAAGTGTGCAAAATCGCCGCCCTCATCCAGACTCAGGCCCTGGAGCTGTTTTACGGCCTGCACCCGCTCTGCATCGTGGGGGCCTTGCCGCGCCATCACTGCTGCCTTGATATGGGAGTACCGGTTGTTAGCGTGCTCGTGGAGGACGCAGGTTTCGATGACGATGGTAAGGGTGAGCTGCTTAACTTTAAGGAGCTGCTGGCGAAGGGGATCGTAGTGGACCCCGAAAACGATCTGGTCGTGGATCATGGAGTCGGAAGTGGAGCCGTAGTTGCAGGACTGCGCGAGGATACGGAGATGGGTTAAGAAGAACTGAAAAGGTTCATCCTTACCCTGAAGCCTCTGCTGGAACTCATAGCGTTCAAAGCTCTCATTAACTTCGATGTCACAGTGGCTGTCGAACTTCAGCAGGACTGTTTTAAACTTTGTCTTGTCCTCGCCTTCAGCAAAGGTGAGGGAGTTGAAGATGTGGATAGCGGGGTCCCCGGCTGTAGAGAGGAAGAGAGCGATCTTCCTGGCATCAAATGCGGTTTCGAGGTCGGTGGCGTCAAGATACAGCTGGAACGTCTGCTTGAAAATCTTCCAGTTAGCACCGAGGTTGCCGGCGATGCGGAGCTGTGGGGGAGGGCAGACGCTGTCCAAGTTACCAGATGGCTGAT
Organism: Scyliorhinus torazame; assembly: GCF_047496885.1. Lineage (NCBI taxonomy): Eukaryota > Metazoa > Chordata > Chondrichthyes > Carcharhiniformes > Scyliorhinidae > Scyliorhinus > Scyliorhinus torazame. Next base: position 209,729,691 of record NC_092717.1, read on the forward strand.
CACTGGTCAAAGGTGTCATGATATTCAAACACACATCACAACACACACATCATGATAGACAGACCAATTAACACACATAACACGACAGCCAATCACAGACAAGAGCAGACACAGTATAAAACAAGAAACACGACACCTGCTGGCCAGTCCATCTGGAGACAGGACAAGGCCAGGACCTCATTACCAAGACACTCACACAGTCACCACGTGCTGAGTACCAAGTCAGATGTGTAAATAACTAGTTGGAATAAAACTGCGTTGTACCAATCGCAACCGTGTTGGTTTGTCTGTACCTCAGAGCACCCAACACCACAAAAGGCAGACTATCTCAAGGTAGGTCCATCAAACTCGAGCATGACTCACTGGTACCATGATGTGTTGGGTATGCCGGCTCTGCGAGGACTGCGTTTACTGCAGCAGTGAGAGAGACAGGCTTCCAACACTTGAAGAAATGCAACTCGATTTTATTGAACTCTTAACTATCATACATACTTTAACTGTGGGTTGACACTATGCTGACTTGACAGGAGACCTGAGGCTAACCTGACCAGACTATCTTACTACCACATGATGGATGTTCTAGTTGCTGCTCACGGGCTCTGACTGTCTCAGAAGCTGGATCCCAAGAGAGCGGGAAAACTAGTGCCCTCTGGCTTTATAGTGGTCGTGTCCTGTCTGATGATTGGCTGCTGTGTTCTGTGTGTTCACTGGTCATCCTGTGTGTTAATCACTGCCTGTCTGTGCACCATCATATACCTGCGTGTATATGATGACAGGTATCATTCTCTGGGGGTCCCGCACAGTTGTCCCTCGCCCAGTGTAGCATCCAATAAATAATGTATAGAAATACATAATGGCCATCCTGAAGTATCTAAAATGAAAATGCTCGCCAGAAGCTACGTCCGGCAGCCAAACCTCAACTCAGGCATCGAGGACTTCTTGAGGCGGAGCAGTCTATGCTAGTACAATCAAAAATTCCCTCCCTCAGCCTCCCTACATCCATGGGAGTAGCCTGGCAGTCTATGGGTGCGAGTGTGTGGACTTTGCTGGGCCTTTTATGATGTTTTTGATCCACGGCACTCCCAAGGTGCTAGGATGGCTGTGCCAGCGTGCCCAGGTATCAGTTTGGCATTGCATGGGGTCGGGCGTGCCAGGTCGGCGGTGGGGGTGTAGGGGGCGGTGGTGGCTGGGGCAATCCCTCTAATTACAACCTGGCGTGGAGAAGCTCCCTGCGACCAAGAAAAAAAAAACAATGTGCCATCGGATTACAGGATGTTTCTCGGTGCTGCAGCTTTAACTTGAGTCTGTTGAATCGCGCCCAGTGTCTTGGCCTTATTATCTTACTACAGCGAATGTAAGGTGGAGACTCCCTAAAAGTGGTCAAAGTAAACTAAAATTTACAGCACAGGCCTACTTGCATCTTCCCAAGTTGAAGATGAAAGTAGATTGCCTGTCCCAAGCTTATTCTCGCTCAGATATCTTTGAGGCAAAGAATTTATTCCCCAGATCAAATCAGATGTCTGTGCTTTCAATCTTCTGGTGAGAACCCCCAAAATAGCAAATAACGATGCTTGAGAACAGCACATATATTCGAACAATGGGTGTTGAAATTCTTCTGAGCCGAGGATTTTGCTCATGTTAACAACAGTCTGCCACCGGCAGATTTTCTCATCTCTTAATTCCTTAATCTTTATCTGACATCTGTCTCAATCGTGTTGCCTCTAAACCAAGTGTGTTTGTGTAGCGTCAGTTCTTCTGATTATAGTCTTTAGATTCAGGGGAAAAGGTGGTGAGAGTGGCCTGGTTGCATTCAGGCCATTGATCTTCTTCCTGCAATCCAAAGTTTTCTGATTCCAGTCTCGTTCTGGGTATGTGTTGGGTCGGTGAAGCCATCCACAATTTGAGATTTTTTAAAGCGTATCTTCACACACACTGGGTGCGATCCTCCATCCCGCCAGCCCCGTTTTCTGGCATGGCGCACCCCCTCCGGCAGTGGGATTCTCCGTTCCCGCAGCCGGCCAATGGGGTTTCCATTGTAGGCCACCCCACGCCGCTGGGAAATGCACGGGCGTGGGTGCACTGCCGGCGGGTCGGTGGATCCCACCGATGGAGAATCCCATCAACTGATTTTCCCTTTGAGGTATAGTTGGGAAGTGTTTGAAAGATTCCTGAACTGATTATCAGCCTGCTGAACCGCATTATGAATGCTCCTTCAGGGCAGCACGGTGGCACAGTGGTTAGCATTGTTGCCTACGGCACTGAGGACCCGGGTTCGAATCCCGGCCCTGAGTCACTGTCCATGTGGAGTTTGCACACTCTCCCCATGTCTGTGTGGATTTCGCCCCCACAACCCAAAAGATGTGCAGGATAGGTGAATTGGCCACGCTAAATTGCCTCTTAATTGGAAAAAATAATTGGGTACTCTAAATTAAAAAAAAAAAAAAATGCTCCTTCGGTGACCAACATGTCCCGTCTTTGGACTTGAACTGAAAGATTCTGGTCCAGCGTAGGGGGGCTCCTCTTTGCTGCAAGACCCCTTTCCCAATTTGAGTCACTTCAGTTTAAAATAAAAGATGATTTTTCTCTGTCAGGCACCATTCTTTTCTGTGTTGCATTCTCACACCACCATGATGCAGCAGATCCCCTCACCTATCATGTTGGTTTTTAACCTCATTCCAGCTTTGTCGACTCATTTTACACATTGGTGACCTGCAATCTAGAGTGAACCCATCAGCTGGCCTTCACGGATTCCTGACATTGCAACAACACAAGAGAACTCCATCTTTCTCTGTGCGTCATTCAGGGTTTGGGTTGACAAGGTTATGCGCAGCATTGTGCAGAGGTTGGAGGAATCCATGCAAGCCATGAGCTCTGGCATTTCTCAGGCATTTGAGGACATGATGTCTTCCATGGAGAGGTTAATGACTGCTGAGAACCAGATTCGGAGAAAAACCCAAATGCAGTCTGACCTGCCTTGTGTCGCTTGAGCACCATGGACTCTAAACACGAGGAGCAGGGCGAGAGGGATGAGGCACATGGACCTCCCTCCAGGTGCCCCTTCCCACAGGAAGACAAGAAGATGTAAATGTTCACAAATATGGAGGTGAAGCATGTGCCAGCTGCTCCAGGAGCTTCCTCTCAGGACAACCCCAGGGTGAGAGGCCTCTACTCATCAACTGTGCCCTTGGGCCATTGCCTCCAGTAAACTCAGCCGAGGAGGATGCCCCAGCATTCATGCTCTGACAGTAAATCAGAGCCCTCCAGAGAATTCCCGCCACAGTCAGCACAGGCAATGGGGTAAACACATTGAGCAGATTGCCACCATCTCAGCTGCTTACGTCAGGGTTGCATCACGGCGTAATGATTGTAAGCCAAAACTTAGGACTGAATGAGGGCACAGAGGTGGTCTCGGTGTTTTTTAAATGTTCACCTTGTTGAACGTGAATATTGCACATTATACTGGTTGCACCTTACCCCTCTGTACATCACTGTTATTCAGAGAGCTAGCTTTACCATCATGCCTCATGGTTAGCTGCTGGTGAGTTAGAAAAATTTCCTTTGTTGTGGAGGAAGTATTTGGGTTGATTCTTTATTCAATGTTCATGAGTGAGTCCAATTTTGTACTTGCCAGTCTGGGGGGCATGGCTTATAATGTCGACTCAGCTGCCCTCCCTTTTCTGCAATATGGAGATTGTTCAGGATTACTTTCAATGGGGAAAATTAAACGGTTGTCAGTGCACTCATAGTCCTGTAACAATGGAGCAAGATCGAAATTCTTGGTCACTTCGGCTGATTGGCATTTGTTCAAGTATGAAACAGCTGTCCTCAGGCACAGTATTCACTAAAGATATGTGTGAAAACGGTCTGCTCCCTTTGCATTCTATCTGGCAAAGGATACAGGTCAGAGATGGCTCTGGGAGGGAGGGTGACAGGGGTTGGTAGAAATCCCAAATAGGTTCTGGATTATGGTCATGTAAGTGCCTTAACCTTGGACGAACTATGGGTATATTAGGTTGTTCCTTGTATGCCTGGCATGTCTCCATGGTCCTGGCCTGTAAAGGCTCATGCACATTCATAATATCTTCCTCTGGCTCATCCAATTCATCCTCATCTGAGGAGGAGTGCTGCTCCCCCCTTGTCATCTGATTGCAATGTTTCACTGCATTGCATGGCCATGTTTGCAGTGCACAGCAACCTGTGAAGGAATTGCAGCTGCAAATACAGAACTTTCAGATGTTTATAAACATGCTTATGTAGAGATTTGTGCTCAAGGTTACCAACATCCTGTCCTGTGGCACAGGATATGATATGTCCTTTAACATAAAAAGGAACTGACCTTGACATCATGTCAGAAAGATGTCATAAATTGTTGGATATTGGAAATAAGGTATAGATTTAAGTAAGTTTAGTTCAGTGTTTTTGTGTAGGAAAGGGTACAAGTCTAATTAGGTTCATATTCGACAAAGGTGATTGCATGTATGAGGATTTTTAGTTTCAGTTCAAACTCTATTTCTATTGTAATGAGAGAGAGTTTATGACGGGAAAAGTAGGCACAAGTTTGGAGAAAGAATGAGATGCTGCTTAGCAACCAGCGGTCACTTTAAGAGAAACAGACCTTGTGATTGTGTTTTTGATAAATTCATGGCCGATAGAAGTAGAAATCTGGAGAGAGAACAGTCCCTTAGCTCTGCGAGAAACTGAAGCAGCACAAGGGAGCTTCAAAATGGTAGACTTCCCAAAAAGAACGCCAGAAACTAAACAACAGCTAGTTATGGAAACTAGAGAATGTAAAATGACATTCCAGGATGTTTGAAATCAAAGGAACAAAGGGGACATGGAGCAGGGTAATGTTCATTAAAGTCACTGTTGGAGGGAAGAAATGCTCAGAGTCCGTTTGCGACCACATGGTGTTGGTAAAACTTTTGTTTATTCGAAAAATGGCTGTATGCACAACAGGAAAACCAGAAGATGCTGCTGCCTTCAGCTAGCATGAGTCTGTTCTGATTTTTACAGGGATTTCATGCATATATATTTTAAGTTCGCTTCCAGTTACAGTGGGCTAAACAGCTGGCTTGTAATGCAGAACAAGGCCATGAGTGGGGGTTCAATTACCATACCAGCCTGCCCGAACAGGTGCCAAAATGTGGCGACAAGGCTTTTCACAGGAACTTCATTGAAGCCTACTTGTGACAATAGGCCATTATTATTATTAAGATAAGCATTGCGTCATCGATCAATTTCATACAATACAATCTGATCAGTAGGTATCGGTAGAGATGTTTCCTGCGTCCCTTAATGAGAAACCGATTTACTCATTCAATGGGTTTTACAAGTTACTGGATCATGTTCAAAATATTCCCCTTAACCTGAAATACTGCCGCTAGTCCTTGATGAGGAGTTAATGGGTTTGTATTCCCTGCTCTGGGTAGAATAACGAATCTCCTGCAGACAAGCTGGGGCCATAGTCTTGTGATGTGGGTTCCCCATTATTATTCTAATGTCCTGTAAGATGATTAAATTATCCTGAGTGTGGGTTTTCTTAAGGTTTCTGACTGATCCAACAATTTAACCCTTTGCCTACCGGTTTTCCACTCCCCATGTGCTACGTTTAACCGAGAACATCATTTTATTAATATATATATTATTTTCTCGCTATCATAGAATTAGATCCTAGAATTTACAGTGCAGAAGTAGGCCATTCAGCCCATCGAGTCTGCACTGGCTCTTGGAAAGAGCACCCTACGCAAGGTCAACACCTCCACCCTATCCCTATAACCCAGTAACCCCACCCAACACTCAGGGTAATTTTGGACACTAAGGACAATTTATCATGGGCAATCCACCTAACCTGCACATCTTTGGACTGTGGGAGGAAACCAGAGCACCCGGAGGAAACCCACGCACACATGGGGAGAACGTGCAGACTCCGCACAGACAGTGACCCAAGCCGGTATCGAACCTGGGACCCTGGAGCTGTGAAGCAATTGTGCTATCCACAATGCCACCGTGCTGCCCCTATCGCAGACACAGCTGAGAAGAAGTTGGTTAGTGAGAAGCCAAAGAATCTAAAGTGATCCTGAGGATTGTGATATTTTACTGCAGCCTATGAAGTGATAGTTAAAACAACAATGAAGCAATTGTGTGTGGATCTCTGAAAATCTGTCTGAAAGCTTAAAAACATGCAAGATAAAGGAATATCGAAAGGAGAGTTGGGAAACCTGGAGGTGTATCCTTGTTAAAACATTGGAGAGGAAGCCTCGTTTGAAAAGAAAGTTGGAAAATCTGGAGGCAGACCCTTGATTAAAACAGCTGAGGGAAAGTATTTTATGAAAGAAGACTTCAAAGTTTATATTTTTGAGAGGGGAGTTTGGAAACACTCATATGGTAATCACCTGGGAGGAATTTGAGGAGAAACCCATCAAAGATCAATTGAGTGGCATCTGCCACTTGGTTTCTGTGGTGAACGTATTTTGGTAACCATTCACCACTGTATTACATTGTATTATGCTGTTGCCCATGTGGGCTCCACCTATGGACCATTGTACAGTATTACACCGCTTGTATCATGTTGGTCCGCCCCCTTGAGGGGAGGTATATAGAGCAGCTGTCCTGTAGGCGGCTCTCAGTGCAGAGCAGTCGCAGACAGGCACTGTTCTAGTTGATTAAAGCCACTGTTCACTTCAACTTTTTGTCTCGTGTGAATTGATGGTCGCATCAATTTAATCAACTACAAGATCGCGATGGAAGCAGCCCTCAAACCTGACCGACTGGAACTCGACCCACAGGCCGCGGAAGCCAAAGGGAAATTTTCACACTGGCTCCGATGTTTCGAGGTCTACCTCGCCGCCTCCTCCTCGCCCTCCATCACCAACGAATAGACGCTGAGCCTCCTTCACGCCCGGCTGAGCCATCGAATTTCCGTGCAATTCGAGGAAGCGACCACATACGCAGACGCGCTCGCAATGCTGAGGCCGGTGAACTAAGTGTTCTCGCGGCATCTCCTCACCACTCGTCGCCAACGCCCCGGGGAATCGCTGGAGGAGTACCTACGCGACCTCAATGTCCTCGCGCGAAGCTGCAACTACAAGGCCGTCACGGCTTCCCAACACATGGAACTCGCCGTCCGGGATGCCTATGTGGCTGGAGTCCGGTCCAACTACGTCAGGCAGCGTCTGCTCGAGAAGGGCGCCCTCGACCTAAAAGAGACGGTAAAACTAGCCACCTCCCTAGAAGTAGCGTTCCAGAGCCCCAACGCTTTCCCCTTCCACCACACGATCCCCTTGTGGACACCCGACCAGAGAGTACCCAGGCCTGTGCCGCACGGCTGCCGCCCATCCCGGGGGGCTGCCTTGCTACTTTTGCGACCAGAGCCAGCACCCCAGGCAGCGGTGCCCGGCTTGGAATACGAACTGTAGCGACTGCGGCATGAAAGGACACTTTGCCAAAGCTTGCCTGGGCAGGTCCAAGTCCTTCAAATCACAGGCCCGACTCTCAGACTCACAGGCCCGCAGACCCCGCAGCATGGCTGCGAGCCTGCTGGCTCCGCCCCCTTCGGACGCGTCACCCGCCTCGTGTTGTCCGTGGGGGCAGCCATCTTCGACTCTACACAACACGTGCGATTCATGGGGGCCGCCATCTTGGCCGCCATCTTCACCGACACGTGCGATCGACGGGGGCTGCCATCTTTGACGCCATCTTCAACGCCGCCCGACACGTGCGACCGACGGGGGCAGCCATCTTGGGACTACCCCAGCACCTCTGACCACGCCGGTTACCTGCAACTCAGCATGGTCCTCCTTGACCAGTCATGCCCAAAGCACCTCAGGAACTCCACGATAACCATCCGGGTCAATGGGCATGAAACACTCTGCCTGTTTGACTCCGGGAGAACGGAGAGCTTCATACACCCAGACACGGTAAGGCGCTGTTCTCTCCAAATCTCCCCCGCATTCTAAACAATCTCCCTCGCTTCCGGATCGCACTCAGTGCTGATCCGGGGGTACAGCGTCGCGAACCTCGCGATACAGGGCTTTGAATATGCTAACTTTAAACTGTATGTACTCCCCGATCTCTGTGCTCCTCTTCTGTTGGGACTGGACTTCCAGTGCAACCTCAGGAGCCTGACACTGAAGTTCGGCGGGCCCCTACCCCCCTCACCGTCTGTAGCCTCGCGACCCTGAAGGTCGACCCTCCCCGCTATTCGCAAATCTCACCGCCAACTGCAAACCCGTCGCCACCAGGAGCAGGCGGTACAGTATCCAGGACAGGACTTTTATCAAGTCCGAGGTCCAGCGGCTCTTGCGGGAGGGGATCATCGAGGCCAGTAACAGCCCCTGGAGAGCCCAGGTGGTGGTCATCAGGACCGCGGAAAAGAACCGGATGGTTGTAGATTTCAGCCAAACCATAAAGCGGTACATGCACCTCTATGCGTACCCCCTTCCCCGGATAACGGACATGGTTAATCACATTGCACACTACCGGGTGTTCTCCACGGTAGATCTGAAATCCGCATACCACCAGCTCCCAATCCGCCTGGAGGACCGCCACTACACGGCCTTTGAGGCAGACGGCCGCCTCTTCCAATTCCTCCGGGTCCCTTTCGGCGTCACCAACGGGGTCTCGGTCGTCCAAAGAATGATGGACCGAATGGTGGACCAGTACGGGCTGCGGGCCACATTTCCGTACTTGGACAACATCACCATCTGCCGCCATGACAAGCAGGACCACGACGCCAACCTTCAGAAGTTTCTCCAAACCGCCCAAGCCCTCAACCTCACTTATAACAAGGAGAAATGCGTTTTTCGCACAACCAGACTAGCCATCCTCTGCAATGTCGTGGAAAACGGAGTTCTAGGGTCCGACCCCGACCGTATGCGCCCCCTCCTGTAACTCCCCCTTCCCCACTGCCCCAAAGCCCTGAAAAGTTGCCTTCAGCCGCATCAAGGCAGATATTGCCAAAGCCACGATGTGCGTGGTGGACGAGTCCGTCCCCTTCCAGGTGGAGAGCGACGTGTCAGAGGTCGGCCTCGCCGCCACCCTTAACCAGGCAGGCAGGCCAGTAGCATTTTTCTCCTGTTCCCTCAACGCCTCCGAAATTCGACACTCCTCAGTCGAAAAAGAAGCTCAAGCTATCGTGGAAGCTGTACGGCACTGGAAGCACTACCTCGCTGGTAGGAGGTTTACCCTTGTCACCGACCAACGGTCGGTAGCCTTCACGTTTGACAATACACAGCGGGGCAAGATCAAGAACGATAAAATCTTGAGGTGGAGAATCAAACTCTCCACCTATAATTACGATATAGTGTATCGTCCTGGAAAGCTCAACAAGCCCCCAGATGCCCTGTCCCGCGCGCGGCACATGCGCCAGCGTGCAAGATGACCGACTCCGGGCCATCCACAATGACCTCTGCCATCCGGGGGTCACCCGGCTTATCCACTACATCAAGGCCCGCAACCTGCCCTACTCTACCGAGGAGGTCGACCATGACCAGGAACTGCCAAATCTGTGCGGAGTGTAAGCCACACATCTATCGACCGGATAATGCCCACCTGGTGAAGGCATCCCGGCCCTTCAAGTGCCTCAGTATCGACGTCAAAGAGCCCCTCCCCTCTACCAACCGCAACACGTCTTTCCTCAACGTCGTTGACGAGCACTCCCACTTCCCCTTTGCAATGCCTTGCCCTGACATGATCGTGGCCACTGTCATTAAGGCCCTACATAGTATCTTCACCTTGTTCGGTTTCCCCACTTACGTCCACAGTGACCAGGGTCCTCGTTTATGAGCGACGATCTGCATCAGTACCTGCCCGGTAAGGGCATCGCCTCGAGCAGGACTCCCAGTTACAACCCCTGGGGAAACGGACAGGTGGAGAGGGAGAATGCGACGGTATGGAAGGCCGTCCTCCTGGCCCTACGGTCTAGGAATCTCCCAGCTTCCCACTGGCAGGAGGTCCTCCCCTACACGCTCCACTCCATTAGGTCACTTCTTTGCACAGCCACGAACGAGACCCCTCATGACCACCCATTTGTTTTCCCTGGGAAATCCACCTCCGAGGTCTCGCTTCCATCCTAGCTGAAGACACCGGGGCCCGTACTCCTCCGGAAACACGTGAGGAGCCATAGGTTTGACCCCCTGGGCAAGAGGGTCCAGCTCCTTCACGCCAGCCCCCAGTATGCATACGTACCGTCCCCGACGGCCGACAAGATACGGTCTCCCTCCGGGACCTGGCACCCGCAGGATCCCCTACTACCATCCCCTACCCCCCAACCTACACCGAACAGCACCCCCGCCCCTACATGGCCTCCACACCTCCTCCTCTAACCCCTCCCCCATCGCCGGCCTACAGGGATGAAGCTCCAGAAGACACGCTCCCAGAGTCCACACATGTGCCCGCATCGACGAGTTCAACACCCATGCCCGCATCGGCGAGTTCAACACCCGTGCCCGCATCGACGATTTCAACACCCATGCCCGCATCGGCGAGTTCAACACCCATGCCCGCATCGGCGAGTTCAACACCCGTGCCCGCTGCGGAACCAGAGCTCAGGCGATCGCAGCGCACGATCAGGGCGCCAGACAGACTCAACCTGTGAGCCCTTCACCCCCGCCGGACTTCAATTTTTTAACAGTGACTGTGGTGACTGTGGTGAATGTATTTTGGTAACCATTCACCACTGTATTACATTGTACTATGCTCCACCTATGGACCATTTTACTGTATTACACCGCTTGTATCATGTTGGTGCCCTTGTGGGCTTCGCCCCTGGCTCCGCCCCCTTGAGGGGAGGCATATAGAGCAGCTGTCTTGTAGGCGGCTCTCAATGCAGAGCAGTCGCAAGCAGGCACTGTTCTAGTTGATTAAAGCCACTGTTCACTTCAACTCTCTGTTTCGTGTGAATTGATAGTCGCATCAGTTTCAAAGTTGGCTGTTGTCTAACCACAGTTAGCTTGTTGGGTTACAGGGACTGTGGGCATGATTCTCTGTCCCACCAGCCGGCCAATGAGGTTTCCCATTGTGGGCAGCCCCACGGCGTCGGGAAATCCCCGGGCGTGAGTGCGCTGCCAGCACAACGGGGAATCCCTCCAGTAGAAAATCCAGCCCTGTATGTTTACTGAAAACCTCATTGCACAAGATATGTTTTGCAACCTGTAACCTGTGTTATTCTTAAGATATGTGTACATTTATGAAGACAAGTGGGGGTGAATTATAGTCAAACTTTTCATGTTTAGTAAATGCATTTTTGGTGTTAGAAGCTAATTGGTAGCCCTGCAACTCTGTTTATCCATGATTAATAAAAATATGTAAGAGGTACAGTCTTTTTAGCCAGGGTTCCTTTCTGGGATCTTCCCATCCAGTGTCACATCAACTGAGACTGTAGGTAGAGAGTTACTGCCTTCTGCCTTGTTTTAACACCACAATGTCCAAGCCATTTTGGGGTCCAGAAGTGGTCTCGGGAGAGGCCTCATTGATGTGCCTTCACTGTGCCCTGACAAGGTACCTATTGCAACCAAGTCATCCATTCACTTTCAGTCTTATTATTCTTCGTAGCAGTTTGATACAGCTGAGTACCTTGGCAGGCCAACTCAGAGGGCAGTTGAAAGTCAACTAATTTGGAATGGCAATGTAGACACCTATAGACCAGTCTGGGTAAGAACAGCAGGTTTGCTTTCCCAAGGGATGTTAGTGCACAGTATGAATTTTATGGCGATAAAACAACGTTATAGTTACTTTTTAAAAAATATATATATTTATTAAAGTTTTTTAACACAATTTTTCTCCCTTACAAACAATAACCCCCACCCCCGTAACAAAAAAACCCGAGAAATCGCGCAGAGCAAGATATATACATGGCAAAATAATATATTTACACAGCTTTGTACACTGGCCCTCACCCGTACGTGCCAGTTTCCCCAACCCTTCATGTTATCTCTTGCTCATCCACCCTCCCAGGCAGTCCCCCCTCTCCCCCCCCCCGCCCCCCTCCCAGGACGTGCCCCCCCCCAAGGTTGCTGCTGCTGCTGACCGACCTTCCTTTATCGCTCCGCGAGATAGTTCTAAGAACGGTTGCCAGCGCCTGTAGAACCCCTGCGCAGACCCTCTCAAGGCGAACTTAATCATCTCCAACTTTATGAACCCAGCCATATCATTTATCCAGGCCTCCAGGCTGGGGGGCTTCGCCTCCTTCCACATTAGCAAGATCCTTCGCCGGGCTACGAGGGACACAAAGGCCAGAATGCCGCCCTCTTTCACCTCCTGCACTCCCGGTTTGTCCACTACTCCAAATATTGCTAGCCCCCAGCTTGGCTTGACCCAGACTTTCACCACCTGAGATATTGCTCCCGCCACTCCTCTCCAGAACCCCTCCAGTGCCGGGCATGACCAAAACATATGGACATGGTTCGCCGGGCTCCCTGAGCACCTTCCACATCTGTCCTCTACCCCAAAGAACCTACTCAACCTCGTCCCCGTCAAGTGCGCTCTGTAGACCACCTTAAATTGTATCAGGCTGAGCCTGGCACACGAGGAGGAGGAATTAACCCTACCTAGGGCATCAGCCCACAGACCTTCCTCGATATCCTCCCCCAGCTGCTCCTCCCATTTACCCTTCAACTCTTCTACCAGCGCTTCCCCCTCTTCTTTCAACTCCTGGTGTATTTCTGACATCTTGCCCTCCCCGACCCATACACCCGAGATCACCCTATCTTGAACTTCTTGTGCCGGGAGCAACGGGAATTCCTTCACCTGTCGCCTCACAAAAGCCCTCACCTGAATATATCTAAAGGCATTTCCCGGGGGTAACTCGAACTTCTCCTCCAGTGCCCCTAGGCTCTCAAACGTCCTGTCGATGAACAGGTCCCCCATTCTTCCAATCCCCGCTCGATGCCAGCTCTGGAACCCCCCGTCCATCTTCCCCGGGACAAACCGGTGGTTACCCCTGATCGGGGACCACACCGATTCTCCCATTGCACCCCGGTGCCATCTCCACTGGCCCCAGATCCTTGGCGTTGCGGCCACCACTGGGCTCGTGGTATACTTTGTCGGCGAGAGCGGCAGCGGTGCCGTCACCAACGCCCCCAGGCTCGTTCCTTTACAGGACGCCATCTCCATCCTCTTCCGTGCCGTCCCCTCTCCCTCCATAACCCACTTGCGGATCATCGCCACATTTGCTGCCCAGTAGTAGCTCCCCAGGTTTGGCAGCGCCAACCCTCCTCGGTCCCTACTGCGTTCCAGGAACCCTCTCCTTACTCTCGGGGTCTTATTCGCCCACACAAACCCCATAATGCTCCTGCCTACTCTCTTAAAAACGGCCTTAGTGATCACGATGGGAAGGCACTGAAACACAAACAGAAACCTCGGAAGGACCACCATTTTGACCGACTGCACTCTACCCGCCAGCGAGAGCGGTAACATGTCCCATCTTTTGAAATCCTCCTCCATTTGCTCCACCAACCTCGTCAGATTCAGTTTATGTAGGGTCCCCCAACTCCTGGCTATCTGGAATTCCAGATACCGAAAGCTCCCCTCCGCCCTCCTCAGCGGTAGGTCCCCTATCCCTCTTTCTTGGTCCCCCACCTGTAATACAAAGAGCTCACTCATCCCTACATTGAGCTTATAGCCCGAAAACTCCCCAAACTCCCTTAGAGTGTGCATGACCTCCACCATACCCTCCATTGGATCCGCCACGTACAGCAACAGGTCATCCGCATATAGTGACACCCGATGCTCTTCTCCCCCTCGGACCACCCCCTTCCATTTATTAGACTCCCTCAATGACATGGCCAATGGTTCGATCGCCAATGCGAACAACAGGGGGGACAGGGGGCACCCCTGCCTCGTCCCTCGGTACAGTCGAAAGTACTCCGACCTCCGCCGGTTCGTCACTACACTTGCCATCGCGGCTCTGTAAAGGTGCTTAACTCAATTGATAAACCCTACCCCGAACCCAAACCTGCGCAGCACCTCCCAAAGGTACTCCCACTCTACTCGGTCAAACGCCTTCTCTGCGTCCATAGCTGCCACTATCTCCGCCTCTCCCTCCTCCGATGGCATCATTATCACGTTTAAGAGCCTCCGCACATTGGTGTTTAGTTGCCTGCCCTTTACAAATCCCGTCTGGTGCTCGTGAATTACCCCCGGGACACAGTCCTCGATCCTCGTGGCCAGCATTTTTGCCAGCAACTTTGCATCCACATTGAGGAGCGAGATCGGCCTGTACGATCCACATTGCAGTGGGTCCTTGTCCCGCTTTAGGATCAAAGAAATTGTCGCTTCCGACATTGTAGGGGGCAGGGTCCCCTCCTCTCTTTCCTCATTAAAGGTCCTCACCAGTAGCTGGGCCAGCAGGTCTGCGTACTTCCTGGAGAACTCCACCGGGTATCCGTCCGGTCCCGGGGCCTTACCCGCCTGCATGCTCCCCAAACCCTTGCTCAGCTCCTCCAACCCAATTGGTGCCCCCAAACCAGCCACCTCTTGCTCCTCCACCCTCGGGAATCTCAGCTGATCTAGGAATCGTCTCATCCCCTCTTCCCCCGCTGGGGGCTGGGATCTGTACAGCTCTTCATAAAAGGCCTTGAATACCTTGTTTATTTTCGTCGCACTCCGAACAGTGGCTCCCCTTCCATCTTTGACTCCCCCTATTTCCCTCGCTGCCATCCACTTACGGAGCTGGTGTGCCAGCATCCGACTAGCCTTTTCCCCATACTCGTAGGTCGCCCCCTGCGCTTTCCTCCACTGTGCCTCCGCCTTCCCTGTGGTCAACAGGTCAAACTCCGTCTGGAGCCGTCGTCTTTCCCCAAGTAATCTTTCCTCCGGGGCCTCTGCGTATCTCCTGTCCACTCTCAAAATCTCCCCCACTAACCTCTCCCTTTCCATACCCTCTGTCTTCTCCCTATGAGCCCTAATGGAAATTAGCTCTCCCCTGATCACCGCCTTCAACGCCTCCCATACCACCCCCACCCGCACCTCCCCGTTGTCGTTGGCCTCCAAGTACCTTTCCATACACCCCCTCACCTTCCCACACACCACCTCGTCCGCCAGCAGTCCCACATCCAGCCGCCACAACGGGCGTTGGTCCCTCTCCTCTCCCAGCTCCAGTTCCACCCAGTGTGGGGCATGGTCCGAAATGGCTATAGCCGAATACTCTGTCCCCTCCACCCTCGGGATGAGCGCCCTACCCAGAACAAAGAAATCTATTCGGGAGTAGGCTTTGTTTACATGGGAGAAGAAAGAAAACGCCCTGGCCTGCGGCCTTGCAAACCGCCATGGGTCCACTCCCCCCATCTGATCCATAAACCCCCTAAGTACCTTGGCCGCCGCCGGCCTCTTTCCAGTCCTTGATTTAGAGCGGTCTAGTGCTGGATCCAACACTGTATTGAAGTCCCCTCCCATTATCAGGCCTCCTATCTCCAGGTTCGGAATGCGCCCCAACATGCGCTTCATGAATCCTGCATCATCCCAGTTCGGGGCGTATACGTTTACCAAACCACCCACATCCCTTGCAGCCTACCGCTCACTATTACATATCGCCCTCCATTGTCCGCTACAATAGTCTTGGCCTCAAATGACACCCGCTTTCCCTCCAATATTGCCACCCCTCTATTCTTCGCGTCCAGTCCCGCGAGGAATACCTGTCCTACCCATCCCATTCTTAGCCTGACCTGGTCCGCCACCTTCAGGTGTGTCTCTTGGAGCATGGCCACGTCCGCCTTCAGTCCCTTTAAGTGCGCGAACACTCGAGCCCTCTTCACCGGCCCATTCAGGCCCCTCACATTCCACGTTATCAGCCGGATTGGAGGGACTCTCACCCCCCCACGCCCCGTCGACTAGCCATCTCCTTTTCTGGGCCAGTCCCGTGTCCACGCCTCCCTCACCCTCCAGTACCCCAGAGGGGGGATCCCCGTCCCGACCACCTCTTCTGTGTCCCATTCCCTTTCGACCAGTGCAGCAGCAACCCTTCCCCCCCCCCCCCATTCCCTCCCTCCCCTCCCCCCGCTAGACCCCTGTCTAACTTTTTTGCTCCCCCCATGTCACTCCCGTAAGTCAGCTGACGCCTGCTGACCCCGGCTTCCCCCGCTGTCCCATTGACCTCCCCGCGTGGGAGTCTCCCAATCCATATGCATTCCTTCGTCCCCCTTCCCGCCTTTCTTCCCGCGCGCGGGAAAACACCCCGCGCTTTCCAAAGCCCGCTCCGCCCCCTCTGGCGCAGCTCCTGTCGCGGCCTTGTCTCTCTCCCCCAGCCCATGTAACATTTCCTGCACGTGATTGACCCCCTATATACAGTAACCATCACACATCAAACCTCAAACATCCCCCCTACCCTCACAAACCCTCAGTTAGAGTCCAACTTTTCGGCTTGTACAAATGTCCACGCCTCTTCAGCCGTTTCGAAGTAATAGTGTTGGCCCTTGTATGTGACCCACAGTCGCGCTGGCTGCAGCATTCCGAATTTCACTTCTTTCCGGTACAACGCCGCTTTGGCCCAGTTGAAACCCTCTCTCCGCTTTGCAACCTCCGTGCTCCAGTCCGGGTATATTCGGATCTCTGCATTGTCCCACTTACTGCTCCGCTCCTTCTTGGTCCATCTCAGAACCCACTCTCTGTCCGTGAACCGGTGGAACCTCACCACCATCGCCCTTGGCGGCTCATTTGCCTGAGGCTTCTTCCCCAGCACCCGATGTGCCCCGTCCAACTCCAGCGGCCTCGAAGGGGCCTTCGTGCCCATCATCGCCTCGAGCATCGTGCTCGCGTATGCCCCGGCATCGGCCCCCTCCACTCCCTCAGGGAGACCCAGGATTCGCAGATTCTTTCTCCTCGACCTGTTCTCCAGGTCTTCGAGTCTTCCCGCCCACCTCTTTTGTAGCGCCTCGTTCTGCTCCACTCTCACCGCCAGGCCCACGAGCTCGTCGTCGTTCTGACTGACTCTTTTCTGTACCTCCTGGATCTTAGCTTCGTGGACCTTCTGGGTGATCCCGAGTCCTTCAATTGCCGAAAGCATAGGCGCCAACATCTCCTTGCGCATCTCCTCGCGCTGCTCCTCGAAGCAGCGCTTGATGAACTCCTGCAGCTCCCCTTTGTCCCTGGCCGCCGCCATTTTGTTTTCTTTCCCTCACTTCTCCCGTTGCTCCAGTGCCGCTCCTTTGGCCGTTACACTTCTGGTCCGTTTAAAAAGTCTATGCAAACTCCTGAAAAAGGTCTGAGAGTCAGTTCCAGACGGGAGCTGCCGAATGCGCGACCTACTCCTCCATGGCCGCCACCGGAAGCCTCGTCCCTGCTTCTTCAATGGCCCTGGTAGATCCTTTCACAGTTGTTCCCTCTGCTGCTAGAATTCTCCTTTGATAGAGTCAAGTCAGATTGCAGCTTTAAGCTTGCCCTTCCCCCGCCTGCATGCTGGAAGAGGTCCTTGTCTAAACGTGCAGCCAAAGCCAAATACTTTACTGTTTCTGCCGGGTCTGGCAGCCAAAAGACATAACATTCCTGGGGGACACTGTCAGGGGAATGCTGCAGCCTTCTTGCCACACCGGGAAATGTCAAACAAATGCCGTGGGGGCACTGTAAAAGAGCCCAAAAGTCCGTTCCAAGCGGGAGCTACCGAATATGCGACCTAGCTCTGCATAGCCGCACCTGGAAGTCTATAGTTACTTTTAATGGTAATTTTTAAAATATATATTTACAGCTTTATTTCAATTTGAATTCAAATTCTCCCAAGCTTTCATGGTGGAATTTGAATTGATATTCTCCAGATTATTCGTTCAAGCTGCACAGCAGTTTAGTGGTTATGTTACCGGACAAGCAATCCAGTACTCTACTCTTCTAATATCCACCTAAATCAAATGGAGCACGCAGGCGAGGCCTTGCTTGAATGTAGGATCTGACGGTCAATGTCTCCAATAATGAAGGGCCCCCTCAGGACTTTAATTGCTTACATCCTGGAATGGACTTGGAACTAAACTTTGTGAAAACCAACTGAGGCAAAACTGTCACAGCAATTCAGCTATTACCTAAGATAGAAAGAATGCTTCAGGCATTTAGCTGAGAAAAAATAGTTTCAACAATGCTTGTAATCTCGACCTTTTACTTTCAACTTCTGATTGCTATGCATGCCCAGAATTACTGCCCTTATTTTTAATCTTCCGGCATGCACAATTTTCCTTTATCCCTGTTCACAATTGGTTGATGTGAACTGCAAGTTTATGTCGCTCTCTCAAATAACTTTTGGTCACCTGTATTCTTTTATTTTATTATTTTGTCACCAAATTAAAATCTAAGTTGACCAAATTAAACTTTCAGTTGGCACGTTGGCACAGTATTACTGCATTGTCTCACAACAGCAACAATAATTTACATTTACGTGGCATCTTTAATGTCCCAAGGCCAGTGGGATCTTCCAGTCCCACCGATGCCGAACCCCTGCTGTGGGGAAGTGGTTTCAATGGGAAATCCCAGTGAGAGTGGGCGGAGCAGAAGATCCCGCTGCCAGCCAACGGCAGGATGCTTCCTGCCGCCGAGAAACACGCCACCGTGGCACGAAAAATTGCCCCCCACCCCCCCAACATTTTGAGTTCATTTGGCTCATCATCAGAACTGAGAGAGAGGGAAAATCTTTCAGATAATATACTGCAGCTGGAAGAGATTCCAAAAAAAGCTAACTTAAGAACAAGGGATAGATCACTAGGGTGGGGGAGAGGGAAGGATTGTTTATGCAATGAGATAAAAATGTATGGAACAGAAACAAAAGAGGATAAAATGGAGGAGAAAGGTCACAGTCTAAAGTTGTTGAACTCAATGTTGACCACTGCGGGCTGCAATGTACCGATTGAGATGCTACTCCTTCAGATTGCACTGGCCTTCAAACTGGAGGAGCAGCATTTCATCTTCTTATTAAGCACCTTACAGCCCTAAACAGATGAAATAGCTGGGGCATGGAAAAGAGGCCAGAGTCGGAAAAACACAGAAATCACACAGTGTTAGAAACAATTCCAGAAATGGGACGGAGTGAGACCGTGGAGGAACTTAAGTGCAGGGATTTTATTTCCTTTAGAAATGAAAATGAAATGAAAATCGCTTATTGTCACAAGTAGGCTTCAAATGAAGTTACTGTGAAAAGCCCCTAGTCGCCACATTCCAGCGCATGTTCGGGGAGGCTGTTTTTGTTGCCCATCCCTTGAATTAAGTGGTGTGCTAGGTCATTTCAGAGTCGACCACATGTTGGTCTGGAGTCAGGTAAGGATGTTAGATTTCCGACGGAATTACAAGAATAGTTTTGTGGTCATCACTGGACTATTGATTCCAGATTTTTATTGGCGTCACATTCCAGCACTTGCCATGGTGGGATTCAGACCTGGGTCCCCAAAGCATTCCCCTGGGTCTCTGAATTAGTTGTCCAGTGACAATACCACTATTCTACCGGCACGATTCAAAGAATATTATAAAATCGAGACATGCTGGCCCCTCAAACAATCTTTGTTGGTAAGCCAACTTCAAGTAAGTAGACTACAATTATTGCCATGGAGCACTGCAGGGTCTTACGTTGTAAACTTGTGTTTCTGGCAAAGAGCCTAATCCATTGCTTGCACATTTAAAGAAATTGTGGGCACACGGCCAGTAATTTTCCATCCACTATAAAAGGAACATTGTGTGGCATGCCTGTCATGTTGTAATACAAGTGGTCAACAAGCAACTCTCCTCACGAGTCGCATGCGTCCATGTGTTTAATGTTATGATGCTTTGTTTTACTTTTCAAAGATGCAAGATGGCTGCCAAAAATTATCTCACTGTAACAAGCAACAAAAAAATGTAGAGGAAGATTTGATCTGAGTGTTCAGTGTAACTGATGCGCAATCAATTACACTCAAGACAAAGTGAATTCATAACTGAAGGCTTTAATCTACTAGAACCTTTTCCCCAGCAGCTTCGATACAGAAAGTGAAGGCTGCTGGGACGGCACCATCTCTTATACCCCGCCTTCAGGGTGGAGCTATGTAATACAGCCAATGGTAGACTCCTGGGTCTAGCCAATGGTCATCAGCCTCTCAGGTACCACAATACCTGGTACTACCACATTTACCCCCTGTTAAAAAAGAGCCTGGCGGGGTGGTGGCCAGCGTTAATAGTCGCCTTTAGCATGGTATGACCAGGTATGGAGGTACCGTGATGTTGAGGATATTTACAAAGTGTTCATAGTGCCGCAATCAGTCGATCGGGTGGCCTGGTCGTCCTTCTGGAGTGTCTGGGCCTCGTCGGTGATTCTGATGGGGGTCCCGGCAGTTGCGACTCCGTGAGCGTGGTGTCGTCCTCCCTGGCAGCTTTGTCACCCCTAGGCAGTGCTGTAGGGGCAAAAGGTTGACAGGGAGGGGGGGCGCCTGTAGGGGGTAGCAGTGGGTGGTTGGGCCTAGGCAGGAGCGGCGGGAGTACTGACCCTCCAGTGAGGTGCTGTGGGGGAGGTGGGGGTTGGGGCACTGGTTCGGTTGCACGTGGAGTTCCGGCGGGCGCCAGGTCCCGAAGGGAGACTGTGTCTTGCGGCCGTCAGGGAACGCCACGTAGGCGTACTGGGGGTTAGCGTGCAGCAGCTGGACGCTCTCGACCAATGGGCCCGACTTGTGCGCCCGCACATGCTTCCAAAGCAGGATGGGTCCGGGTGTCGCTAGCCAGGTTGGGAGCGAGGTCCCGGAGGAGGACTTCCTGGGGAAAACAAGGAGACATTCATGAGGTGTCTGATTTGTGGTTGTACAGAGCAGCGACCGGATGGCGTGGAGAGCCATCAGGAGGACCTCTTGCCAGCGGGAGACCGGGAGATTTCTGGACCGTAGGGCCAGTAGAACAGTCTTCCAGGCCGTTCCGTTCTCCCTCTCTACCTGCTCGTTTCCCCGGGGGTTGTAACTGGTCATCCTGCTGGAGGCAATGCCCCTGCTGAGCAGGAATTGACGCAGTTCGTCGCTCATAAAGGAGGACCCCGATCACTGTGAATGTATGCGGGGAAACCGAACTGTGTAAACATACCCTGGAGGGCCTTGATGACGGTGGTTGTGGTCATGTCTGGGCAGGAGATGGCGAATGGGAACCGGGAGTACTCATCAATCACGTTCAGGAAATACATGTTGCGGTCGGTGGAGGGGAGGGGGCCTTTGAAGTCCATGCTGAGGCGTTCAAAGGGACGGGAAGCCTTTATCAGGTGCGTCCTCTCTGGCCGGTAGAAGTGCGGTTTGCACTCCGTGCAGATTTGGCAGTCCCTGGTGACTGTCCTGACCTCCTCGATGGAGTAGGGCAGGTTGCGGGTCCTGACAAAATGAAAAAAATGAGTGACCCCCGGGCGGCAGATCCGGGCGGCAGAGGTCCTCATGGAGAGATTGGAGGCGGTCCACTTGTGCAGTGGCACAAGTGCCGCGGGACAGGGCATCAGGAGGCTCGTTTAGCTTCGCCGGACGGTACAAGATCTCGTAGTTGAAGGTGGAGAGTTCTATCCTCCACCGCAAGATCTTGTCGTTTTTAATCTTGCCCCGCTGTGCATTATCAAACATGAAGGCAACCGACTGTTGATCCGTGAGGAGAGTGAATCTCCTGCCGGCCAGGTAATGCCTCCAATGTCTCACAGCTTCAACTATGGCTTGTGCCTCTTTTTCGACCGAGGAGTGGCGAATTTTGGAAGCATGGAGAGTACGGGAGAAGAAAGCCACGGGCCTGCCCGCTTGGTTGAGGGTGGCCGCCAGAGCGACGTCGGACGCATCGCTCTCGACCTGGAAGGGGAGGGACTCATCGATGGCGCGCATCGTGGCCTTCGCAAAGTCTGCTTTGATGCGGCTGAAGGCCTGGCGGGCCTCCGTCGAGAGGGGGAAGGTTGAGGACTGGATCAGGGGTCGGGCTTTGTCTGCGTAATTGGGGACCCACTGTATATAATAGCTGAAGAACCAGAGGCAGCGCTTCAGGGCCTTGGGGCAGTGAGGGAGGAGGAACTCCATGAGGGGGCGCATGCGCTCAGGGTCGGAGCCTATGACTCCACTTCGCAGTACGTAGCCTAGAATGGCTAGATGGTCAGTGCTAAACAGCATTTATCCTTATTGTATGTCAGATTAAGGATTTTCGCACTCTGGAGGAATTTGCGGAGGTTGATGTTGTGGTCCTGCTGGTCATGGCCGCAGATGATGACGTTATCCAGATACGGGAACGTTGCGCGTAAGCCGTACCGGTCAACCATTCGGCCCATCTCTCGCTGGAAGACCGAGACTCCATTCGTGACACCAAAGGGGACTCTTAAAAATTGATAGAGCCGCCCATCTGCTTCGAAGGCAGTGTATTTGCGGTCACTAGTGCGGAGGGGTAGCTGGTGGTAAGCGGAGTTGAGATCCACCGTGGAGAAGACCTTGTATTGTGCGATCCTGTTCACCAGGTCGGTCGGATATGCGGGGGAGAGTGTACGCATCCAGCTGCGTAAACCTGTTGATGGTCTGACTGTAGTTAATGACCATCCTATGCTTCTCCCCGGTCTTTGCCACCACTACCTGAGCTCTCCAGGGACTGTTGCTCGCTTCGATGACCCCTTCCCCCAGCAGCCTTTGGACCTCTGACCTGATGAAGCACTGTACCGTCTGCTCCTGGTGGCGACGGGTTTGCAATCCGGGGTGAGGTTCGCAAACAGGGAAGGCGGGTCGACCTTAAGGGTCACGAGGCCGCAGACAGTAAGGGGAGGTATAGGGCCGCCGAATTTAAAAGTCAGGCTTTGCAAATGGCATTGGAAGTCCAGCCCCAGGAGGGTAGCCGCGCAGAGGTGCAGCAGGACATACAGGCGGAAATTGTTGAATTTCCTGCCTTGGACAGTGAAGTTTGCTAGGCAGAACCCCTGTATCTCCACCGAGTGTGACCCGGAGGCCAGGGAGATCCTTTGATTTACAGGATGGGTTACAAGTGAACAGCGCCTTACCGTGTCGGGGTGAACAAAGCTTTCCGTGCTCCCAGAGTCAATCTGGCACGATGTCTCGTGGCCGTTGACGAGGACCGTCGTTGTAGCCGTTGCAAGTGTCTGGAGTCGACTTTGGCCCAGTGTCACCGAGGCTAGATGAAGCAATTGCGAGTTCTGGTCGGGCAGTGTGCAGTCGGCCGTGCTGGGGACCTGGGGCCCCATCCAAGATGGCGTCACCCATGGGTCGCACATGGTGTCCGGGGATGAACAAGATGGCGGCGGCAATGGATGAAAATGCGGCGCCCACCCGTCCAGCGTGGAGTCCGGGGGGCAAGATGGCCGCGCCCGTGGGTCGCACGTGGCCCTAGGATATGGGGGTGGCGGTGAACGCTGGCCGGTCGGGGCCTGAAGGGGGGGTTGCCGTGGCGGTCCATAGTCGCTGGAGACCACAGCCACGGCGCGGGCCTGGCAGACCCCCACAAAGTGGCCCTTCTTGCCGCACCCTTTGCAGGCGGCGGTGCGGGCCGGGCAGCGCGGGCGGGGATGGTTCGCCTGCCCGCAGAAGAAACAGTGGGCACCGGCGGCGTTGGCGGGCCGTCTCGCCGCGCAGGCCTGCGGGGTCAGAGGGAAGGTCTGAGGTGCTGCCGCTGCGGGGTGCCGCGCAGCCCAGGGGGCCGCCGCGCGATCGGGTGCAAATGACTGCGCGTTTTTGTAGGCAACGTCCATGGACCCTGTCAGGGCTCGTGTCTCTCTCAGTCCCAGAGTGTCCCTTTCTAGGAGTCTTCGGCGGACATCGGGGAGCTCACACCTGCAACGAAAGCATCCCTGATTAAAAGTTCCGTGTGCTCACTCCCCGAAACTTGCGGGCAGCCACAGTTTCGGCCCAGTACCAGTAGCGCCCGGTCGAAATCATCCAACGTTTCCTCGGGGCTTTGCCGCCTAGTCGCAAGCAGGTGACGAGCGTAGACCTGGTTTACAGGGCGTATATAATGTCCTTCTAGCAGCTCGATAGCGGCAGCATAGTTCTCCGCCTCCTCGATAAGGGGGTAGATCCCAGGGCTGACCCGGGAGCGCAGGAGATGCATCTTCTGTCCTTCTGTGGGGGTGCCTACGGCCATGTCGAGGTAGCCCTTAAAGCACGCCAGCCAGTGTTTAAAAATAGCAGCAGAGTTCTCCGCGTGGGGGCTGAGCTGGAGGCACTCTGGTTTGATTCGGAGATCCATCCTTCCAACTTAAGTTGTAGCAGATTAAATTGATGCGCAATCAATTACACTCAAGACGAAGTGATTTCATAACTGAAGGCTTTAATCTATGAGAACCTTTTCCCCAGCAGCTTCTATACAGAAAGTGAAGGCTGCTGGGACAGAACCATCTCTCATACCCCGCCTTCAGGGCGGAGATACATAATACAGCCAATGGCAGACTCCTGGGTCTAACCAATGGTCATCAGCCTCTCAGGTACCACAATACCTGGTACTACCACAGTAACCATGTTCTAAAACAATAGTCTGGATTTTCCTCCATACTGCTTGAGTACAAAGAATTGACTGGACGATGTTCCTGAAGGAGTAACGCACCAATCAAATCCTGCTGGATTATCCCTCCATTTAAATTAATAGAAAGAAAATAAGTACATCTCCGTTCCTGCAATGCAAATCCTCCCTGATCCCAATTCTCTTCCCTAAACTTTGCACAGCCAAGAATTCACACTCAAATGGTAGAGGTGATAAATAGCCCAAATGAGCTTCTAACCTGGCTACAGATAACACATAAAGAGAAAATGTGATCCCACAAACTAACTTTCCCATTCATACAAGACTGTGAGGGCATCAAAGGTCCCCTTCAACACTTTGCTTCAGACATTTCGGACCAGTTTTTTGATTCCTCCCCCGGATATGAATTGGTCGGTTTCTCGGTGATGCTTAAGCTCACTACCCGTGTTTTGGGAAATGGAATGTCTCCAAAAAGGACAACAGATAAGAATTATTGGCAGCATTCCCTTCAACAAACTTCCAGCCTTCTTTCTTTTTGTGATCTGACAAAAACCTCAAGAGAATTCTCACACATTCAAAGGCAGAGTGACATAACTGAAACCTGGCACCAACATTTTCTTTAAGCTGGTCACTGGATTTGCTCCAATGATGCTCTTTGATAAGCAACAAAAAGCAGTGTGCAAAGCGGTGTATCAGAGGGATAAATACACAGGAAACAAATCCACATTTTTCTGATGTCACATTGGACCAGGTCAAGTTCAGTCTCGAGGTGGCCTCCTCTGACTTGAATGATAAGCAGGCAGCATGAAAGCACAGCCTTGTTCAAGATACAGTTTAGCCTTTTCTGTATTGTCCTTCCTTAATAAAATATAATTACATCAGTGGAGGCTTTTTTATAGATCTCCATTCACATTCTCACTTAAAAAGACGCGGCCCTGGACTCGTTTCTAAATCCCTGGGCTACAAAGACAACATTTGCATAAAAGGAGAGAACTATTTTTTACATGCCAGGAGGGGAGTGCTCTTGTCAGCTCATCTCCATAACTCAGCCCACTCTCCAAGGTAACCCAGGCGAAGTCAGAAAAAATCACTTTCTATCGAGATGTGGCATGATTTCAGCTCCTTTGGAGACAGCGAAATACATCACACATGCAATTTGGAGCTTCATTTCTTCATGATAGCTCATGGAAGAAAATGCTGAAAACATACATATGTTTCACAAGGATCTTCTTCACTATTTCTTCATTTTGTTGCACCGGAAAACCAGTCCTGGAGTAAACCAAATCAAGTCGTCAGAGAACTTTGTGTGTGGGGAGTCATTTAACTGGAAATGCTTGAGAGTGTGGCAGTCCATTGCCTCAAGTGGCGATTAAAAATAGATGGTGAACAAAAGCCGAGTTATATCCATCCCATCTGTTGCCTGATGGGTGATTAAGGTCAAATTTGCCGTATTATCTGAGAGTTTGAAGAGACTTTTATCCAAATCCTTATTCACCCCATGGCCTATGAATTCAATGTACGATCTGAACTGGTGCATTTATGAAAAGTTTAATCCACTCACGCCTAATGGTAGATTTCCTCAAGTCGTGTTAATGTGGAGGAGGTTTCTCATTGTGAGTTGGCCAAATGTGTTTTTCGAAGGGCCGGGTATTTAAAAATGCACTGTGAAGTTAACAGTTAACATGTGAAAGAAACAGCGCAGCATCACTAAACTACTGCTGTCTGCTTCTGTTAATATTTCAAATCAATGATGAGCAACTCAATCACATGTCAGAGATTGGGTGAGAAAGAACACTCGTCAGGAAAATGATTGACTTCACCGCTCTATGTTGCCTCACAAGCTGGTATCTGGCTGCGAAAAATGCCGAACAGATTAATGTTGAAGTCTTCAACTAGAATATCGAAGGTAAATTTAAGTTAATTCTCCTTGGAAATTTTTAGTTCATGTTGTAATAATAACCCATAGCAATTGAAACAGTGAACAGAAACGTATCCATTGGTGATTAATATGGTTGACAGCAGACTAAATGAGGCAGGGTTAAACCTCTAACCAGATTTCCTTCACTCACGTAGTGCCCACTGAACATACCCAAGACAACCTTAATTAGGCCACACTTGGAATATAGTGATAACACTACCAAAAGGATGTAGAGGCTTTGGAGAGGGGACAGAAAAGGTTTACCAGAATGTTGCCTGGTATGAAGGGCTAGGAGGAGAGGTTGGATGAATTTGGTTTGGTCTCACTGGAACGACGGAGGTTCAGGAGTGACCTAATAGAAGTCTGCAAAATTATGTGGGGTATGGACAGAGTGGATAGTCAGAAGCTTTTTCCCAGGGTGGAAGAATCAATTACTAGGGAACAAAAGTTTAAGGTGCGAGGGGCAAAGTTTAGAGGAATTGTGCAAGGCAAGATTTTTACACAGAGGGTAGTGGGTGCCTGGAACTTGCTGACGGAGGAGGTGGTAGCAACAGGTACGATAGTGACGTTTAAGGGGCATCTTGACAAATACATGAACAGCTTGCGAATAGAGTGATACGGACCCCGGAAGTGTCAGTGGTTTTAGGTTAGACCGGCAGCATGGTCAGTGCAGGCTTGCAGGGCCAAAGGGCCTGTTCGTGTGCTGTACTGTTCTTTGTTTTTTGTAATAGTGTAGAAACGGTTGTTGAGGCTACAATAACAAACATTGAATGCATTCATATGATATTCTTACACTTTTAGTGAAGGTGTAAACCCATTTAAAATAAAGGGGTAAATGACAACATTAAATGAGGATGTCACAGACTTCAATATATGCTGAAAGCCAAGTGTCATTTTTAAACTCATATTTTCTCCTGTAAGTAATCTTAATTGACA
This sequence comes from Scyliorhinus torazame, assembly GCF_047496885.1. Classification (NCBI taxonomy): domain Eukaryota; kingdom Metazoa; phylum Chordata; class Chondrichthyes; order Carcharhiniformes; family Scyliorhinidae; genus Scyliorhinus; species Scyliorhinus torazame. Next base: position 209,756,929 of record NC_092717.1, read on the forward strand.
GATTAGATCCATTGACAAAACTTGTGGAAACTGAATTGAGTCAACTTCTATTTTTACTACAACTCGAGGTTTTGCTCCCATGCTTAAGTGCGTTTGTAAAAGTTATCCCTTACGCGAAGAAAACATTTGTTTGTTAAGGATCGTTAAATTCTTGTTAAAAAACAATCGGGGAAATCTCATCGACTGTTGTTCATGGTAGGATAAATATGAAGATTGAATTCATCACTCAACGTTCTAGATGTGAGTTTTATTGAAAAAAAAATTAAAATAGCTGAACATGGGAAAAGCAGTGGTGGATTCTGGGAATGTATTAACCTGACTCAAGTTGACCATCTGATCCAGTTGAAAGCTGGCAACTGAAACATTCAACAGAATGATCTTATAGGTGTAAAGCAATTTACAACTTTATTTATTTGAATGTATGAGTAATATGTCATCTTGCATATATTAAAAGGCTAGTACTTAAAAAGTACTTAAAAAGGCAAGGGGTTGATTCTTAAATTTTGGGCAAATGCGATTGTTCAATGTCCCAGCAGGAATTAATGCAAACAGTGTGCAGATGATGATCGAGCTGCCCTTGGCCAGCGACCAACTTTCAGTTAATTGGCAGGGTGGGGTTTTGGGGTGCACCTAGCAGTAGGGAAAGCGGAGAGCCTTGGGTAGGGGAGGCCTTGAATTTCCTTGTCGAGCCAAGAAGAGGTAAGGAGCCTGTTCCTCCTGGAGGGTCTCTTCATCCTGTCCGACAGCTGCTGACCTGCTACAGCCTAGGGGGTAAAATCACAACAGCTACGGTGCTCAGGCCCGGATTAAATCATGAACAGGGGGCGAAATTCTCCCCCAACGGCGCGATGTCCGCCGACTGGCGCCAAAAACGGCACCAATCAGACGGGCATCGCGCCGTCCCAAAGGTGCGGAATGCTCCGCATCTTTGGGGGCCGAGCCCCAACATTGAGGGGCTAGGCCGACGCCGGAGGGATTTCCGCCCCGCCAGCTGGCGGAAATGGCGTTTGTTGCCCCGCCAGCTGGCGCAGAAATGCGGCGCATGCGCGGGAGCGTCAGCGGCCGCTGACAGTTTCCCGGCGCATGCGCGGGAGCGTCAGCGGCCGTGGAAAGTTTCCCGCGCATGCGCAGTGGGGAGAGTCACTTCCGCCTCCGCCATGGTGGAGGCCGTGGCGGAGGCTGAAGGGAAAGAGTGCCCCCACAGCACAGGCCCGCCCGCGGATCAGTGGGCCCCGATCGCGGGCCAGGCCACCGTGGGGGCACCCCCCGGGGTCAGATAAATGAAAGAATGACACGACAAGGTTTAATGTTTTAAAATGTTTACTGTAACAAGTAACTAAAAACACTATCAACAAAACACCATCTTTCCAAGCAACTTACACTTTAAAAAACAGAATGAAATAGCTCACTTTCTTATTCTTAGCCCTAACAGAGAAACACATTTCACAGGAGTACTCGACCCTGTCCATTATATAGATATTCAATTTTCACAGAATCAAGCCAAAATGATTCATGGCACCTGAGGATTTATTCCTGTTCTTCTTTTCTCAACCTGGGGCTGGATTCTCCATTGACGGGATCATCCGTTTCCCTGGCAGTGCACTCACGCCCGCGGATTTTCACATGGATTGAGGGTGCCCACAATGGGAAACCCCATTGACCGGCTACCGGGACAGAGAATCCCAGTGCTGGGGGGAACGCCACACCAGAAAACGAGTCCGGTGGGATGGAGAATCCCGCCCTGGTAGTTTGCAATCCTGGAACTGTCTTTCACAATGAAGTCTCCTGTTCTGGAGACTCTCTCTCTAGCCCAAGCTATGCAACTCTTCCAGCCTTGTTTCAACTTCCCACAAATCCTAACATAAGCCACCTGGGTGCCTGCTTGGCACTGCCAAGCTTACCAGATGGTACTTCCAGCTGTAATGGGCACTGTCAGTTTGGCACTACCAAGGTGCCAAGCCAGCGTAGGATTGGGTGAGGGTGCCCTGCGTGGGTGATGAGAGAGGGGGTGCGGGGCAGGGATCCTCCCATAGTTTGTTCAGTCTGGGGGATCGAGGGTCGCTTCAGGAGCCTCGGAGATTGGGACACCATTTAAAAATAGCGGCCCGATCTCTCGCTACACTGGGGAATTCTGGCAAGTGGAGCTCCCAGTATACAAAATGGGGCTATGTGCGGCTTTGGCCATGTGTTACCCGCTGAGGTCCCTTATACAACGTTAGTTGCCGGGAAACATGCAGCTAAACATGCTCGCCATGGGACTTTATTCCCAATTTGTTGAATCGCGCCCTGAAGTTTAATGTCCGGGGTTTAATGGATGCTTTCAAAACTTTTATACAAATAAATATTTTTCGTCCTCCCATTTTTCAGCTGAATGCATGCATGTCATAGTTGCCAGAAATGATCGGATACCTCGTTCAAGTGGGCACTCTGAGACGAGGTATTGAAAAGTCGGCAGACTTTCAATCAGAGCAGAGTGCAATGCACAAGCCTAATACTGTTTTTACCCAGTATCCATATTATTGAAAATTACAGAAGGAGTTTACCAGCAGATTCTGGCGGATTTCTCCACGCCTTCCATGCAGCCCAGGAGCAGAGAAGACCTTTTACTAACTGTACTGCAATCAAGATCACGATTATCTATCCAAGAACAAACCATGAATGAAGCGTGGGCTGTTTCTGGCCCGTTTTGTTTTATTCCACCCTTTGCAATAGGCTTTCTAGCTGTGCCATTGGAACAGCACACAATTAGAGAATCAGAGAAACAGCGCAGAAGAAAGCCATTTAGTCCATTGTGCCTGAACCATTAAAAGAGCCATCCAATTACTTCCACTCTCTTGCTCTTTCTACACAGCTCTTTAATTATTTTACCTCAATTATTTATATGATTGCCTTCCGAAAGTTAGTGTTGAATCTACTTTTACCACCGTTTCAGGTAGTGGAGTCCAGAATAAAACAACGTGCTGCACAAAATAAAACATTCCACAGGACATCACTTGATCATTTGGTCACTCAGATGATTCAATTTCTGGTATTATCAGGTTTCTGAATGATTAACATTGCAGTATCTTCATGAATAAATGGGAGCGGGGTAGTGTTGATACTACAGGCATACTGTATGCTACAGTACAGGCAGAATGGGAATCATCCTTGGAAAATCCCACCACGTGCACCATGCCATGCCCTGTGTGTCAAGCTAGCAAAAATAAGCAATTTTGTTGTGCGGTCTGCTGCTGTGGGATGCAATGACATTCTTTTGTTGTGAGGCAGAATTGAATTAATTCAAAGGTTCACGGTGAACCATTCACAAATGTCATCAATTTTACGCCAATCACATTGCTGATTCAAATTGTCAAGTATTTGGCACGAGTTCCCTTGATTTGCAATCCTTGTATTAAGGACCCATTTAACCACACTTAAAAAAGCAAAGATTTTTATTTCTGGAATACGTTTAATGTAAGAAAAGAACAGCATGCTTCACAGAGACATGTGTCTTGGAGTATCCTTCTTGAGCGCCATGCTCATGCTGAACCTAAGAATGCACTGACGTCAGTTTAAAGAATGCAAGAGAGACTTGCGTATATACAGCGTGTTTCATCACCACAGGATGTTCAAAAGTTCTTCACAGCATATTACTTTAGAAGTGTGGTCACTATGGTGATAAAGGAAAGAAGGCAGTCCAAAGCTGTGCAGATTAGGTGGGTTGACATTATCAATGCATGGGGTTACCGGTATAGGGCGGGGAGTGGAGTTATGTAGAGTGTTCTTTCGGAGGACGGGTGCAGACACGATGGGCCATATTGCCTCCTTCTACACTGTAGGAATTCTATGTTCTTTGTTTAATTTGTGCACAGCAAGGTTTCACAAACAGCAATGTGATATGGTTAGGTAATGTATTTTCTTTGTGATGGTGGTTGAGGGATAAATGTTGCCCAAGACACTGGGGATAACTTAACTGCTCTTTTTCAAAAAAATAGCATTGTGGGACCTTTCACATCTACATGAGATTTACATCCAAGTATCCGCCCAATCTCATTAAGAAAAGGTCAAATCTAAAATGTGTGTAAATCAGCTTAAAAGTAAGAGCCCATGGAAAGCATTGAACACCCACCATATATTCATTCCTTCAGTATGAACATTTATCTCGTTTAGCCATCAGTCGTGCACAACAGCTTCAGCATGTATAAAAACCTGCAACCGGGAACCTTTTCAATTTTTAATGTGATTTGTAGTTATACCAGAAAAATAGATTCGGAGATACACAAAATACAGAAGAGGTCTGAGAATTTCTTTAAAATAGAACACTTTAAAAAGGACTACAATATCAGAAAATTGATACTGGTTTCCTGCATCCGGGAATCTGGTTGCAATGCTGAGAGACTCCTCAAATCAATGCAATTGGAGGATACTGGTATTTGAGAGTTGGGATGTCGCTAGCTTTGTGGGTGGAAATTTACCTGATCAAATGGATGGACACAACAGAATTTATTCCGGCATTTATTCCGTGTTTTTTTAAAGTGGGAAATGTTCCAAGATATTTCACGGGGGTGTAATCAGAGATAAAGTAAAATTAAAATTAAATACTTCTGCTTTGAATGTATTTCATTGAATAAACCCATCACTTAGCACATAGCCTAACCTTTTAACCTCAGTGTTCCAGCTGTGGTAGATTATTCGAATGATTTAAGCACACTATTATCTCGTCAGTGTCAGCAAGCGGCTCGAGACTTCAGATGTTCTTCATAACACTATAATGTTTGCAAATAATATTTAGAATTTGATGTAGACTTCCATGGCTTCAGCTTCAAACTTGTTATTGCATAAATTGGAAAATCTCTGCTTTGAAAAACCTTTAATCTTTCAGAACATAAGCATTGCAATTGAAATTCAGTGTGCCTCTGCCATTCAAGTGACTATCCTCGCAACACTTACCTTCTTCGTGATTTTCGTTTGCTGTTGTCTAGAAAGTGTCTTTGGGATTATCGAGAATGAATGTTATTGTTCGAGAAGCAATGTTAAACAGTATCCAGTAGTAATATCATACACATGCATCAAACATTCAGTGAATAATATCACTATTAGTAATTCCGGGTACGTTTCATGATCTTTCCCTTCATTTTTTTGTAGCCTTTGGGTTTTGGTAGTTTTCAATTTCCTGTGCTGACTTTTGTTGCTTCCATTTTATCGACTTCTCTGTTGAAGGTGTTGGCTCATGCTGAGGGATGAATACAAGGTTGCCCTCCAGTGTCTTATCAAAGTGATTGTTCCTCATATGTCAGCCTAGGCAGTGAGTGTTGCCAGGTTATTTGACTAGCCAAACAACTTGTATCCAAGCAGCAGCTCCCTGTTCTCAGGGAGTGATTCAGGACTAATATCCTCCCAACCCACGGCACGGTGGCAGAGTGGTTAGCACTGCTGCCTCACAGCAGGTTCGATTCCTGCCTCAGGTGACTGTCCGTGTGGAGTTTGCGCAGTCACCCTGTGCCTGCGTGGGATTCCTCCGGATGCTCCGGTTTCCTCTCACAGTCCAATGATTCGCAGGTTAAGTGGATTGGCCGTGCTAAAATTATTTCCCAAAAAGCACTTAAGGCTGAAGCCAATTGCAGATGACTTGATTGAAACATATAAGAGCCTAAGGTGTTTTGACAGTGTGATTGGGAACAGGATATTTTTCCTTGCGGGAGAATTTAGAACTAGGGGTCACTGGTTAAGAATAAGGGGTCGCCCATTCAAAATGGAGATGAGACAAATTTCTTTCCCTCGGAGGGTCGTGAGGCTTTGGATCTCTCCTCCTGAAAGGGCAGTGGAAGCAGAGTCTTTGAATATTTTTAAGGCAAAGGTGGATAGATTCTTGGAGGGGGGTGATTGGTTATCGGGGGCAGGCAGAGTGCAGAATTGAGATTATTATCAGATCTGCTGTGGTCTAATTAAATAGTGCAATAGGCTCGAGTGGTTGAATGGTCTACCCCTGCTCTTTGTACGTGAAATTTCAAAACTGAGATTGATCGAATTGTGTTAGACAGGGGTATTAAGGGGTAGGAATAAATTGAGTACTTCTGCATGTACAATGGACCGTTTACATGTTTGCCTATTGTCACTCCGACTAAGGAGGTATGTCATACCAGGATAAAATGTTAAATGGTCATCAGCTCTCATGTCATATTTTCCATCACTCCTGAAAGTGAAGTGAATTACTGTTAAGTAGGGAGCTTTAGTTAATATCATATTTTGGTATGTTTGAGAACAGGGATATGATTAATACTCAATAGTTCTATAAAATCTGAAGTACAGCAATAGCTGCAAAATAATGATAGGGCTTTACGGTCATTATTGGCTGAAGGTGATAATTAGCAATGTAATTGCCAAACAGATGATGTTATTACATAATCCCTTATTATTCTGCAGCTTCCCGTGGGACCTGGATTGGAATCCAGCCCAGATTAATTGAACAAAAATCCTCCAACTCCTTGTTAGATGCAAATGACCTGAAAGAAATTTTGAGCAGTGTCAACCGTTCATCGCGCAATATAAGGCAAATTGGTGTTTTCGCTGAATGAACTTATGAAAATAATTTATGCGGCGTGTGGTTCAAAAGTCAAAAAGTTTCAGGCTGCACAGTAGATGGTGCTATTTTGATTCAGACGTTTAGACAAATTATAAAGAAAAATAAGAGAGAACTTTGTCCTATGTTTAGCCTGTACTTTATTTGAATTGTGTTTTGAAGCTGACAGTACATGGTGAAAATGTGAAAAGGAACGTTTCTCTGGCATTCCTTACCTTGATGAGCATAAAATTTAATAAAATTTACATGTCCAATCAACTTTAAGATCTATGCTTTACCACACTCAAAAAATTCATGAGCACTCTTGGAGTTAAAGGCTTTCCCATATCTTGTGGCACATGAGGCAGAGAAACTCATGCGTGGGATTCTCTGCCGGCCGATACTGGAATCGGGAAACGCGATTGGGCGGAGAATCCATTCTGAAGCCGAAATTGTGATGGCTGCCGGTTTCCCGCCAGACCCTCGACAGTAGTGTCAATGCATTACACGCTGCATGTACAGTAAACGACGTTGGTATCTCATTAGCGGGTATTTTCCAGGGCCTCTGCGATTCTCCACCTCCACCGGGGGTAATTCCCGAAGGCGAGGTTCAATTGTGCTTTTAAAAATCGAGAAATAGGCACCATGGTTGATGAGGGAGAGAGAGGAGGTATGACCTGCAGAGGCGTGACTGTGGTCTGCCAGTCTTGACATTGGCCGGGCTGGCTGACATGGGGCGGGCGGGGGGAGGGGTGGGGGGGTTGACCAGGGGACAGGCCATGACATATCTGCCAGATCATGGCGCACCTGGCACTGTGGGGAATGGGGGAGGACATCCGCTTCTGGTGCCCGTCAAAGTGACGGTCACTCTGAACTTTTACGCAAGGGCTTCTTCTAGGTGCGGTGTGGTAACCTGTCCAGGATCTCACAGAGCTCAGTGCACAGATGCCCCTGAAGCATCATGGAGCCTTTATATGTCCAGTTGGCACAATACATCCATTTAAGTGTGGACTTAGTCCACCAGGATTCCCAGGCATCACGCTCCGCCACCATCGTCGCGATGCCCCAGATCCAGGGGGTGATTGATGGGATGCATGTCGCCTGACGAGCACTTGCAGATGACGGGCCGCTCTACACAAATGAAAGGGGTTCCACTCAATGAATGTGCAACTGGTGTGTGACCATCAGATGCGCATCATGCACGTCTGCGCCCGAAACCCGGGCAGTGTGCACGGCACCTTCATCCTGGCACAATCGACGATACCCGGCCAAGGCACACTATGCATGCAGCCCAGGGGGTGGGTACCTTTTATCTTCCGTGACCAGGGCACCCAGCCATGGTGGGTGGTATGGGTGCTGGCATGTGGTGGAGGGTGGGGGTTTGGCCACCCTCCGGGTGGGGGAACCCGGGTGGGGTTACGGGTGTGTTGGGTGTGCTGCATACTTGGCCACCCTGAGGAGGTTGTGCAGTTTTTTACACCGCTGCTGACCGGTCCAGACAGTGTTGCTCATGGCGCTTACAGCCTCTGCCTCCTGCACCCAAGCACAGCAAACAGCGGTAGATGGGAGTCTCCTTCCCGTGCTGGGGTACAGGGTCGCCTGCCTCTCCTCCACGGCTTCCAGCAGGGTCCAAACTCAGTGTCCGGGAATCTTGGTGCCGCTCTCCTCGCTGCCATCTTGTTGACTGGGATGGTGCATATGGAGAGTGAAGTGTGTACATGCGGCTGCAGCTTCCTGAGTGTCAATCACAAATCTGGCACCGTTTCTCATTGGAATCGAATACGTTCCACATTGTGCCACCCCTCAACAGTCGCTGAATCCGTCCAGGTGCGGCGGCAGTTTTCCTGTCGTAGAAGTCCACTAATACTGCCCCGGCATCAACACTTCATCTCAGGAACCGAGAATTCCACCGCATGCCTGTTTCCATCGATAGCTTTTCCGTGAACAGATAGCCAGCAGTCAAAGCCTGAGGTAGCCAGGTAGCCAGAGGCCCGCCTCTCCAAATAAAACATGGCTAACCAGGTGATTTTCCTGCTTTTCTCACCTACATACCGAAAGGATTTACAGGTTGATGATCAACCTGTTTTGGTCACATTACGAAAACATCTTTCTTGATCATCAAATCGGCGAGTGGGACTTGAAATCGGGGCTTCTGGCTTGGAGGCAAGGATAATACCCGTTGCACCACAAGACTTTGCGTCTGAGCAGTGAGGTGCCAAATACACCACTTGGGCATTCAATTGGCAGAACAGATTGTCCGTATGTTGTAAAACTCACCCATTTTACTGGGGTGCAGTCATGCAGTGGTTATGCTACTGCTCACATGATCCAAAAGACGGAATTAATAACCCTGTAAATGTGAGTTCAAGTTTTATTATGGCAGTTTGAGAGTTTTTGAACTCAATACAAGATAATTTTAGATATTAAAAAAATGGTTTCAGTGAAAGCAGCAATGACGCTGGATTTACTAAACCCCAAATAATATCCTTTCGGGAAGGAAATCTATGGTACTTACCTGACCTGGCTGAATTGAGACTCCCACCCCATCCTGTATGTATATACATTGTAGCCTCTGCATGGTAACGGCTGTTGTGAAGTACATTTATGGAGCCTGTTTTAGCATTGTCCGAAGCAGCGCTTATGCTGCCTGCTGCAATAACATCATGTACGTGTAACATCTCTCCCATCAGTCTTACAGAGTCTTGACCCTCATTAGCAAGGACTACTTGCTGTATTTGTGGTTTCAAGTGAATGTGTTCATTTCTGTCTCGTTCATAATCTCTCTGCTATATTTACTATAACTGTGATGGCGAACCTTCAGTGTAAAGCCAAACCAGGCAGAAACCAAAGACTGATTGTTTTGCCAGCACATTGTGATTGGAATGGGGACACATGGACTGCAGCGGTTCAAGAAGGTGGCTCACCACCACTTTTTAGGATAATTCAGGATGAGGAATAAATTGTTGGCCAGATGTCCCCATCCAATGAACCAATAAAAAAATAGAACAATAATTCATTTTGAAGTCCGAATCGATTTTACATGCCACCAGTGTACTGTGGGCACAAAGCTGGCACCCTGTTTCTGTTGTAGGAGGACAGGCAATTGGGCAGGGTTTCAGTACGGTAACATCTGCTGCCCCTCCTGGCCACCTATATAAATCATTAACGTTTTCTGGCCAATTTTGTGAGGCCTCAGCCCTCGCCCCCAGTTCTGAAGAAGGGTCACATGGACTCGAAACGTTAACTCTGTTTCTCTCTCCACAGATGCTGCCAGACCTGCTGAGTTTATCCAGGATTTTCTGTTTTTATTACCTAAGCTCCATTAGTTAGACTATTGTTGCCTGATACAGCTAAGCAGCATGTCCTGTTTCTTCTGGACATCCCTACAAATGGTCACCTGTCAGGAAGAGAATTGTTCTTATTTAAATGGACTGACTGCAGCTTCATATTACGGGACGCCCAGCAAATCGACTAACTGTCTATCAAAACAATTATTGATGCCACTGTAACTCACAGGTCTGATGTGTGCCAGAAAACTCAAATGGCCTGCTTAAGATAGTGAATCAGTGTTTGTTGAAATAATTGTGGCATTTGAACGATGCACGCTGCCATTCATGTGAAACCTGGCTGGGAAATTGAAGTGATAAAGATATTTCCCGTGAATTGTGATGTGTCACAAGGTTCTCGGGAAGCTGAGCCATTCTTGAAAACAATGTGATCAGTGGATTATCAGTGAAGCCGGGGATATAAAAGAGCAGGAGAAAGAGCGAGACCGTGAGCGGTGCTGGGAAGATAAAAGAGCGGGAGAAAGCGAGAGACTGAGCACGGCACCAGGAGGATAAAAGAACGTGAGAAAGAGTGAGGCTGAGAGTGGAGTGCTAGCTTGGAGTTTGGAGCTCCTGTGATGACAGTAGGATACAAAAGTGACATGGAGCAAGTGGAAGTAGCTGATTGGGTGAATATGGTTGGATAAGTATTTACTATTTTTATAGTTTGTGAGGGCTATATTCTGTAGTAACGAGGACCCAGAGTAATTGTTCTTATTTTATTTTAAATATGTTCCAAAAGGTTTAATTTAAACAGGTTAGTCATGACAGGAGAACCCAAAGCCATGGTATGTAACTCCTGCTCTATGTGGGAAGCCATGAACATTTCCAGTGCCCGGGAACAGCGTGTGTGCCAGTCACAGATATAGGTTGAGGAGCAGTAGATTTAGAATTGAGATGAGGAGGAACTACTTCTCCCAGAGTGTGGTGAATTTGTGGAACTTGCTGTCCCATAGTGCGGTGGAGCCTAGGTGATTAAGTGGTTTCAAGAAGGAGATAGATATATTTCTGCTTTTTAAAAATGGGTGAAAGAGATATGGGCAACAGGTAGGGAGGTGGATTTGAGACCAGGAAGAGATCAGCCATGATCTGATTGAATGGCGGAGCAGCTTCGAGGGGCTGAATTGCCTACTTTCTGCTCCTAATTCCTACGTTTCAAGCCCAGGTTTCAGAGCTGGAGTGGCAGTTGGGGGTACTGTGGAACATTCATGATACAGAGAGTATCGTGGATAGCACATATAGATCGGTGGTCACACCGCAGGCCAAGACTCCACAGACATGAAGGGAATGGGTGACCACCAGGCAGAGCAAGAGGATTAGACCAGCAGTGCTGGAATCGCCTGTGGCTATTCCTTGCAAAACGGATATACGGCTTTGGATACTGTGGGAGGGAATTAATTCTCAGGGGGAAGCAGAAACAGCTAAATTTGTTGCACCATGGTTGGCTCTGCTGTACAGGGGAGGGGTAAAACATGTGTGAATGCAATAGTTATCGGGGGAAAAAGGAAAGGCTGGAAAGCCACAAAAAGGGAAGAGGTGGAAGAGGGGGGCAACCTCCCTGATCACAAAGCAAACACAACCGAAGTCGACGGGGGGGGGGGGGGGCGGGGGGTGAATAAAAGGAAGGGGGAGGGAAATGGGGAGGTTACGGGGGTGGAGGGGAGGGCAGGAGAGGGTGAGAGAGGGGGATGGAAGAAACCACAGGCCGAGCCAGAGGGCGGCAAAATGTACATAAAGCAAATTAAGAGAAGGACAGGATAAACCTTTCTGTACAATAAAATAAATTAATACGGTAGAAAATGTATATAACTGTTTATAAATCTGGAAAATGCCAATAAAATGATTTTTTAAAAAAGACAAGCCTAAAGCTTGTGAAATATTTGCAATAAAGTGGATGAATATTGCACAAATTGATGTAAACAAGTATGATGTAGTCGGGATTATGGAGACTTGGTTGCAGGATGACCAAGAGTGGGAATTGAACATCCAGGGATATTCCATATTTAGGAAGGACAGACAAAAAGGAAATGATGGTGGAGTTGCATTGCTGGTTAAAGAGGAAATTAACGCAATGGTGAGGAAGGATATTAGCTCTGACTATGTGGAATCTGTACGGGTAGAGATGAGAAACACCAAGGGGCAAAAAATATTAGGGCATAGTATGCAGACCCCAAACTGCATTTCTGATGTTGGGAATGACATTAAACAGAAAATTAGAGATGCATGGGATAAAGGAACATCTGCAAATATGGGTGAAATTAATTTACATATAGATCAGGCAAAGCAAATTAGTAACAATACCACAGAGGAGGAATTCATGAAGAGCATACGGGATGTTTTTTTGGATCAATATGCTGAGGAACCAACTAGAGACCAGGCCATCCTAGACTGGGTATTGTGTGATGAGAAAGGAATAATTGTGAGAGGCCCTTTGGGGATGAGTAACCATAATATGGTAGAATTTTTACTCAAGGTGGAGAGTGACTTCGCTGATTCTGAGACTAGGGTTCGGAATCGAAATCAAGTAAGCCATGATGGCACGAGCTGCGAGTTGGCCACGATGGATTGGGGGATGTTACTTAAAGGGATGTCGATGGATCGCAAAGGCAAACATCGAAAGAGCGCATTGGGGAACTGCAACAATTGCTGGTGCAAAAAATGGAATGGGAAAGCTGGCCAAACCATGGCTTACAAGGAAAATTAGAGATAGTATTTGATCCAAGGAGAAAGCATACACACTGGCCAAGAAAAAGCAACAGATCTGAGGATTGGGAGCTGTTCACAATTCTGCGAAGGAGGTCAAAGGTATTGATTAAGAAGGGGAAAATAGAGTGTGAGAGCAAGCTTGCAGGGAACATATAACTGACTGTAAAAGCTTCTATAGGTATGTGAAGAAGAAAAGATTGATGAAGACAAATGTCTTCAGTCAGAAGACCTTACAGACAGAAACAAGAGAATTTAGAATGGTAACAAAGACAAAGCTGTCCAACTAAACACATAATTTTGTTCTGTTTTCACAAAGGAGGAACAAAATAACACACCAGAAATGTTAGAGAACACAGGGGGTGGGATTCTCTCAGCCCTGGGCTGGGTCGAAGAATCCTCGCGACCGGGCCACGCCGCCCCGATGGCGGCTCGCGATTCTCCGCAGAACGGAGAATCGGTGCCATTGGCGCCAGCATAGTTAGCGTTGCGCCGGTCAAGGGCCGCTCTATGCGGCCCGCCCGCCGATTCTCGGGCCGGATGGGCCGAGCGGCCGCCGTGGAAACGCTGGGTCCCGCCGGCGCCATCCACACCTGCTCTCAGCCGGCGGGAACTCAGCATGGAAGGGGCAGGTGGCAGACTGTGGGTGGTGAGGGCGGCTCCGACCACGGGGGGAGGGGGGGGGGGGGGGCCTCTTGATGCGGCCTGGCCTGCGATCGGGTCCCACCGATCGACGGGCCAGCCTCTCTGGCTGGGCGAATCATTTCCTACACGCCGGCCCCTGTAGTCCTGCGCCATGTTGCGTCGGGGCCGGCGCGATGAAGGAAGCCACTGCACATGCGCGCATTGGTGCCGGCGCCACTGCGCATGAGCGGATCCCGTGGCGCACAGTTCGCGCCAGGGTCGTCAGCTGGAGCTGTGTGCATGTCCCCTGTAGGGGCCAGAATCTACCTGGGAGCGGCCTTTCACGCCGTCGTAAAACGCAACGGCATTTACGATGGCGTGGACACTCTGCCATGGGCTGAGAGAATCCCGTCCAGGGTTTAGTGAGATGGAAGAACTGAAGGAAATCAATATTATCAGGAAAATGATGTTGGGGACATTGATGGATTGAATGCTGGTAAATCTCGAGGCTCCGATAATATACATCCCAGATTACTTAGGAAGTGGCCCTAGGCATAATTGTTGGTCACCTTCCAAGACTCTGTGGACTCTGGAACAGTTCTGACAGATTGTAGGGTAGCTGATGTAACCCACTATTTAAAAATGGTGGGGTCGAGAGAAAACTGAATTACAGACCAGTCAGCCTGATGTTGGTATTTGGGACATTCCTAGAGTCCATTATAAAAGATTTAATAGCAGAGCTGTGATGAATATAAGCCATTTTCATATTTTAAAGTTAGTATTTAGTATTTTTGCTGTGATTAAAAAGAAAGAGAATTGTTGATTTTTTTCAGGGACAATTCAACTTTTTGCAACAAGACACAAGAATGTGGTGTGCTTTTGGGTTGCAGTGGCATAGTTAATGGGAGGGGCTGGGTTTTGTCAGTTGCTCCTGGAACAGCAAGCTGTACAGACGTGGTTCAGTTCCGTTCCAAAGAAATATTCCTCTCCCAAAGACTCTGAAAATAAGCAAGTAAAACCTGACTGGCAACATTAATCACTGGTTATATTTTAATACATATGGGTTTGTTTAACTGGAATATATATGTACATATTTATATGGAGACAGGGTTAGAAAAAAGAAAAATATTGTAACTGTTCAATGTGAGCTATTCCTTTGTTGCTTTTGTGTTTAATTCTGTGATGAATTAAAGTTTCATTGTCATAAAAGCTGTCTGCTGGTCAGTATTATCACTCCTGTGTTGCAGTAACAAATGGACTCAGGGTGGGATTCACTGACAGATTATTTGAATGAATTGGAACAGTTTTTATCCACGCTTAATTCAACTTAAATCGCTATGATGGGGTAATTTCATTTGTTTTATTGTTATTATTCATTTAATGTGTAATTTCTTTTAACAAAGGAGCAATGTTACCAAAATGAATTCCTGTATTGGATAATAAAGTGAAAATGAATTGAACTCACCACTGAAAGCATGCTATACTTACCGGCATAAGTACCTATTTAACAATGTGAAAATTATTGAAGGCCTAAAAATTTCACTTCACCAGAAAGTGAACAATTATAAATGTGGAGTCCCATCTCTTCAAGTTATGAATTGTTTTGGGAAATTTTTTTAAATGTCAGATTTTCGTTTCTTTTCCCTCTTTATTTTTCCTTTCTTGCTCTCCTTTTCCTTCTTCTTAATCCATTCCTACTTTCCCTCTTTAATCCTTTCTGAATTTGATTTGACTTTTTAAAGTCATTCTCCTTCTCAGTCCGCCCTGTCCCTTTCACAATTATTAAATCTCGTTGCTTGAAGAGAGACTGTTTGTCCCATAGTTCGGCAAGGTCTCAGATGCACTCCGTGCATGGGTTTGTGACTTGTGACATGCACACGAGCAAGTTGTGTATTTCCCATCATTTGCGCACAGGCAACACTGGGCTCAAAGGGCCTCAGGGGATTTGTAATTATTTCTGAAGGCAGGTGATTGCAATGTGATTCATCACTTCCACCAAACAGGCTTAATTGGAAAATAGCTTCACTTAAAAAAATTCTAAAGCATGCCGAGTTAGGATAGTAGAGGTCTTCTCAAAAACAACTTTCTTGCATATCATTCAAGTCACTGGAATAAATATTGAATGTTGATCTCTATGCACCCTCTCACACCCTTGCTGACCACCCCATGAGAGCGGTTTTGTATCAATATTGTCAGCGAACCTAGGTTTGTACAATCCTTCTGTAATTCTCTTCAGCTCAGTCATTTTCTTCGACTGATGTTTTCATGTCCCCTTAATTTTCAGTTAACCACAAGATATTTAAAGACAGCAATAGGTAATAACACATTATTTCCCTTCAAAAGCAACAGCTTACATTTGTAGAGCATCTTTTGAATGCATAGCAGGAGAATTATCAAAGAAAGAATGAAATAATTGCATTTATATAGCGGTTTTCATGACCACTGGATGTCTCAAAGAACTTCATTGCCAATGAAATATTTTTAAAGTGTGGTCGCTGTTGTGATGTAGGAAATGCAGCACCCGATTTGTTCACAGAAAACTCCCAACAAAAATGACAAGTTCATTGACAATACAACGATGACATTTTCTTCCCCATTCAGCTGGTCAGTTGACTTATTGATGCAGTATCGGAGTACTGCATTGTCAGAGGTGCCGTCTTTTGGATGGGAGATTAAACCAAGGCCCAGTATGTCTGTTTGAGTGGACATAACAGATCACAGCACTATGGTAATGATCAGAGGGGCAGCACGTTAACACAGTGGTTAGCACTGTTGCTTCACAGCTCCAGGGTCCCAGATTCGATTCCCAGCTTGGGTCACTGTCTGTGCAGAGTCTACAAGTTCTTCCCATGCCTGCGTGGGTTTCCTTGGGGTGCTCCGGTTTCCTCCCACAAGTCCTGAAAGACGTGCTGATAGGTAATTTGGACATTCTGAATTCTCCCGCCGTGTACCCGAACAGGCGGCAGAATGTGGCGACTAGGAAATTTTCACAGTAACTTCAGTGGAGTGTTAATGTAAGCCTATTTGTGACAATAATGATTATTACGTGATAACCTGTTTTTTGTGATGTTGAGCAATGGACAAGTATTGACATGTAAAATATCATCCAGTTCACTAATTCTCTTCAGGGGAGGAAATCTGCCACATTTACCTGGTCAGACCTACTCCAGTCCCACAAGAATGTTGCTGACTTAATTCCCCTGAATGCATTTACTGCCCTTTGTGAAGCTTAACACTGAGGCACGTAAGGGGTTAGGTTTCAAGCCATACCTTACATGAGGAGAAATAGGCAGAGATAACAACACTTGAGAAACCTGACACCATCCAGACAAAGCAGCCCATTTGATTGGCACCCATCCACCGCTTTCAACCTTCACCGTCCACCACCGACATACAATGGCAGTAGTGTATACTGTTGTGTATTGTGGAGATCTTTAAGAAGCTGTAATATTCTTTACTAACTTAATGACGCTTTAGGGGTGGGATTTTCTTGCCTTTCCCGCCCGCAGGATCTTCCAGTTCCGCCGCATGCCATCCCTTGCGGTGGGTTTCCCGGCCGCGGGACCGTCAAGTCGCCCAAAGATCCCGCCAGTGGCTAACGGTGAATGGCCTCTACCGCCGGAGAACATGTTGTGGGGAAGCCGGAAAACCTCACCTTTCTCTGTGATTGAGATTCCTGAAAACTATTCAACCCAGCGGGTTGTCGATGGTACAGATATAAGATGAAATATTTTTACTTCAGCCAGTTGTACAGAGATCTTCTCAGTATGTTCTTTTAAGCCCAAAAGAAACCTTTGTGAAACAAAATCAATTAAAAGCTGCAGGCTGCTTTACTACAGATAAATAAATGAAGATCACACTTCCTAAGCCATGGGATACTTAGCCAGAGACTAAGGGGCATAAAATGGGGCTGAAACCAACAAGCAGTCATACTTCAAGGTTGTATTTTGCTTTGATGTACAGTTAGAACTGTAGGGAAATATATGTTCCAGTAAACTTGATAGGAAATGAAACTGATGAAATGCTTTGAGCTAATCTAAATGATAATCAGCAAATGCGAGCAAAGAAGGGTTGAAAGCTAATTTATAAGTCAGAGATGGATGTCTCCAACCATGGAGAAAAGGATGCCAATCCAGCTAATTTAACTGATGTGCGTTTACGTGGAAATTGCACGGAGTTAAGATAAGCTGCTCTTGACTGACTGGGGTGATCATAGAATCAAATAATCCCTACAGTGCAGAAGGAGGCCATTTGGCCCATCGAGTCTGCCCGGAAGAGCACCCCACCCAGGCCCACCCCCCTGCAATCTGATAACCCCATCTAACTTTTGCACATTAAGGGGCAATTTAGCATGGTCAATTAACCTAACCTGCACATCTTTGGACTGAGGGGGGGGAAACCGGAGCACCCGGAGGAAACCCACACAGACACGAGGAAAAAGTGCAAACTCCACATAGGCAGTTACCCAAGGCCGGAATTGAACCCTGGTCCCTGGCGCTGTGAGGCAGCAGTGCTAACCAATGTGCCACCGTGCCACCCACTGGGAGTGGTGTAGTGGTCATTTCACTGTGCCAAAAATCCCGATTCCCCTGCTAACACCCTGTGGACATGGACTCAAATCCTACAATGGTGCTGGTGGATTTTGAATTCTGTTAACTAATAAACTCAGTCATTTTAATTTAGAAAACTAGAATTGAAAGCTACTCTCAGTGAAGGCACCATACAACTATCATCGATTGTCATGAAAAAAACATCTGGTTCACTATTGTCCTTTCGGGAAGGAAATTTGCCATTCTTACCTGGTCTGGCCTACAGATCCACAGCAAAATGGTTGACTCTTCCCTCCAAAATGGCTCAGCAAGGGAAATTAGGGAAAAAGCAAGGTATGGGCAACAAATGCTGGCCTTCCCAGTAACGACCATGAGAAAATAAAAATGCCAGAAGTTTCCTTTACAATTCAGAGTTACTAACTCCATAATAAACTTTTTAAATGCTTTATTAGATTACTCAGATTTTCGTTTATCGAACAAAAAATCTCAATCAGTCAGTAATTTGAGAGACTGATTTTTTAATATATCTCGATGATCCTGGCATGTGTAACCAGGAAAAAAAATAAGTTTAAGAAAGGTATACAACAATATCAAGGTGGCTCAAAAGTTGTGGTATGAAAATAAAATAAATTAAATATCCTTTTGGACTATTGTAACTTGAGGTGGATTTTAATAGGACTGCATCATCCTGTTCAATGGAACATCCATGACCCCTTGGAAAGAAGTGTATAAAGCTCATTGTAAAGAATGTATCATGCTACAGCTGGGCAACTTGTCCAGTTCTGAAGAATATGATCCATGTGAGGTGACTGCACACTGGGTGTTCATATGTGTAAATTCTTTTCATGTAGCAGTACCTAATCACCACATTGTGTTGCCAGCAGTTACATGGTACTGATAACTAGTATTCCTGTCAATCCTAGTGAAGACATTAGTGCTTAATTTGGGATTTGAGTATTGTTTAATTATCTCTTGTACTTCTTTAATCTGAGCCAGAGAGTAACCTGTCATGAATACAAGCAGCACAGTGGTACAGTGGTTAGCACTGCTGCATCTCAGTGTCAGAAACCCAGGTTCTATTCCGGCTTCCTGTGTGGAGTTTGCACTTTCTCTTCATGTCTGCGTGGGTTTCCTTCGGGTGCTCCGGTTTCCTCCCACAGTCCAAAGATGTGCAGGTTAGGTGGATTGGCCATGCTAAATTGCTCCTTGGTGTCCAAAAAGATTAGGTGTGGTTATTGGGTTATGGGAATAGGGTCATGGTGTGGGCCTAGGTAGGGTACTCTTTCCAAAGTCAGTGCAGACTTGATGGGCTGAATGGCCTCCTTCCACACTGTAGAAACTCTAAGCCCATCTTATAGATTTGGTCTGATTTCTAACTCATAATCGCTTCGTATCAAAACTAGCCTGATACCAAAATGGATTGTGGAATTTAAAATATTAAACAATCTCGAAGAGTAAAAACGACCTGCATTTATGTGGTCCCGCTGTGTTTCTCTGGAAGACATTTTAAAGTGTTTGTTGATACTTCAAATTGAGAGACACTGTTATATGGTAAAGAAAACCTCAATTCAAAGTGATTTCTATCTTTGAAACACTTGATAAAGCATTTTAAAGATTCGCTGTAAATCCTTTTTTTTGCACAGAATATTCCAAAGCTGAAACTTTAAAATCCAGTTAGCTCATCTTTATTGCACAGTCTATCAGAAAATGTAACCGAAGTCCATAAAATGCATAGTGGGGTAATTTTTACCTTTTACGGTTCAAATATTATATACTTCACCCTATTTTCCGTTGCATTAACTTCGAGTCCTCTCATGATCACGTTATTAATTCTTAGTGTAGGCATCACTGAAACTCTCCTTAAATTGCAACTGCCTGCAGGTGAACAAACTGAAGGGTTTAGCTAAAATCCACAGTCAACATTCGGAGCAGAGAACTGTGCAGTGCCCATTAGAAGAATGAGTTACTGCATGGAGCTGAATTTTAATCAAGCAGAATGCCATATATAAAGAGTTTCTTACATTGGAGGATAACAGAGAATCATATTCCCCAGGAATTTATATTGGGCTTGCTCTTATGTACCCTTTTTTTATTAACTCATGGTTTGTGGGCATCACTAGCTTGGTCAGCATTTATTCCTCACCCCTAATTGCCCTTGAGAATGTGGTTGTGAGCTGCCTTCTGGAACTGCTGGAGTCCATGTCGTGTAGGCACACCCACAGGGCTTTTAGGGAGGGGCTTCCAGGGTTTCGACCAAGCGACAGTGAAATAATTACGATATAATTCCAAGTCAATAATTACGATATATTTCCAAGTCAGGGTGGTGAATGGCTTGGAGAGGAACTTGCAGGTGGTGGTGCTCCAGGTATCTGCTTCCCTTGTCCTTCTGGGTGGTAGAGGATGTGGGTTTGGAAGGTACTGTCTAAGAAGCCTTGGTGAGCTCCTACAGTGACTGGGGTGCCAAACAAGTGGGTTATATTGTCCCGGGTGTTGTTGAGCTTCTTGAGTTTTGCTGGAGCTGCACTCGTGCATTAAGCAGAGAGTCATACTCCTGACTTGTGCCTTGTAGATGGTGGACAGGCTTTGGGGAATCAGGCGGTGAGTTACTCACCAGAGGATTCCTAGCATCTGACCTGCTCGTGTAGCTGCAGTATTTATATGGCTAATCCAGTTCAGTTTCTGGTCAATGGTAACCCCCAGAATGTTGATAGTGGGGAATTCAGTTATAGTAAGGTCATTGAATGTTAAGGTGTGATGGTTAGATTCTCTTCATTCAGAAGTGATCATTGCCTAGCTCCTGTGTGCTACAAATGTTACTTGCTACTTAGAAAATAAAACCTTAAGACTATAAGAAATGTGCTGCTATTACTCCCTTAATAATTGATTCCAATATTTTTCCAAACAATGGATGTTAGGCTAATCGGACTTTAGTGACTTGCTTTTTGTCTCACTCCCTTTTTGAATCGGGGTGTCAATTGTCAGTTTTCGAATCTTCCGCTACTTCTCCAGAATCCAAGGATTTGGGGAAAATTTACAACCAGTGCATTCACTATCTCTGTGGCTACTTATTTTAGAATCCTAACATGCATCCCCACTTCTGCCCTTATGATGTAAGGATGGTAATTGATGAAGCAGCGAAAGATGATTGGGTCTTGGACACTACCTTGAGGACCTCCTGAAGTGGCACCCTGAAACTGAGTTGATCGATCTCCAAAAACCGCAAGCAGCAGTGCTGCCTCACAGCGCAGGGGACCCGGGCTCGCTTCCAGCCTTGGGTAACTGTCTGTGTGGAGTTTGCACATTCACCATGTCTGAGTGGGTTTCCTCTGGGTGCTCCTTCCTCTCACAGTCCATAGATGTGCAGGTTAGGTGGATTGGGCATGATCAATGCACAGGGTTATGGTGATAGGGAGGGGGAGTGGGCCTAGGTTGAGTGCTCTTTTTGAGGGTCAGTGCAGACTCGAATGGCTGAATGACTTCCTTCTGATGATCTCCTTCACTGTTATTCTATGAGTACTGTGGGTTCTATGTTCCTTTGTGCTGGGTCTGTGGGCCACCTCTCCCCATTCTGGTACATTCCTCAAGATGTTATTAAGGAGGAGTTGGCAGGGACGACAGGGTTGGATTTGCCATTGTTGTTTCCAATGTCTGTGTCGATGCCAGTTGTTCCATCCAGTTTCATTCCTTATTGATTTCTTTGTCTCGTTTTCATACAACTGAGTGGCTTGCTAGACTATTTCAGAGCACACTTAATAACCAACCACATTACTGTGGGTGTGGAGTAACATTTCGGCCAGCTAAGGATGGCACATTTCCTTCGCTAAAAGACATTGGTAAACATAGAAACAAGAGTTGGCCATTCAACCCATCGAATCTACACCACTATTCTGTATGATCATGGCTGATCCTCTGGCTCAAACCCATTCTCCCGTTCTCTCCTCACACCCCTTGACACCTTTAGTGTCTTGAAATCTATCTATTTCTATCTTAAATGCATTCAGTGACTTGGCCTCAACAGCCTTATGTGGCAGAGTATTTCATAGGTTCACCAGCTTCTGAGTGAAGATATTTCTCCTCATCTCCGTCCTAAATGGCTCCATACCGAGACCTCTTGTTCTAGACTCTCCAACCAGGAGAAACACCATGGCCGGGATTCTCCGCGCCACAATCGCACTCGGCGCGGGGCGCCAGACCCTGGATCGGGTCCGAAGGCGCTCCCGATCTCTGACAACTGGCCAAGTTCCCGCCGGAGTGGTTCACTCATGGTTCCACCCAGCGGAAGCTCGGAGTGGCAGCTGAGGACAAAGTCCGCGGCCGTCCTGATGGGGGGGCGGAGTGATCCGTCACCCGGTGGGGGCCTCCAGGACGGCCAGACCCGCGATCGGGGACCACCGATTGGCGGGCGCACGCCATCTCGGGGGGGGGGCCTATATTGTCGGGGACAGCTCGCGGTGCGAGTCTACCATGTTGCGAGGGGGCGCTGCGTGCATGCGGGACCCACAGCCGGACGTATAGGGCCCCCGTATCGGCATCCGGAGCTGTGTGGAGTACTCCGGGGCCCTGCAAAACAGAGAATCTCTCTGGACTTTCTCCAGGAAAGTCCAGAGTGATTCGCACCCGTTTTCTCGTGGGCGTGGGGACATAGCCCCATTATCAGAAAATTCCACCCCATTCGTGTGTCCAGTCTGTCCAGCCCTGTCAGAAATTTATATGTTTCAATCAGATCCGCCCCTCATCCTTCTAAACCCCAATGAATACAGGCCTAGACGACCCAATCTCTCCTTATATGACAATCCAGCCATCCCAGGAATCAGTCTGGTGAACCTTCACTGCACTCCCTCTATTGCAAGTGTATTGATTCTTAGGTAATGAGACCAAAGCTGCACACAATATTCCAGATGTGGGATCACCAAGGCCCAGTATAGCTGCAGTAAGGCATCCTTGTTCCTGGATACATATCCTTTTGCAATGAAGGCCGACATACCATTTGCATTCCTAACTGTTTGCTGCACATGCATGCTTGCTTTTGATGACTGGTGTATTAGGTCACCCAGAAGGCTTTGTATTATTTCCAAATCTAACACCATTTTAATGATCCTGTTTTCTGCGTTTCCTATCGAAGTGGATAACTTCATATTTATCCACGTTATACTGTGTTTGCCATGTATTTGCCCAATCACTCAAATAGTCAAAATCACCTTAAAACCTCTTTGCTTCCTCCTCGCCATGCACAATACCACCTAGTCTTACGTCATCCGCAAACTTGGAAGTTTGGTTCCCTCATCTTAATCATTGACACATGGGGCGTCATTCTCCGACCCCCCGCCGGTTCGGAGAATGGCCGTTGGCCGCCGTGAATCACGCCCCCGCCGAAGTCTCCGAAGGGAGAAAAGTCGGCGGGGCGTTAATGGCGCCGCTGCCGCAAAGAATGTCACGGGTCTGCGCAAGGCAGCCGATTTTCGGCCTGCCGATATTCTCCCTTCCGGATGGGCCGAAGTCCCGTCGACGTGATGACCATTCACGTCGACGTGAATCAAACCTCCTTTTCATCGGCGTGACCCGGTGCTCCAGGCTCACGCCGACCAGCGAGGAGGTGAGTGACGGCCTGGGGGGTTGGCTCTGGGCAGGAAATGGCGTGGCCGCAGACTGATTGCGTGAGGAGAGGTGTGTCTCGGCTTGTGTGTGTGTGTGTGCGGCGGGGGGGGGGGGGGGGTGGTTAGAGTAGGCTGGGCTCCGGGGGAGTGCCGGGAGGGGGTCAGTGCTGGGGTGGAGGTTGGGGGTTGGGGGGGGTCCGTGCTGGGGTGGAGGTTGGGGAGGGGGTCCGTGCCGGGGTGGAGGTTGGGGAGGGGGTCCGTGCCGGGGTGGAGGTTGGGGGGGGGTCCGTGCTGGGGTGGAGGTTGGGGAGGGGGTCCGTGCTGGGGTGGAGGTTGGGGGCTGGGGGGGGTCCGTGCTGGGGTGGAGGTTGGGGAGGGGGTCCGTGCCGGGGTGGAGGTTGGGGGTTGGGGGGGTCCGTGCCGGGGTGGAGGTTGGGGAGGGGGTCCGTGCTGGGGTGGAGGTTGGGGGTTGGGGGGGGGTCCGTGCCGGGGTGGAGGTTGGGGAGGGGGTCCGTGCCAGGGTGGAGGTTGCGGAGGGGGTCCGTGCCGGGGTGGAGGTTGGGGGGGGGGGTCCGTGCTGGGGTGGAGGTTGGGGAGGGGGTCCGTGCTGGGGTGGAGGTTGGGGAGGGGGTCCGTGCCGGGGTGGAGGTTGGGGGTTGGGGGGGGGTCCGTGCCGGGGTGGAGGTTGGGGAGGGGGTCCGTGCCGGGGTGGAGGTTGGGGAGGGGGTCCGTGCCGGGGTGGAGGTTGGGGAGGGGGTCCGTGCCGGGGTGGAGGTTGGGCGGGGGGTCCGTGCTGGGGTGGAGGTTGGGGAGGGGGTCCGTGCTGGGGTGGAGGTTGGGGGTTGGGGGGGGGTCCGTGCCGGGGTGGAGGTTGGGGAGGGGGTCCGTGCCGGGGTGGAGGTTGGGGGCTGGGGGGGGTCCGTGCTGTGGTGGAGGTTGGGGAGGGGGTCCGTGCTGGGGTGGAGGTTGGGGGTTGGAGGGGGTCCGTGCCGAGGAGGGTGATGGGAGGGCAAATGAGTTGGTCCACCTGGCCAGGTGCCAGCCTCCAACAGCTGGACCCATGCGGTCCATGCCACCTGGCTGGGGGGAGGAGGGGATATGGGCAATGATGACATGTCGTCGTTCCCCTCCCCCCCACCAGGCCGTCATGTTTTCAAACCATCCAGCGATGTTGGCCGCCGTGGTGGCAGCCGCTCATGTCTATGTTGCCCTGGATGATGATGAGGAGGAGGAGCGTGCCAGAGAGGCGGCGCAGGCTGCCGCAGAGGGGCAGGCGGCAACCGCCCAGGCTGGAGGGACACCTGACCGACAGGACGAGGAGTGGTAGGAGGACGTCGCGGCCCCACGGCAACAGAGGCACCCGAGGGCTCCCCGTGTGTACCGGCCCCGGCAGTCATACCAGGACCTCACGGACCGGGAATGCAGGAGGAGACTCCGGATGAGCCGGGAAACCGTGGCACACATCTGCCACCTGCTGGCACACCTGTCACCGCGTGGCACTGGCGGGGGACACCCTCTCCCCGTGTCCGTCAAGGTTACGGTGGCCCTGAACTTTTATGCAACGGGGCCATTCCAGGCACCGAGTGGGGACCTGTCCGGCATATCGCAGACATCGGTGCACCGGTGCATCCGGGCAGTGACAGATGCCCTTTATGCCATGGCGCACCGCTACATCCGCTTTCCCGTGGACCGGGCCAGCCAAGATGCCCGGTCCGTGGGCTTCTCTGCCGTTGCCGGGTTCCCCATGGTCCAGGGCGCGATC
Source organism: Scyliorhinus torazame (assembly GCF_047496885.1). NCBI lineage: Eukaryota > Metazoa > Chordata > Chondrichthyes > Carcharhiniformes > Scyliorhinidae > Scyliorhinus > Scyliorhinus torazame. The sequence goes on from NC_092717.1 coordinate 209,782,026, forward strand.
GATGGGATGCACGTCGCCGTGCGGCCACCTGCAGATAACAGGGCCGTGTTCACTAATAGGAAGGGGACCTATTCGATGAACGTACAGGTGGTCTGCGACCACCGCATGATGATCCTGCACGTCTGCGCCCGTCACCCAGGCAGTGTACACGACTCATTCGTGTTGTCGCGGTCATCCATCCCCGGCATGTACGAGGGACGCCATCCCCGGCTGAGGGGCTGGTTGCTGGGCGACAGGGGCTACCCATTGCGATCATGGCTGATGACGCCTATACGGAGGCCACGCAATGAGGCGGAGAACCGCTACAATGATGCCCATGTAGCGACAAGGGGAGTGATCGAGAGGTGCTTTGGCGTGCTGAAGATGCGTTTCAGGTGCCTGGACCTCTCTGGGGGCGCCCTCCAGTATCGGTCAGATAGGGTCGGCCGCATCATTGTGGTGTGCTGCGTCCTGCACAACATAGCCCAGCAGAGGGGCGATGTGCCGCAGGCAGAGGAGGGCGGAGTGGAGGAGCAGCAGGAAGAGGCACAGTCCTCCCCAGATGAGGGGGGTGGGGGCAATGGTCAGGGCAGACAGGGTAGACACAGACGGGTGGCTGTCCACCGTTACCGGCTGGCCCAGCGGGCACGGGACAGACTGATAGCCGCCCGCTTCACTGACTAGATGGGCGTGGGAATCGGGGAGTATGGCCACAGACCGCACACCATGGCAACAGCCGACCACCCACACCCCCCACCCATCCACCCACCCAGCACCCTCACCCCCCTCCCCAACCCCACACACCCCACCCGCATGCACACCACCCCCCCCCCCCAATTGCCGATCCACCGGCGGCACAACGGGCCGGGCTCACACAGTTGCGGGTGGACGCGTGTCTATCGCAGGCCATGGAGGATGATGACAACCCGCCCTGCGATGAGCTCCTGGCTCTACATCGTTGGACTATGTCTGACCCATGGCCACAGTACCACCATCCACCCGGACCATCCCTGCATGCGGCTGTGACACTGCAGCGCACGGTCCCGTCCTCTGCCCGGGGGATGTTGATGGCGGCCCAGGGGGAAGGGGGCAGACTCACCTGGGGCTGAGGTAAGACCACCCCTCACACACACACTTGCGCTCAACGTACATGACACGCCCGCACACTTTGGACAGAGCACAAAGGCAGCTTCGGTAGGTGTAACATTGACTTTAATAACCAAAGGAGTTCATGCACGTGTCCTAGCCCCTAAAACTCATCTGTGCCCTGCACCCGTGCCAACTTACTCAGTGTCTAATTGTTTGGCCTTACGGGCCCTTTGACTACGTCTACGTGGTGTCATGATATTCAAACACACACATCATGATGGACACACCAACAGGCAAATCAGAGCACACAACACCACAACCAATCACAGACAAGAACACCAACCACATAAAAAGCACGAGCACGACACCTGGTGGTCAGTAGGTCTGGGGACAAAGACCCAGAGAAGAGCTGGTACAAAATCACAAGCAGGGAACCCCCACGTGTAGAGTGTCAAGACAAAACTGTACATAGTAAGTTTGAATAAAATAGCGTTGTACCATATACAACCGTGTTGGCTCATCTGTGTGTCAGAACACCCAACACCACATGGTACAGGAGTGGATCGATACCTGCCTACTAACCTGCCATTCTGGACATGGACCGCACCGACAAACCGCAGCCGTTGCAAGTCGCGGGGAACCTAGGTACCAATTGGAAGCTCTTCAGGCAGCGATTTGACCTGTACATCCGTGCCACCGAAAAACAGAGTGCCTCGGATGAAACGAAGATTGCAATGCTCCTCTTCTACGCAGGTCAGCACGCCGTCGACGTCTTCAACTCACTGGTGTTCGAAGAAGGCGAAAACCAATCCAAATATGACACGGTCATCCTCAAACTGGACCAGCACTTTAAAGTTGAAGTAAATGAAAGTTTTGAAAGATACCTCTTTCAGCAACGCCTGCAAGGTAAGGAGGAGCTTTTTCAACCCTTCTTGACGCACCTCCGGATTCTAGCGCAGTCCTGCGGTTACGGCACCACCACAGAGTCCATGATCAGGGACCAGATTGTTTTTGGCGTTGCCTCTAGTGGCCTACGCCAGCAGCTCCTTAAAATAAAAAGCCTCACCTTAGCGTCTGCTGTGGAAGCCTGTGTCCTCCACGAAAATGCTACCTGCCGTTTTGCCCGATTTCAGGTGTCCGAGTTGGCACGGAGGGGGTCCCCAGCCGTCGAATCGGCAAGCCAGGCCGCCCACGACGTCGAACGCATCCAGGCCGTCGATTACTTCCCGACCCACGGCCCGGACGACAGCGGCCGCTTCCCGCGCTTTTCGCGGTCTCCCGCGCAGGTGCGCGCCAAAAATAACGGCCACAACGAGGGACGCACTGCGCAGGCGCGCCCACCGCAAGATCGCACTGCGCATGCGCAGTGGCGCAACGAACGCCGTGACGTCATGACGTGCGGCAATTGTGGAGCTCTACATTTAAAAGGGCAATGTCCTGCAAAAAACCGACAGTGCCTCAGATGTGGCAAGATGGGCCACTACGCTGCCCACTGTCGTTCGGCTCAACCCATGGATCCGGCACATCCTCGACAATCTCGCAGACAAGTCAGGACCGTCCAGCCCACGCATCAAGACTTCCAGTTAAGTGATGCAGATCACCAGGATGCCTTCCGCGTTTCCGTCATCGATGTCAACAAGGTCAATGCCATCAATCCAGCCGATGAGTGGTGTGCCACCCTGACGGTCAACCGATCGCGCGTCACCTTCCGTCTGGACACCGGCGCATCCGCCAACCTGATTGCATATTCTGCAGTCCAGGCCATGAAGGTCAAACCACCCATCACGCCATCCCGGCTCAAGATGGTTGACTATAACGGGAACGTCATCCCGTCCATAGGATCTTGCCAGCTACAGGTAACTCACAAGATGCACACGGCCACACTCCCCTTCGAAGTTGTCGGCTCATCAAAGGACTCGTTACTGGGCGCACAGGCGTGTAAGGTCCTTCACCTGGTACAGCGCATTATGTCTCTCTCTCCAGATGAGATATCCGACTTCCCGGATGCTGAGTTCCACGCAAATCTCCATTCCCTCCTTGCTCACAACCAGGAGGTTTTTGAAGGCATGGGGACATTGCCATACACGTACAAGATTCGACTCAAACCGGACGCCATCCCTGTCGTTCATGCACCTCGCAGGGTTCCTGCGCCACTCAAAGACCGCCTCAAGTTACAACTGCAGGTTCTTCAGGACCAAGGGGTCCTATCCAGAGTCACGGAGCCCACGCCATGGGTCAGCTCCATGGTCTGTGTAAAGAAGCCCTCTGGCGAGCTCCGCATATGTATAGATCCTAAAGATCTGAATAACAACATCATGCGGGAACACTATCCCATCCCGAAACGAGAGGACCTCACCAGCGAGATGGCGCGAGCCAAAATATTCACCAAATTGGATGCGTCCAAAGGATTTTGGCAGATCCAACTGGACCCGGCCAGCCGAAGACTATGCACATTCAACACCCCTTTTGGCAGATTCTGCTACAACCGGATGCCATTCGGCATCATTTCAGCATCTGAAGTTTTCCACCGCATTATGGAGCAGATGATGGAAGGCATCGAAGGGGTACGTGTATATGTGGACGATATCATCATTTGGTCCACCACTCCGCAGGAACACATGCATCGTCTACGACGTGTCTTCACCCGCATACGACAAAATGGCCTGCGTCTCAACCGTGCGAAGTGTGCCTTCGGCCAGACAGAGCTGAAATTCCTCGGGGACCACATCTCAAGGTCAGGGGTCCGTCCCGATGCAGACAAAGTTAGCGCCATCACAGCCATGCCACGACCGGCTGACAAGAAGGCTGTCCTAAGATTCCTGGGCATGGTCAACTTCCTTGGGAAGTTCATTCCCAACCTGGCTTCTCATACAACAAATATGCGCCATAGAACATAGAACATAGAACATAGAAAATACAGCACAGAACAGGCCCTTCGGCCCACGATGTTGTGCCGAACCTTTGTCCTAGATTAATCATAGATTATCATTGAATTTACAGTGCAGAAGGAGGCCATTCGGCCCTTTGAGTCTGCACCGGCTCTTGGAAAGAGCACCCTGCCCAAACTCAACACCTCCACCCAACACCAAGGGCAATTTGGCCATCTCGTAAAAAAATCGACAGAATTCAACTGGCACCAATCGCATCAGCGGGAATGGGAGGAGCTCAAGTACAAACTGGTCACGGCACCAGTGCTGGCGTTCTTTGACACGACTCGCCCTACAAAGATCTCAACAGACGCCAGCCAATCTGGTATTGGAGCGGTACTCCTGCAAAAAGACAGCACGTCGTCATGGGCCCCGGTTGCATATGCTTCACGAGCCATGACCCCTACCGAACAGCGCTACGCGCAAATAGAAAAAGAATGCCTGGGCTTGTTAACTGGACTGGACAAGTTCCACGACTATGTGTATGGCCTGCCACGATTTACGGTTGAAACTGACCACCGCCCCCTGGTCAACATCATTAACAAAGACCTGAACGACATGACTCCTTGCCTCCAGCGCATCTTACTTAAACTCAGGAGGTACGATTTCGAACTGATCTACACTCCGGGGAAGGATCTCATCGTGGCGGACACTCTTTCCCGAGCAGTGAGCACACCACCAGATGCGGAGGGGTTCGTGCGTCAAATTGAGGCACACGTAACTCTGACAGCAGCAAATCTGCCAGCTGATGATCCTAGTCTGGCCCACATACGCGCAGAGACGGCGACTGACCCCCCTTCTGCAGCGAGTGATGCGCCACATGACGGAAGGGTGGCTCAAAGGGCAGTGCCCCCAGTTTTATAATGTGCGAGATGACCTTACCAACATAGACGGGGTCCTTATGAAATCAGACAGGATCGTTATTCCGCACACCGTGCACCAGATGATTCTTCATCAACTACACGAAGGCCACTTGGGCGTCGAAAAATGCAGACGAAGGGCCCGGGAGGCGGTATATTGGCCGGGTATTAATGAAGACATAGCCAACATGGTGCTCAACTGCACAACCTGTCAGAGGTTTCAGCCGGCGCAACCTCCGGAGACACTTCTACCACACGAGATGGTGACGTCCCCCTGGGCGAAGGTGGGTGTTGACCTATTTCACGCGCTCGGCAGAGATTACATCGTTATTATAGACTACTTCTCAAACTACCCGGAAGTCATGCCTCTCCATGATCTGACGTCGTCCGCAGTCATTGGGGCCTGCAAGGAAACATTTGCTCGCTATGGCATTCCAAGGACTGTCATGTCAGACAATGGACCCTGCTTCGCCAGCCGTGAATGGTCGTCCTTTGCCGCAGCATATGGTTTCACTCATGTGACATCCAGCCCTCTACATCCACAATCGAACGGGAAGGCTGAAAAGGGTGTCCACATCGCCAAGCGGCTCCTGTGCAAGGCGGCTGCTGCCGGATCGGACTTTAACCTCGCCTTGCTGGCCTATCGATCGGCCCCGCTATCCACGGGTCTCTCGCCAGCGCAGCTACTAATGGGTCGCTCCCTCAGGACGACGGTACCTTCCATCCTGGCACCAACAACAGACCATGAGACGGTTCTTCGGAACATGCAAATGCAGCGTGATCGCCAGAAAAGTCGGTACGACACACGAGCGACGGATTTGCCCCCCCTGTCCTCCGGAGACAAAGTGCGCGTCCATCAACCGTATGGTGGCTGGTCAGCACCGGCCGAAGTCCTCCGACAAGTGGCTCCCCGCTTGTTCCTGGTTCGCATGCCGGATGGTTCAGTGCGTCGCCGCAATCGGCGCGCCCTTCGCCGACTTCCACGCTCACAGCCACACAGTACGCACACGCCAGATCCTCAACAGGCTTCCGAGGATGACTTTGTGGAGCTGCCGCACATCACGCCCTTTCCATCGCCACCCATGGCCATGCCTGCACAGCAGCCGGTGGTTCTTGATCCACCCTTGAGGCGGTCAACCCGAACTCGTCGCAAGCCAATTAGACTGGACTTATAATACCGTTCATATGTCTAACAAGTTGCACAATTTTACATGATAACCTGTTGTTGTTTATCGTTCCAGATGTCGTCTGACTGGACAACTGTTCAAGTTTTTTTTTCTTCTCTCGTTCGCATTCATGTTATGTTATGGTACAACTTGGTTCATGTGACGCACCCGACATCACCCCATGTAAATAGTTCCGTCATATGCACATGCTGCACACGACACACACACACTCTTAGATGCACTCACGACACGATCATATTTATTACCACGTAGGCACATATCTTTGTAAAAAGGGGGGATGTCATGATATTCAAACACACACATCATGATGGACACACCAACAGGCAAATCAGAGCACACAACACCACAACCAATCACAGACAAGAACACCAACCACATAAAAAGCACGAGCACGACACCTGGTGGTCAGTAGGTCTGGGGACAAAGGCACAGAGAAGAGCTGTTACAAAATCGCAAGCAGGGAACCCCCACGTGTAGAGTGTCAAGACAAAACTGTACATAGTAAGTTTGAATAAAATAGCGTTGTACCATATACAACCGTGTTGGCTCATCTGTGTGTCAGAACACCCAACACCACACGTGGTTCCCCAGACGGTACAGCAGAACTGGAGGTGGACTCCTGTGATTCCTGCCCTCTGACACTGGATCCCTTTGGCGGCCGTTTCCTGGGGCGTCCTGGCCTAGATGGGCCAGGCTGCGGCCCGGGCGACTGGGATGGCGAGCTGCCAGCCTGTCCTGCCCGTTGCCCACCCGATGCACCTGGGACGGAAGGGGGGGAGTCCGAGGTGTCGCGGTGTACCGGGACCTCCCCTACAGAGGGAGCCGGGACGGACCACACCACCTCCTCCTCCCTCGGGGTGCCCGATGGCCCCCAGGCCTCTACATGGGTGGGGGATGCGAACGGACTGGCCATCCGACGCCCTCCCGACATCTGGCGCTGCCAGTCCTGGAGGCCCGTGCTGGTATCGACAGGGGTCTGCAGGTTTGCAGCCATGGAGCCCAGGGGGTTGTCAAACCCTGTCTGTGACAGTGCGACGCCGGCTCGCACATGGCCACTGGCGCCGATGCCCTCAGCGATGGCCTGCTGAGACTGGGCCATGGCCTGCTGAGACTGGGCCATGGCCTGCTGAGACTGGGCCATGGTCTGCAGAGAATGGGCCATGGCCTGCAGAGACTGGGCTATGGCCTGCTGAGACTGGGCCATGGCCTGCTGAGACTGGGCTATGGCGTTGAGCGCCTCTGCCATCTGGCGCTGGCACTGGCTCATGGCCTCCTGTGAGAGGGCAGCCATTTCCTGGGCCACAGACGCCGCCTGCACGGAAGGCCCCAGGCCTCGCAAACTGTTCCCCATGTCTGACACCGTCGCACCCATTGCCTCCACCGCGGACGCCACCCGTGCGGTGTCAGCCTGGGTGGCACGCATGACCGGGACCACTCACAGCTCCTGGATGCGGGTGGAATCCTCCACCTGCGACCGCAGCCGCCGCAAGCCACCCGTCACCCTATTCGCTCGTCTCCGTGTCGGTGGTTGCATCGGATCTATGTGTGGGTGTGGTAACTGCAGGAACCCGGGATCCATCTGGGCGGCAGATGTTCGCTTGGCCTGGGCTGCCCTCCGACCGCCCGGTCCCTCTGCTGCTCCTACCTCCACGGGACAGCTGTGTTGTGCGCACCAGTGAGTGTACCAGACGCCTCATCACTAAAGTGCCCAACCGTGGTGAGTGTTTCTGCGATGGTGGAGGGTGTTGGTGACAGCAGTGGCGTTGTGTCGTGCTCTTCGTCCCACTCTGACTCCATGGCACTTTGGGGTGGGGGTTCGTCTCCACCCATCCACTCTGAGTCACTGTCCGGTATTTCGTCTTCCCGGGTAGGGGTGTCCTGGGTAGTGCTGTCCCGGGTAGTGCTGTCCCGGGTAGGGGTGTCCTGGGTAGTGCTGTCCCGGGTAGTGCTGTCCCGGGTAGGGGTGTCCTGGGTAGTGGTGTCCCGGGTAGGGGTGTCCTGGATAGTGGTGTCCTGGGTAGTGGTGTCCTGGCTCGGATGTGACGGGGGCCTGTGGCTGCCCCCCTCATCGCTGGGTGGTCGCTCCCGCACGTGACGGGGGTGTCGTCTCCCTGTTGCTCCAGGTCTCTCCGTCTCCCGTGGTGTGCGAGGGGCATCCTGCGGGCGTCGCATGCTGGAGGGTCCGGGTCTCTCCGTCTCCCGTGGTCTCCGAGGGGCATCCTGCGGGCGTCGCATGCTGGAGGGTCCGGGTCTCTCCGTCTCCCATGGTCTCCGAGGGGCATCCTGCGGGCGTCGCATGCTGGAGGGTCCGGGTCTCTCCGTCTCCCGTGGTCTCCGAGGGGCATCCTGCGGGCGTCGCATGCTGGAGGGTCCGGGTCTCTCCGTCTCCCGTGGTCTCCGAGGGGCATCCTGCGGGCGTCGCATGCTGGAGGGTGCGGGTCTCTCCGTCTCCTGTGGTCTCCGAGGGGCATCCTGCGGGCGGTGTGCATCTGCGGGGATGGGTGCCTGGACGTTTGGTCCTGCGATACACAATGAAGCATGCATGGTTAGACATCAGGCAGTGATCAGGTGATACGGGGGAGGGGGATATAGGGGAGGGGGGATATGGGGACGGGCTGTTCGTGGCTCACTTGCTCGTGGGCCCCCGACCTCTGCATCAGCAACCTCCCGGTCCTCAGGTCCGCCAGCCAGTTCCAGGGCCCTTTCCTCGTGTACGGTCAGTGGCCTCTCATCAGCGGGCCCTCCTCCAGTCCTCACATGCTCCCTATTGTTGTGTGCGCGCTTCTCCTGTGTGGGGGGGGGGGGGGTTGCAGGGGTAAAAGGCAACAGTGTTAGGCAGGTATATGAATGCACGCCATCGGTTGCGCGTGCATTGCAGAGGTTAAGGTTAGCGCTGGATTCACTTGGGGATATGGGGGAGGGGGGATATGGGGGAGGGGGGGATATGGGGGAGGGGGGATATGGGGGAGGGGGATATGGGGGAGGGGGGATATGGGGGAGGGGGGATATGGGGGAGGGGGGAGGGGGGATATGGAGGAGGGGGATATGGGGGAGGGGGGATATGGGGGAGGGGGGATATGGGGGAGGGGGATATGGGGAGGGGGGATATGAGGGAGGGGGGATATGGGGGAGGGGGGATATGGGGAGGGGGAATATGGGGGAGGGGGGATATGGTGGAGGAGGATATGGGGGAGGGGGGATATGGGGGAGGGGGGATATGGGGGAGGGGGGATATGGGGGAGGGGGGATATGGGGGAGGGGGGATATGGGGAGGGGGGATATGGGGAGGCTCACCCTGCCTGCTCTGACGAGGTTGTTCACCTTCTTGTGGCACTGGGTGCCTGTCCGTGGTGTCAGGGCCACAGCGGTGACGGCCTCTGCCACTTCCCTCCACAGACGCCGGCTGTGACGTGGGGCAACTCTGCGGCCGTGCCCGGGATACAGGGCGTCTCTCCTCTGCTCCACCGAGTCCAGGAGCGCCTCCACATCGCGTGACTCGAACCTCGGGGCTGAGCGACGGCCAGCCATCCAGTCGGGTGTTGCGGTCGGGTGTTCCGGTCGGGTGGGGGGGAGCTGCGCGGCCTTATGAGCCGTCACGCCGTGCAGCGCGTATGACGCTGCACGGCGTGTACCACTGCGCAAGCGCGGATCCCGTTACGTCGCTGCTAGCCCATTTCGGGCCGGAGACTATCGTCCCATTTTTATGACGTGACGCAAGTGGGATTTGCGCCGTTTTTTGCGCCGATCGGCGGACTTTCCGCCGATAACGGAGAATTTCGCCCATGTTGTGAATAGCTGGGGACCTAACTCTGATCCCTGCAGCACCCCACTAGTCACCACCTCCTACTCCAAAAAGACCCTGTTATTCCTGCTCTCTGTTTCCTGTCCACTAAACATTCAATGTCAGTGTATTATCATTTATCCCATGCACTTAAATTTTTCACAATAACCTCTTAGGTGGGACTTTATCAAAAGCTTTCTAAAAATCCAAATACACCACATCTATTGGTTCTCCCTTATTGATTCTATTAGTTATGCCCTCAAAAACCTCCAGTAGGTTTATCAAACATGATTTCTCTTTCATAAATCCATGATGACTTTGCCTAGTCCTGCTGATATGTTCTAAAAGTTCTGTTATCACATCCTTTATAATAGACCCGAGCATTATCCCTACGACTGATGTTCGGTTAACTGTTGTGTAATGCCCTGTTTTCTCTGTCCCTTTTAAATAGCGGGGTTGCATTTGCCACTCTCTAATCTGCTGAAATCTATTGAATTTGGGAAGATAACAACCAACACATCCACAATTTCCATGGCCACCTCCATGGGATGCAGATTATCAATTTTCAGTCCCATTAATTTCCCCAGCACTATTTTCTTTACGAATATTCATTTCCTTCAATTCCCCCATTTTTCTAGACCCCTTCTTCCCTTGCATTTCTGGGAAGTTATTTGTGTCTTCTGTGAAGGCAAAGCTCAATCAGTTGTTTAATAACGCTGCCATTTCCTTGTTCTCCGTGATCAAATGTCCTGTTTCATACTATCTTCACGAATATTTTTCTATGTTCTCCTCTCTGTCTGATTGAGATGGCCTTTGTATTTCAATAAATGCCTGTCACCACTTTTGCCGCTTTATTCAAAGAAAATCCTTTCACAGACAATTAAACCCAGAGCAATTATCAGTACAGTACTCTTTACATATTTTGCTCAGTTCTGTGAAAGGACTGTTCAACGGACCAAGCAACTTTTTCACAAATGACTGTGTGGTAGTCACCACTAACTGTATACTAGATGTAGTAACTGTATATTAGATGTAGTATGGTAAGGCTCCTGTACTAGAGGTACAGGGGTAAATCCCTGCCTGCTGGCTCCGCACAGTAGGCGGTGCATAAATGTGTGTGCACACCGGAGCTGCTCCCATTCTGGGAGCAGCTGCAGGAGGCCACTCATCTCTGCTTAATAAAGCCTTGATTATTCTCTACTCTCGTCTTGCAGTAATTGATAGTGCATCAATTTATTAAGCAGAGATTTTACAGCGATGGAACTTCGTATCAAGCCTGATCGCCTACAGCTGCACCCTCAAGCAGCCAACGCCACGTTGGCCTTCAGCCACTGGCTAGCCTGCTTCGAAAGCTACCTCCGATCATCGGCTGAACAACCCTCGGACGCACAGAAGCTCCACGTCCTTCATTCACGGGTGAGCTCTGCTATTTTTCCTCTTATCCGGGAAGCGCCCACTTACACTGAAGCAATGGAGCTCCTGAAAGAACATTATGTTCGGCCAGTTAACAAACTCTACACCAGTCACCTCCTGTCCACGAGACAGCAACTCCCCGGTGAGTCCTTAGACGTGTCTGGCGTGCCCTGCACATCCTGGCGAGGAACTGTGACTGACAGGTAGTTTCAGCAGTCGAGCATACAGAACTTTTAATCAGAGACGCTTTTGTTACAGGCATGGGGTCGGCGTACATCCGCCAGCACCTATTGGAAGGGGGTACGCTTGACCTTGCGGCAACCAGGCAGCTCACGAATTTGCTAACAGTAGCCTCCCGTAATGTACAGTCGTACGCCCCCGACCGCATGGCACCCTCATGGACATCATGGGCCCCACCAGCTACCGCCCCCAGCCCACCCCAAGCCTGCACCATACGGCAGCCAGCCAACCCCGGGGGGCCCAAATGCTACTTCTGCAGGATGACCGAACACCCCCGGCAGCGCTGTCCAGCGCAGAGCACAACCTGCAAGACCTGCAGAAAGAAGGGACATTTTGCTGCTGTGCGCCAGGCCCGGTCGATCGCTACTGTTTCTAGACCCAGCGTTCCTACACCCCCAATGTACAACCCGTAGGCGCCGCAGACTTTTCATCCGCAGGATTTTCATCCCCGCAGACCACGTGCGGCCTGTGGGTGCCGCCATCTTCTTCTCTACAGACCACGTGCAGCCTGTGGCTGCCGCCATCTTTAACGCCGCCCGCCATGTGCGACCCGTGGGCACCGCCATCTTCGCCGCCATTTTGGAGGCCGCCTCAGGACCCCTGCTCATCGGGAACTTCGTCTTGCCGTTCATCGCCTGCCATCACCGCCGACCAGCCCGGAGCCTACCAACACCAGCCGCAGATCGCCTCGATCACCCTCGACCAGCCCCGGCCTGACAACTTCGCAACCACGATGACTACGGTGAAAATCGATGGGCACAAGACTTCCTGCCTTCTTGACTTCGGGAGCACGGAAAGCTTAATCCACCCCTCTACGGTAAGGCGCTGTGCCCCCGCGGTACATACGTCACCCAGAGAATCTCCCTGGCCTCCGGATCCCATTCCATGGAAATCCGGGGGTACTGCATCGCGACCCTCACCATCCAGGGCGTAGAATTCAGCAACTTCCGACTCTATGTCCTCCCCAACCTCTGCGCTGCCCTGTTACTCGGTCTGGATTTCCAATGCAATCTCCAAAGCTTAACTTTAAAATTCGGCGGACCCCTACCACCCCTCACCGTATGCGGCCTCATGACCCTTAAGGTGTATCCACCTTCCTTGTTTGCAAATCTCACCCGGATTGCAAACCCGTCGCCACCAGGAGCAGACGGTACAGTGCCCAGGAAAGGACCTTCTTCAGGTCGGAGGTCCAGCGGCTACTGAAGGAAGGTGTTATCGAGGCCAGCAACAGCCCCTGGAGAGCCCAAGTGGTAGTGGTAAAGACTGGGGAGAAACATAGGATGGTCATTGACTACAGTCAGACCATCAATAGGTACACGTAGGTCAGCGCGTACTCCCTCCCACGCATATCTGATATGGTCAATCAGATTGCACAGTACCGGGTCTTTTCTACAGTGGACCTGAAATCTGCCTACCACCAGCTCCCCATCTGCAAGGCGGACCGCCAATACACTCCGTTTGAAGCAGATGACCGCCTCTATCATTTCTTTAGGGTTCCCTTCGGCATCACTAACGGGGTCTCGGTCTTCCAACGTGAGATGGACCAAATGGTTGACCGGTACGGACTGCGGGCCACCTTCCCGTACCTGGATAACATCACTATTTGTGGCCAAGATCAGCAGGACCACAATGCTAACCTTCTCAAATTTCTCCACACTGCCAAAATCCTTAATCTCACGTACAATAAGGAGAAGTGCGTGTTCCGCACCAACCGCTTAGCCATCCTTGGCTATGTTGTGGAAAACGGAGTTCTAGGGCCCGACCCTGACCGCATGCGCCCCCTCATGGAACTCCCCCTCCCCCACTGCCCCAACGCCCTGAAACAATGCCTGGGGTTTTTATCCTATTATGCCCAGTGGGTCCCTAACTATGCGGACAAGGCCCGCCCACTCATTCACTCCACAGTTTTCACCCTGATGGCTGAGGCCCGCCAGGCCTTCAACCGCATCAAGGCAGACATCGCCAAGGCCACGATGCACGCGGTCGACAATTCCCTCCCTTTTCAGGTCGGGAGCGATGCATCAGACGTCGGTCTGTCCGCCACCCTCAACCAGGCAGCAGGCCCATGGCATTCTTTTCCCGCACCCTCCATGCCTCCGAAATTCGGCACTCCTCTGTCGAAAAGGAGGCCCGAGCCATTGTGGAAGCCGTGCGGCATTGGAGGCATTACCTGGCCGGCAGGAGATTCACTCTCCTCACTGACCAAGATCGGTTGCCTTCATGTTCAATAATACACAGCGGGGCAAGATCAAAAATGATAAAATCTTAAGGTGGAGGATCGAGCTCTCCACGTACAATTACGAAATGTTGTATCGCCCCGGTAAGCTCAACGATGCCCTATCCTGAGGTACATGTGCCAGCACACAAGTGGACCGACTCAGGGCCCTACATGATAGTCTCTGTCACCCGGCGGTCACCTGCTTCTTTCACTTCATAAAGGCCTGCAACCTGCCCTATTCTATTGCTGAGGTCAGGGCTGTCACCAGAGACTGCCAGGTCTGCGCGGAGTGCAAACCGCACTTCTACCGGCCAGACCGAACGCACCTGGTGAAGGCCTCCCGCCCCTTTGAATGCCTCAGCATGGACTTCAAAGGGCCCCTCCCCTCCTCCGACCGAAACACGTATTTCCTAAACGTGGTCGATGAGTAATCCTGATTTCCCTTCGCCCTGATATGACTTCTGCCACGGTCATTAAAGCGCTCAACAGCATCTTCGCCCTGTTCGGTTTCCCCGCTTACGTCCACAGCTACCGGGGATCCTCCTTTATGAGCGATGAGCTGCGTCAGTTCCTGCTCAGCAAGGGCATTGCCTCGAGCATGACGACCAGCTACAACCCCCGGGGAAACGGGCAGGCGGAGAGGGAGAATGGGACAGTCTGGAAGGCCGTCCTGCTGGCCCTACAGTCTAAAAATCTCCCGGTCTCCCACTGGCAGGCTGTCCTCCCTGACGCGCTTCACTCCATCCGATCACTCCTCTGCACTGCTCCTAACGAAACCCCCCATGAACGTCTCCAGGAAGTCTACCTCCGGGGTTTCGCTCCCAACATGGCTGGCAGCTCCTGGACCTGTCCTCCTCCGCAAGCACTTGCGGACCCACAAGGCGGACCCATTGGTCGAAAGAGTACAACTACTGCACGCGAACCCGCAGTACGCCTACGTGGCGCACCCCGATGGGCGCCAGGACACAGTCTCCCTCTGGGACCTGGCACCAGCTGGATCCCCACCCGACACCCCCCCCCTCCGATTGCCCCGGCGCCACTCACCCTTCCCCCAGCATGCCTCACCACAGCACCCGCCCCAGGACGATCTATCCTCCCACTGGTTCCACTCGGGGATGAAGACGAGGACAACACTCTCCCAGAGTTATAGGCGACCAAGTCGGCGCCCACATCACCACCGGGACTGAGGCGATCACAGCGGAAGATTAAGGCACCAGACCGACTGAACCTGTAGATTTTGCCTCAACTTGTAAATTTTGCCTCAACTGTAAATATTTCCACCACCCCCGCTGGACTCTTTTTTTTAACAGGGGGTGAATGTGGCAGTCACCCAGTAGGCGGTGTATAAATGTGTGTGCACACCGGAGCTACTCCCATTCTGGTAGCAGCTGCAGGAGGCCACACATCTCCGGTTAATAAAGCCTCGATTATTCTCTACTCTCGTCTTGTAGTAATTGATAGTGCATCAAACTGTCCTTATGTTCTACTGAACCAACTGTGTTGGAGGCGGCCAGGCATATGGGGGCTGTGGCCCATGGCTCTCTGCCATGGGGAAGGCCTTCCTCTCTGGCCGCTCCATTGCCCAGAGAGCCTCCGGCCCACGTGGCTCCGAATCCTTGGTTGGTGGGTTGACATTGTGATCGGTAAGGCCCACCTTGATCCATGTGGGGTAGTAACCACTGTTGTATTATATTGTGTATACTGCACTGCATACAAGGGTATTATGGTAAGGCCCCTGTACTACAGGTACGGGGGTAGATCCCTGCCTGCTGGCTCCGCACAGTAGGCGAAGTATAAATGTGTGTGCTCTCCGAACTGCAGCCATTTCGGCAGCAGCTGCAGGAGGCCACACATCTCTGTGTAATAAAGCCTCAATTACTCTCCACTCTCATCTCGTCGTAATTGATAGTGCATCAATTTATTGCACAGAGATTTTACAAAGATGGATCTCCGCATCAAGCCGGATCGCTTGCAGCTGCATCCTCAAGCAGACGACGCTAAAAAGGACTTCGCACATTGGCTAGCTTGCTTTGAAGCATACATCGGATGTGCGACAGACCCAATCCCAGAAGCACAGAAGCTCGAGATTCTGTACAGGCGGCTGAGCTCCGATGTCTTTCCCCTCATCCAGGACGCGCCTACCTACTCAGAGGCCATGGCTCTACTGAAGGAGAACTACACTCAGCAGACCAACAAGATCTACGCCAGGCACCTCCTGTCCACGCGGCACCAAATTCCCGGTGAGTCTGTGGAAGATTTCTGGCGTACCCTGCTCGCCCTGGTGAGAGACTGTGATTGCCAGGCCATTCGGCCGCTGAACATTCTAACCTGCTAATGAGAGAAGCATTCATTACGGGCATAGGGTCGGCCTACATCTGCCAGCACCCCTTAGAAGGGGCTACGCTTGACCTCGCGGCGACCAAGAAACTAGCACTCTCACAGTCGCCTCACGCAAGGTACAGGCGTAGGCCCCGACCGCACGGCCCACCCCTCCTGGGCATCGTGGACCCCACCAGCGACCACCCCATCGCGGACTTCATCAGCGAACGCCCCCAGCCAACCCCACACCTGCACCGCGCGGCAGCCAACCAACCCTGGGGGACCCAAGTGCTACTTCTGCGGACAGACAAAACACCCCCGGCAGCGCTGCCCGGCGCGGAGCTCGCTCTGCAAGGCCTGTGGCAAGAAAGGACATTTCGCTGCAGTGTGCCAGGCCTGCTCAATCGCCGCTATTGTCCCTGCACCCCCCATGTGCGGCCAGTGGGCGCCGCCATCTTCCTCGCCTCAGACCACGTGCAGCCTGTGGGCGCCGCCATCTTGCTCCCCTCACAACATGTGCGGCCCGTGGGCGCCGCCATCTTGCTTGCCTCACAACCAATGGGCGGAGACATCTTGTCTGCCCCAGGACACGTGCGGCCCGAGGATGCCGCTATCTTGCCTGCCTCAGGACACGTGCGGCCCGTGGTTCTCGCCATCTTCCCCGCCTCAGGACCGCTGCCCGTCGGGCACCTCAACATCGCCTGCAACCGCCGCCGACCAGCCGCGTCTCGCCTCCGTCACAATCGACCAGTCCTGACCGCACAACGTCAAGACCGTGTTGACAAAGGTGAAGGTCGATGGGCATGAGGTAACCTGCCTTCTGGACTCCGGGAGCACTGAGAGCTTCATCCACCCGATACGGTAAGACGCTGCTCCCTCGCAGTACACCCCATTAACCAAAGAATCTCCCTGGCCTCCGGATCCCACTCCGTGGTGATCTGGGGGTACTGCATCGCCACCCTCACCATCCAGGGTGTAGAGTTCAGCAGGTTCCGGCTCTACGTCCTCCCCAACCTCTGTGCTGCCTTGCTACTCGGCCTGGACTTCCAGTGCAACCTCCAGAGCCTAACCCTGAAATTTGGCGGGCCCCTACCACCCCTTACTGTATGCGGCCTCACGACCCTTAACGCCGATCCGCCTTCTCTGTTTGCAAACCTCACCCCCGATTGCAAACCCGTTGCCACCAGGAGCAGACGGTACAGCGCCCAGGACAGGACCTTCATCAGGTTTGAGGTCCAGCGGCTGCTGCGGGAAGGTATCATCAAGGCCAGCAACAGCCCCTGGAGAGCCCAAGTGGTAGTGGTGAAAACGGGGGAGAAAAACAGGATGTTCATTGACTACAGTCAGACCATCAATCAGTACACACAGCTCGGCGCGTACCCCCTCCCACACATATCTGATAGGGTCAATCAGATTGCACAGTACCGGGTCTTCTCGACAGTGGACATGAAATCTGCCTACCACCAGCTCCTCATTCGCAAAACGGACTGCCCGTACACCGCGTTTGAAGCGGACGGCCTCCTTTACCATTTCCTTAGAGTTCCCTTCGGCATCACTGACGGGGTCTCGGTCTTCCAATGGGAGATGGACCGAATGGTTGATCGGCACGGACTGTGGGCCACATTCCCGTACCTGGATAATGTCACCATCTGCGGCCATGACCAGAAGGACCACAACGCTAACCTTTCCAAATTTCTCCACACCGCCAAACTCCTCAACCTAACCTACAACAAGGAGAAGTGTGTGTTCAGCATGAACCGATTAGCCATCCTCGGGTATGTGGTTCAGAACGGAGTTCTAGGGCCCGGCCCCGATCGCATGCGCCCCCCTCATGGATCTCCCCCTTCCCCACTGCCTCAAGGCCCTCAAGCGATGCTTGGGGTTCTTTTCGTACTACGCCCAGTGGGCCCCTAACTCTGCGGACAAGGCCCGCCCACTCATCCACTCCACCGGTTTCCCACTGACGGCCGAGGCTCACCAGGCCTTCAACCGTATCAAGGCCGATATCGCCAAGGCCGCGATGCACACGGTCGACGAGACGCTCCCCTTCCAAGTCAAGAGCGATGCATCAGACGTCGCTCTGGCCGCCACCCTCAACCAGGCAGGCAGGCCCGTGGCATTCTTTTCCCGCACCCTCCATGCCTCCGAAATCCGGCACTCCTCCGTCGAAAAGGAGGCCCAAGCTTTCGTTGAAGCTGTGCGGCACTGGAGGCATTACCTGGCCGGCAGGAGATTCACTCTCCTCACAGACCAACGGTCGGTTGCCTTCATGTTTAACAACACACAGCGGGGTAAGATCAAAAATGATACGATCTTGCGGTGGAGGATCGAGCTCTCCACCTTTAATTCCGAGATTTTGTATCGCCCCGGTAAGCTCAACGAGCCCCCCGATGCCCTGTCCCGAGGTACATGTGCCAGCGCACAAGTGGACCGACTCCAGACCTTGCACGACGATCTCTGTCACCCAGGGGTCAACCGCTTGTATCACTTCATTAAGGCCGCAATCTGCCCTACTCCATCGAGGAAGTCAGGGCTGTCACCAGAGACTGCCAGGTATGCGTGGAGTGTAAACCACACTTCTACCGGCCAGACCGTGCGCGCCTGGTGAAGGCCTCCTGCTCCTTTGAACGCCTCAGCATGGACTTCAAAGGGCCATTCCCCTACACCGACCGCAACACATATTTTCTCAATGTGGTCGACGAATATTCCAGATTCCCCTTCGCCATCCCATGCCCCGATATGACGTCTGCCACCGTCATCAAAGCCCTCAACACCACCTTCGCTCTGTTCGGTTTCCCCGCCTACGTCCACAGCAACCGGGGAATGCTCATTTATGAGCAATGAGCTGTGCCAGTACCTACTCAACAGGGGCATTGCCTTGAGCAGGACGACCAGCTACAACCCCCGGGGAAACGGGCAGGTGGAGCGGGAGAACGGGACGGTCTGGAAGGCTGTCCAGCTGGCCCTACGGTCCAGAAATCTCCCGGCCTCCCGCTGGCAGGAGGTCCTCCCTGACGCACTTCACTCCATTCAGTGCTCCTGTGCACGGCGACTAACGAAACCCCCCATGAACGTCTCTTTGCCTTCCCCAGGAAGTCCACCTCTGGGGTTTCGCTCCCAACGTGACTGGCAGCTCCAGGACCCGTTCACCTCCGCAAGCACGTGCGGCTCCACAAGGCGGACACATTGGTTGAGAGAGTACAGCTACTCCATGCGAACCCGCAGTACGCCTTAATAGCGTACCCCGACGGCCGCCAAGACACAGTCTCCCTAAGGGACCTAGCACCAGCTGGGTCCCCCCCCTTCTGCCCCGGCGCATCCTCCACTCCCCCAGTGCATCCCACCACAGCCCTCGCTCCAGGACAATCCGTCCTCCCCTTGATCCCACCCGGGGATGAAGAGGATGTCGACACGCTCCCAGAGGCACCGACGACCGAGCCGACGTCTGACTCGCCACCAGCACTGCGGCGCTCTCAACGACGGATCAAGGCGCCCGTCGTCTAAATTTGTAACCTTCTCTGAAATTTTAATGACAACCTGTATGTAAAAAGTTTTCCACCACCCCCGCTGGACTCATTTTTAACAGGGGGTGAATGTGGGAGTCACCACTGTTGTATTATATTGTATATACTGCACTGCATACAAGGGTATTATGGTAAGGCCCCTGTACTACAGGTACGGAGGTAGATCTCTGCCTGCTGGCTCCACCCAGTAGGACTATAAATGTGTGCGCTCTCCGAACTGCAGCCATTTTGGCAGCAGCTGTAGGAGGCCACACATCTCTGTGTAATAAAGCCTTGATTACTCTCTGCTCTCGTCTCGTCGTAATTGTTAGTGCATCAATCCAGGCACAGTAAAATACATTCTTACCGCTCTTTGAGAGTGTCTTAACTTGGAACACTCTCTCCTACACTCTGCAGCGTCAGTTGCAGTCCCCTCTATCAGCTGGTAGTCTGGGCAGCGGCCTCTTAATTAGCCACCATTTTGAAATTGCTCCCTCAGTCCTGCCATCCATCCATCCATTTTCTATTCTGATGGCGGGATTTCCTTGATTCCCATAAATCTCTGGCCAGTACCTCTATGGTGAGGGTGTAGGACTGTGCGACTCAGTAACATATTTATGTTCAAATCCATAGAATTTAAAAGTATAGTGAGAACATCACTGTTGTACAGTAACAGTATTTGTGGCTCGGTGTCATATCTTGTTTCATGATGTTTCTGTGAAACGCCTTGTGATGTTTTATTATGTTTAAGGTGCTTTATAAATATATGATCATGGTGTTGTTGTTATTGGATCTGTTCCTTGCATGCCCAAAAGCATTGATGCACTGTTGGCATCAAAACCTGTTAAGTTTTCACAAGCTCCAATAGTTGGAATGATTGGCGTGTTTTTTTTACTATACCTTCTATATATGTAATTCTACGTAAACATTCACAACAAGCTGTTTTACTTGAATTATTTTTTGCGAGGCAGAGTAAATACGGCATTCCTGTGAAGCTTTTGCCTTTTTATTCTTTACCTCATGAACCCTCCCACCACTCTTGTCATTCCACAGGGGAAGAAACTTAATAATCCCTTCCAAAATTAGTATGTGAGACCACGTGGCAATCGGTTTGTTAAAATATGCCCGTTGCAGTGTGGTTTCTCCCGGAAACTGTTCTCTTTCATTTAATAACTGTTTTTCACGGGTCACTCTACACTAAATAAAGCAACCTTTGTCCGAAGTAAAACATCTTTTCAAGCCGATACTCACACAGATACCCATGAACAGGGCAGGGTAGAGTTACTCTGCCTGCCTATCACCGACAAGTTGAGACACAATAATCACTCCTTAGTTTGGACCTCAGACATAAATGGGCCTGTTGATGCATGCTCTGAAGAGTGTGAATAGGCCTAACAGAGACATGAAGTTCCCAGCAAGCACATTTCAATGGCATTAACATCATCATCAGCCAGTCGTCTACTGCTGCCCTTTCAACCCCAGCAGTTTATCACAGGTTATTAAAAGGACTCCAGTTGACAGGATGTAGTCTGACTGAATAATTTAGGAGTTTTGGATGTGTTAACATTATGATCTGATACCGCATCCCTGATGAGTCCATTAATAAAGATGGTAGTTGCATTTATTATTACTACGATAGTACAATAGTATTCATTGCTTTGTCAGAAAGATCCGCAGTTCTGGGAGAAGATAAGCTCAGCCTAATGTCACATTCAGTGTGCCCATAACTTTTGCAATAAGTATCTTAAAATATGAAAATTCATCAACAACTTATGTTACGTTTTGATACCGTTATCTCCAATGAAGTAAATATTGCACTTAATCATTTTGGGTATGTTTGTGAGATTTTCACAGAGGTGTTCCATATGGCAGGTGTGTCATAATATACACCAGTATATCATGGTGCAGACACACACACACTGATGGACACACAATGGGACCAATAAACACACACAACACCGTAGCCAATCACCAGTTAGAGCACATGCACTATAAAGACAGGGGGCATCAGAGTTCCCGCTCATTCGAGCTGCAGCTTCCTAGTAGGACAGAGCTCACAACCTGCAGTACAGACATTCACCATGTGCTGAGTGCATCGACTGGTTAGGACAAGGCAAAGGTCTTTAGTTAAAGCTAGTATCATGTTAACCCACAGTGAGAGTATTTCAAGTGTTGGTGACCTGTATGTGTTCCACCGATCCAGAGCGCCCAACACAACAAGATGGGTCCTTTGTGACGGTGACAAAGATAAACTATTCCCGTCCGTCCATCTCTATCTGTTTACAGCCTTTGACATAGTTGACCACACTACCCTCTACCAATGCCTCTCCACGATTGTCGAGATGGGTGGGACTACATGCATCTGGTTTCATTCTTATCCATCTAATCATAAAAAGAATACCACCTGCAGTGGCTTCTCTTCCTGCCCCTGCACTGTTACCTCTGGTGTCCCCAGAGGATTTATCCTTGTCCCCCTACAACCACCCCCCCCGCCCCCACCTCAGTTCTCATCCAAATGCTGCTCCTTGGATGACTGCATCCATAAAGTGGCCCCAGATCTTCTGGTCTCCAGAGGGTCGTGCCCCAGATATGCCCCCAAAGATGCACTGGGGGAACCCTCAGAAGTTCCGAGCAAAGAATGTATGGGAATTTCCCGGGACGTTTCAACTCTGTGTCAGGAACCCTCTGAAACTTGGGGTGGAATTATCCATTCCGGGACTAAGTCCCATGATGAGAGTGAGAACCGGGAGTGGTTCCCGCCATGGAGGCCATTCAGAAATTGCGCCGAATTGCACAATGTGAACTTCATTAATTATGCAGTTTGGGGTTTCCTGATGCATTTTGTGACGGGGCGAGCTGGATGGCATACTGCCTGTGATAAACGGTTACTGTACTACTGCACCCTTGTCATCATGTAAGGTGCTGTCCCCTTTAGAATCATAGAATCATAGAATTACAGTGCAGAAGGAGGCCATTCGGCCCATCGAGTCTGCACCGGCTCTTGGAAAGAGCACCCTACCCAGGTCAACACCTCCACCCTATCCCATAACCCAGTAACCCCACCCAACACTAAGGGCAATTTTGGACACTAAGGGCAATTTATCATGGCCAATCCACCTAATCTGCACATCCTTGGACTGTGGGAGGAAACCGGAGAACCCGGAGGAAACCCACGCACATACGGGGAGGATGTGTAGACTCCGCACAGACAGTGACCCAAGCCGGAATTGAACCTGGGACCCTGGAGCTGTGAAGCAATTGTACTATCCACAGTGCTACCGTGTTGCCCTTTAAGACTTGGAACCCTGGGAGACTCCGCCTCTGGCTCCGCCCACCTGGGAGCCATATATAAGGGGCCGCCTTGTGGGCGACATCCAGTTAGCACCCGTCTCGGCACCAGGCTAGTTCTTAGCTTATGAAAGCCTTCTTTACCGTTTTACCCTCTAAGCGTCGTCATTGAGGGTACAACAATTTAATAAGCTGAACTACATCAGGATGGACGCAGGCCTAAAACCAGAGAAGCTCAACCTGGATGCACGGACACCGGAGGCAAAAGAAATTTTTTAATACTGGCTCCGATGTTTCGAGGCCTATCTGGACTCCTCAGAGACCACCATCCTGGGGCCACGCAAGCTATGCCTACTCCACGCCCGGGTGAGTCACAGAATCTCCGCCACGCTCGAAAAGGCGACTACTTATGAAGAGGCGGTCGAGTTACTCCGCAAGCGGTTCGTCAAACCCATCAACGAGGTACACGCCAGGCATCTGCTCTCTACCTGCCGGCAGCGTTCGGGGGAATCGCTAGATGAATTCATTGAAAAACTCACCATGCTTGCCAGGGACTGTGACCATCAGGATGTGACAGGGGAAACCCATATGAACCTGCACATCAGAGACGCGTTCGTGTCCGGCATCCGCTCGACATACATCCGGCAGCAGCTACTCGAAAACGGGGCAAAAGACCTCCAGGACACGCTAACGCTCGCCTCCTAGCTGGAGGTGGCCCGACATAATTTGGGTACGTACCCCGCGGACTCTGCGAGCCCCCCTCGGACTTCCTCAGACTCAGCCATGTTACGGGCCTGTGCCGCGCGGCGACCCGCTCATCCTGGGGGCACACAGTGCTACTTCTGCGGGCAGGGCCAGCATCCACGCCCACGCTGCCCAACCCGCTCCGCGATCTGCAGCGACTGCGGGAAGAAGGAGCATTTTGCGAGGGTCTGCCTGGCCAGGCCCAGGGGCCAGAAAAACAAAGAACAGCCGGCCTGAAAATCAGGCTCTCGTGCCCGCAGGCCTCGCAATGCGGCTGCGCACCGACCCAACACGCCCCCTTCTGGCACGTCAGCCGCCTCGTGCGATTCATGGGAGCGGCCATTTTGTTGGCGGCTATCTTCTCGACCCGACACGTGCGACCGACGACGGTGGCCATTTTACGAGCCCGACTCGGCTGAGGACTCGGACTACCCTCGAGTGGGAGCGATCACCCTCGACCAATCTCGGCCAAAACATCTGCAGAACCCGATGATGAAGGTCCAAGTCAACGGGCGCGACACTTCATGCCTCTTCGACTCAGGGAGCACAGAGAGCTTTATTCATCCAGAAACGGAAGTCTACCTCCGGGGTCTCGCTTCCACCTTGGCTGACAGCTCCAGGATCTGTTCTCCGGAGACACACGAGGAGCCATAAAATGGACCCCCTGGTCGAGAAGGTCCGATTACCCCACGCAAACCCCAGTTACGCCTACGTCGAGTACCCCGACGGCAGGCAAGATACAGTTTCCCTCCGGGATCTGGCACCCGCTGGTTCCCCCACTACAAACGCCCCTTCCCTCGCAGCTCCTCTGCAGGACCCGGCACCCACTACAACACATCCCCTGCCGGCCCCACTCCCCGTTGGTGGGCACCTACCGCGTGCCCCCTAGCGCCCCCCCTCTACACACCCCGCCGGTGCCGGCACCACTACCCCCAGCCTCAACTATTCCCCCTGCGCCCCGATCCCCTACCCCGACCCGGACCAAGGCTCCGACCACCGTGCTCCCGGACGTACCCTCAACTAAGACGTCCGTGTCCGCCGCACCACCGCCCGAGCTGAGGAGGTCGATAAGGATGATCTGGCCACCGAGACGAATGGACTGCTTTTTAAAAACAGGGGATGAATGTGATGAACGGTTACTGTACTACTGTACCCTTGTCATCATGTAAGGTGATGTCCCCTTTAAGACCGAGCTTGGAACCCTGGGGGACTCTGCCTCCGGCTCCATCCACCTGGGAGCCATATATAACGAGCCGCCTTGTGGGCAGTACCTAGTTAGCACTCGTCTCGGCACCAGGCTAGTTCTTAGCTTATTAAAGCCGTCTTTACTGTTTTACTCTCTAAGCGTCATTATTGAGGGTACAACACTCCCCTTCGCCAAATCCCGGTGCCATATTTAAATGTGCCCGGACTTCACACTTACCCATTGTAGAAGGAGGAGATGACCCATTGATCACAGGGACCTCGGACCCTGGATTCAGTGATCCGTCCCTGAATATCCCTCTTACTGCAACGGTGATCAGGAGGACCATCCCCTACCCAGGGGGTGGAAGCAGAAGGGTCAGTTTTCACACCAGCCCAGAATGGGAGGAAGTCTCCAGGGTAGTCAACGGCCCAGGACCGCCAGCAGAGGACTGCCCAGCAATGTCGCAAACGCGTGGGTAACCTTGCCTGTTTTGTCAGACTAAGTGAACCCTCAACTGCTCACGCTCACCTCACAGGGCAGTACAGGAACATGGACCTCAGAGGCCAGGGAACCATCCGTGCATCAAAGAGCTACTCAGTGTTATAAAGTGATGCCGCATAGCTCCATTGCAGTCCATCTACTCTCCTGGTAAAGAGGCCACTGCGGGCCACACGGAGAGCTCAAACACTGAGAGGCGGGTGTGGGAAAGTGGGTTAGATGTTGTGGACCCCGACAAGCACCACAAAAGAAATGCCTCTGTGAGTGTTACCTCTCTATCTGAATGGGCTTACTGCTCTGGAGGGTGCTTTCCCAGACAACCACTCTTGGGGCATACTCCCTTCCTCCACCAATTGGAAAATAAAAAGACTGTTTACCCAATTGGGTGATGTTTGATTGTCAGCCAGACAACATTTTTTCCTCCCCCATTTTAAGGATTTTTGTATCTGGTAAAGAGAAATGTTCAAGAATTTTTTTTTTAAAGCTCTCCTCTTTAATTTTTTTTCATCCAGGATTGCACTCAGTAGTGGCCTGGAGATTGATCTTCAATTCCTGGAGACCGTGGGCCAATATGGAGCGCTGGCAATCCTACTGTAGGATCTGGTCAGTCTCAGAGGGAGATCCGATGCCTAAGGGGGGAATTTTAGAGGCCTTGGGGTAGGGTAATGATTGGCCCCTAGATGGGATGATGGATCGGCACTTGGTGGAAGTGTGTGGGAAGGAGGGGTGGAATCCTCATAGGGAAGGCCGTCGTGCAGGACCCAACTGTGGAGGCTGCTGGGTTCCCTGCATCTCAGGAACCCCAGTGAACAGCACCTACATTTCAAATCAAAATGGTCACGAGGCTCACAGCTCATTATTGTATTTAAAGTTATCTCCTTGGATCAGGTGGGGACCCGCTGAATTTCCGGCCTCAGTTAAAATCAGAATTGGGTGGTTTTTAGGTGAGTTTGGAATCAGGAAACAGATTCCTGAGACTTTAAAAGCCACCCTCTATTTTAAGTTAAAATTCAGCCCACAGCATAGGATCTTTAAGTGATAATGTTATGCATGCAAAGAATATAAAACCAATCAGGAAAAGGGATGCAGATTAATATTAAATACTGAAATTAAACACTAATTAATATTAAATGCTGGAATCAAACTCTAATTTATTGTTAAATATTTAATCAAATGTTAATGAGTCATTTCAAAGTTTAAACTCTCTTTGGATATGGTGAAAATTAAACTTTAGAGAAGCTGGAAATCTCCATTAAAATGGTAACTTGGAGACAGAGTATCTATGTGTTGGTACTAGCATATAAAGTAGGTGCGTAAGGTGAAGTCATTTCATGCGATAGAATTAGCGGAGCAATTGCTCATTTGTTTCCTCCTAAAATAGTCCCTGGCTCTCAACTGGTTTAACACAAGTTCACTCATGGAACCTCCCCCTCCTCCTTCAAATATTGTTTTCTTTGTTTTGTAATAAGTGACATTTAGCTTATTCATGTTGATCTTCGGATGACCTTGGAGCCAATGGTGTCAATGCCACAGCAGGAAACATTGAGACTGGTCTTTCATAGAGCAAAGTAGCAGTGATGATCTTTCCAGGGGCAAGACCTCTTCTCCACACCATGTGGCCCTGCACTTTTCTCTTCCATTTGATTTGTTGTTTGTGAATTATCAGACACTTCGACCAGTTTATTAGTAAGACGTTTTTTCCTGCTGACATTGTTTGCAAGATGAACAAAGGACAAATGCAGGTCCGTGATTCAACCCAGATTTGTTCACAAACATAATAAAAGTTACTTTCCCAAATTATCCCCAATAATATCTGGACAAGATTCTAATACTACCCATTCCAGTGATCTTGATTGAGCTGCCGGTCCAATCCCCTGAGCCTCAGCCGTCTCAGGGCCCTCATCTGTGAAGGTCGTTCGTGCATGCCTCTTCCCGATGTTGGCGACGTCCAGAACTAGGGGTGTGGTAGTCACCACTGGCTGTATTATATGTATTAAGGTAAGACACATATGCCAGAGGTACATGGGTAAATCCCTGCCTGCTGGCTCCGCCCAGTCGGCGGTGTATAAATGTGTGTGCTACAGGAGGCACAACATCTTTGCTCAGTAAAGCTTCGATTATTCCACTACTCTTGTCTTTGTGGTAATTGATAGTGCATCAATTTATTGTGCAAAGGTTTTTAAAACAATGGATCTTCGCATCAAGCCTGATCGCCTGCAGCTGACCCCTCAAGCAGCCAATGCTACGTCTGCTTTTGACCACTGCTCCGAAAGCTACTGCCGAACATCCGCTGAGGAACCCTCGGACGCGCAGAAGCTCCAAGCCCTTTATTCACGGGCGAGCCCTGACATTTTCCCTCTCATCCGGGATGCCCCCACTTACTCCGAAGCAATGGAGCTCCTGAAAGGACATTACGTTTGGCCAGTCAATCAACTATACGCCAGGCATCTCCTGTCCACGAGACAGCAACTCCCCGGTGAGTCCCGGGACAATTTCTGGTGTGCCCTGCACATCCTGGGGAGGAACTGTGACTGCCAGGCAGTTTCGGCAGTCCAGCACACAGAATTTTTAATCCGAGACGCCTTCGTTACAGGCATGAGGTCTGCGTACGTCTGCCAGCGCCTATTGGAAGGGGGTATGCTTGAGCTTGCGGGAACCAGGCAGCGCACGAACCCGTTAACAGTGGCCTCCCATAACGTCCAGTCGTATGCCCCCGACCGCACGGCACTCTCATGGGCATCGTGGGCCCCACCAACTACCAACTCTAGCTCGCCGCAAGCCTGCACTGCCGGCAGCCAGCCAACCCTGGGGGGCCCAAATGCTATTTTTGCGGGCAGAACACCCCCGGCAGCGCTGCGGAAAGAAGGGACACTTTGTTTCTGTGTGCCAGGCCTGGTCGGTCGCCGCTGTTTCTAGGCCCAGCGTTCCTACACCCCCCCACGAGCGACCCAGGAGCGCCGCCATTTTCCTCCTCGCAAGCCACGTGCGGCCCATGGGCGCCGCCATCTTCTCCCCGCAGGCCACACGCAGCCGCCATCTTTAATGCCGCCCGCCATGTGCGCCCTGTGGGAGCCGCCACCTTCGGCGTCATTTTGGACGGTGCCTCAGGACCCCTGCTCGTCTGGAAGCTCATCTGGCTGTTCATCGCCTGCCGCTACCTCCACCACCGCTGACCAGCCCGGGGCTTCCCAGCATCTGCCGCAGATCACCTCGATCACCCTGGACCAGTCCCGGACACGCAACCTTGTGACCGCAATGACAACGGTGTAAATCGATGGGCAAAAGACGTCCTGCCGTTTTGACTCTGGGAGCACAGAGAGCTTCATCCACCCCACGATGGTAAGGCGCAGCTCCCTCGCAGTACACCCCATTACCCAGAAAATCTCCCTGGCCTCCGGATCCCATTCCGTGGAAATCCGGGGGTACTGCATCGCGACCCTCACCGTCCAAGGCGTAGAGTTTAGCAACTTCCGGCTCTACGTCCTCCCCCACCTCTACGCTGCCCTGTTACTCGGCCTGGACTTCCAGTGCCACCTCCAAAGCTTAACTTTAAATTTTGGCGGACCCCTACCCCCCTCACCGTATGCGGCCTCACGACCCTCAAGGTCGATCCACCTTCCTTGTTTGTGAACCTCACCCCGGATTGCAAGACTGTCGCCACCAGGAGCAAACGGTACAGTGCCCAGGACAGGACATTCATCAGGTCGGAGGTCCAGCGGCTACTGCGGGAAGGCATCATTGAGGCCAGCAACAGCCCCTGGAGAGCCCAAGTTTTAGTAGTAAAGACTGGGGAGAAGCACAGGATGGTCATTGACTACAGTCAGACCATCAATCGGTACACGCAGCTCGACGCGTACCCCCTCCCACGCATATCTGACATGGCCAATCATATTGCACAGTGTCGGGTCTTTTCCACAGTGGACCAGAAGTCCGCCTACCAGCAGCTCCCCATCCGCCGGGAGGACCACCAGTACACTGCGTTCGAAGCAGATGGCTGCCCCTGTCACTTCCTTAGGGTTCCCTTCGGTGTCACTAATGGAGTCTCGGTCTTCCAACGTGAGATGGACCAAATGGTTGACCGGTATGGACTGAGGGCCACCTTCCCATACCCAGACGTCACCATCTGCGGCCACGATCAGCAGGACCACGACGCTAACCTCCTAAAATTTTTCCAGACCGCCAATCTCCTTAATCTCACGTGCAATAAGGATAAATGCATGTTCCGCACCAACCGCTTAGCCATCCTTGGCTATGTCCTGGGCACTGCCTCGAGCAGGACAACCAGCTACAACCCCCGGGGAAACGGACAGGTGGAGAGGGAGAACGGGACAGTCTGGAAGGCCGTCCTGCTGGCCCTGCGGTCGAAAAATCCCCCGGTCTCCTGCGCCCCCTCATGGAACTCCTCCTCCCCCACTGCTCCAAGGCCCTGAAACGATGCCTGGGGTTTTTCTCCTACTGTGCCCAGTGGGTCCCGAACTATGCGGACAAGGCCCGCCCACTCATTCAGTCCACAGTTTTTCCCCTGACGGCTGAGGCCCGCCAGGCCTTCAACCGCATCAAGGCAGACAACGCCAAGGCCACGATGCATGCGGTCGACGAGTCCCTCCCCTTCCAGGTTAAGAGCGATGCATCGGACGTAGCTCTGCCTGCCACCCTCAACCAGGCGGGCAGGCCCATGACCTTCTTTTCCCGCACCCTCCAAGCTTCCGAAATTCGGCACTCCTCTGTCGAAAAGGAGGCCCAAGCCATTGTGGAAGCTGTGCGGCATTGGAGGCATTACCTGGCCGTCAGGAGTTTCACTCTCCTTACTATCGATTGCCTTCATGTTCAATAATACACAGCGGGGCAAGATCAAAAACTATGTGATCTTGAGATGGAGGATCGAGCTCTCCACCTATTATTACGAGATTTTGTATCGCTCCGGGAAGCTCAACGAGCCCCCTGATGCCCTATCCCACGGTACATGTGCCAGCGCACAAGTGGACCGACTCCGGACTCTCCACAATGGCCTCTGCCACCCGGGGGTCACCCGGTCCTTCCATTTCATCAAGGCCCGCAACCTGCCCTACTCCATTGAGGAGGTCAGGACTGTCACCAGAGACTACCAGCTCTGCGCAGAGTGCCAGCCGCACTTCTACCGGCCAGATCGAGCGCACCTGGTGAAGGCCTCCCGCCCCTTTGAGCGCCTCAGCATGTACTTCAAAAGGCCCCTCCCCTCCACCGACCGCAACACGTACTTTCTGAAAGTGGTCGATGAGTACTCCCGGTTCTCTTTTGCGATCCCATGCCCCGATATGACTTCTGCCAGGGTCATTAAAGCCCTCCACAGCATCTTCACTCTGTTCGGTTTCCCCACCTATGTCCACAGCGATTGGGAATCCTCCTTTATGAGTGGTGAGCTGCGTCAGTTCTTGCTCAGCAAGGGCATTGCCTTGATCAGGACGACCAGCTACAACCGCCGGGGAGACGGACAGGTGGAGAGGGAGAACGGGACAGTCTGGAAGGCCATCCTGCTGGCCCTGTGGTCGAAAAATCTCCCGGTCTCCCGCTGGCAGGAGGTCCTCCCCGACGTGCTCCACTCCATCCGATCGCTCCTCTGCACTGCAACTAACGAACGTCTCTTTGCCTTCCCCCGGAAGTCCGCCTCCGGGGTCTCGCTCCCAAATTGGCTGAGAGCTCCTGCACCCGTCCTCCTTCGGAAGCATGCGCGGACCCATAAGTCGGACCCTTTGGTCGAAAGGGTCCACCTCCTACAAGCGAACCCGCTGTACGTCTACGTGGTGCACCCCAATGGACGCCAGGACACAGTCTCCCTCCGGGACCTGGCACCCACTGGATCCCCACCCACGGCCCCCGACACGACCCCCACCCCCACCCCCGCTCCGGTTGCCTCATTCATCCCTGCATCACTCCCCCTCCCCCAGAAAACCTCAACGCAACCCCATGCCAGGAGGATCTGTCCTCCCACTGGTTCCACTCAGGGGTGACGAAGACGAGGACAACATGCTCCCATAGTCACAGGTGACCAAGTCGGTGCCCACATCACCAGCAGGATTGTGGCGATTACAGAGGAGGATCAAGGCCCCCGACAGACTGACCTTATAAAAAGATTTTTTCCACCACCCCCGCTGGACTCTTTTTTAACAGGGGGTGAATGTGGTAGTCACCACTAACTGTATTATATGTATTACGGTAAGGCACATATACTAGAGGTACATGGGTAAATCCCTACCTGCTGCCTCCGCCCAGTAGGCGGTGTATAAATGTGTGTGCTCGCCGGTGCTGCAGCCATTCTGGTGGCAGCTACAGGAGGCACAACACCTTTGCTCAATAAAGCCTTGATTATTCCACTACTCTTGTCTTTGTGGTAATTGATAGTGCATCAAGGGGTCACAGTCTAAGAATAAGGGGTAAGCCATTCAGGACTGAGATGAGGAAGAATGTCTTCTCTGAGGGAGTTGCGAACTTGTGGAATTCTTGACCACAGAAAGCTGTTGGGGCCAGTTGGTTGGATATATTTAAGAGGGAGCTGGATGTGGCTCTTGAGACTAAAGGGATCAAGGGGTCTGGAGAAAGAGCGGGAGTGGGATACTGAATTTACATGATCAGCCGTGATCATATTGAATGGTGCTGCAGGCTCGAAAGGCCTACCGTTGCACCTATTCTCTATGTTTCTGTCCCCCTCTGGTTCACCGTCGAGTCTTCTTTGTTGTCTCCACTGGGAGGGTCTCTGGGTGTCCCTTCTTATCTCACTCTTCGCGCCTTTCCAGATGTTTCTCTGGCCCCCCCGCCAATGAGGTTACTGGGCGTGGCTCACAACATACATTGGAGTTGCCGATCCCAACTCGACAGGACACAAAGTACTTCCCCAGGGGACCATCCTCGGGTGCATTGTCCGAACGTAACCTTATCCCATATAAGATAACGGTGAGAAATCGAAATTGCAGAAAGTTTGGCTGCATCTGGACAATCCACAAGAATCGATCTATCTGAGTAGTGCCGATTATCTCCGATCTCCTGTTTACCTGTCCATGACTAGTGTATTCGGGTTTGGGCTGTTTGACTTCCCATCAGACCTGTCTGTGGTTCCAACTGCGGTTTAATTTAAAGTGTCCAATTCTGAATTTAAAGTGTCCAATTCAGATTTAGGCCCTTGGCCATTTTACCACACATTGTTTTTAAGAGCAATGAACAATATGACGAGAGAAAAGAATATGAACATACAAATTAGGAGCAGGAGTAAACCATTCAGCCACTCGAGCCTGCTCTGTTATTAGGTTGTAGCTAACCTCATTGTAACCTCAACTCCATAGTTCCCACAATAACCTTTACATAAACCCATAGAATTCCTACAGTGCAGAAGGAAGCCATTCGGTCCATCAAGCCTGCATCGACCCTCTTGATATAGTACCCTACCCAAACCCACTGCCTCGCCCTACCCTCATAACCCCCCCTAACCTACGTATCTTTGGACACTAAGGGGCAATTTAACATGGCCAATCCACCTAACCTGCACTCCTTTGGACTGTAGGAGGAAACAGGAGCACACAGAGGAAACCCACGCAGACACGAGGAGAAAGTCTGATACAGTCACCCAAGGCCGGAATTGAACCCAGGCCCCTGGGAGGCAGCAGTGCTAACCATTGTGCAACGTCTTGCTTATCAAGAATCTATCGATCGTTGCCTTAAAAATTTCAAAGACTCTGCTTCCACTGCCTTTTGAGAAGAGATACAAAGACTCACTAACTTCTGAGAGGAAAAGGTTCTCCTCATCCCTATCTTAAATGGGCGACCCCTTATTTTTAAACAGTGATCCCTAGTTCTAGATTCTCTGGCAAGAGGAAACTTCCTTTCCACATCCACCCTGTCAAGACCCCTCAGGATCATATATGTTTCAATCAAATTTTCTCTTGCTCTTCTAACCTTCAGCAAGCCTAGCCTGTCCAATCTTTCCTCATGAGAAAACCTTCCCATTCTACGTATTAGTCTAGTACATCAGGTGGTTTCCCATTGTAAGTTGTAGCAAACTCATCAAAGGACCAAAAATGAACCGGACACGTTGGAAAAGGACATTCCATTTTAAAAGGACAGATTGCTGTACAAACCATGTCTGTAGGCAGACAACTGATTCAAGACAAACAGGCCATGAGTCATGGAACAGCCCGATCTCATTCAGAGACCAGGGGCAGTTGAAATGCAAATCACTTGTTGCCCTGGCCAGACGGAACCACAATACTTTAATGGGATAACAATTAAAGTTGTCTCCAGAGACCATTGTCAAGAGGCCAGCAGAAACCAGAGACATTGCAAGTATTTGTAAGGGCACTGATTAAAATCAAATTATATTATGACACCTTTTGGTTGGGGAACTTAATCACTCCCATCCTGTCAACAATCAGAAAGGTTTCCTTTGTCCTGGAACTCACCTGTGGGAGGGTCAATATTTGAGCCTTTCAGAGTTTTGCCCTTAAAATGACAAGTCTGAGGAACTGTTTTGGAACTCTACTCTCCTGCCTGACACACGCTTCGCCTTGCTGAAGACAGACCACGAGAACCGGAGGCACAACAGCTGCAAGGACCACCCAGCTTGGAGGAAGATCTAAAGAAATCTGTGCCAACGTTTTTAACTATCCTTTCAGTGAGTATATTCCTTTGGCTCACAGAAAACTCCCAATTGGTATCATTTGTTGAGGTTTGGGGTGGGTGAGTGAATATATCCGTGTATCTGTGTTTGCGGGCGCTAAAGTAAATCTGTGTAAACTATGAGAATTTCCGATGTGCCGTTTAGTCTCTTGTTTTACACATCGTTTTTCATAATTGGTGTTTGTGTCTGTGGGTTAATCTGAGTTGCAGAAGACTTAATTTCTCTTGAATAAACCAATTATTTTAAAACTGCCATTGTCGTAGTCTCACCTTCCTTTCACTGTTTGCTCTGGTCAAGTCACAATAATTGCCAGGACATAATCCCGTAGTCGAGGACCAAAAAGGGAATCTGAGCGCTTCGTATACGCTCACTCAAGAGAGGCTACTGGTAAGGAATAAACAGTGATTCCTCTCTCTCTCTCTCTTGTGAAGTTGCACTAATGGGGCACTTCCGGCTGACATTTCACCATCACAGGAGAGAGACTCACACAGGTGTAGGTGGCAGTCAAGGTAACTGGTGTGGCATAAAGTTAGGTATAAACAGTGAGACTTGTTCCCTCTCCCTTGTGAAGCTGTCCCAGTGCGACACTTCGGGGTTGTGGTTTCAACACCTGCAGGAGAGAGACACACACAGTTATCTGTGACACTCAATACCAGCCTGTTGTGGAGTAAAGGAAACCCTTCTCGTTACAATGGCGACCACGAAGGGACTACAGTGGACTGGAGTTTGTGACTTACCAGAGGGGGTGAGAGAAAGGAGTAAAATGGAAGAGAGGATTTCCTCCTATTTATTCAAGAAAGTTAATCTCACAAAACCATGGGTATTAGCTCTTACAGGAACAGAGCAGCCAGTACAGGCTGCAAGGGAATAGACAGAAAGTAAGAGCCATAATAAAAACCAGGAAAAGGCAGTCTGGCTGGTATGCTTGTCCCAACAGGTAGCAAAGATGGAAAAGCAAATTATTGAGTTGGAGAGCCAACTTAAGGTAGTACAGGAAAATGCTGAGGAAAGCGCTAGTACAGAGGAAAGGCTCTATGAAGAGTTGTATGAAGCCAAACAGTTCATTCAGCAGGTGAATGAGTCTAACCGGAATATCCAAGGGTATCTCCAATGCCAAGTAACAGAGGCAAAGGAGAGGGAGATAAATTTCCAAGAACTCCATGTACAGGGTACCCAAGGGTACAGAGAATTAGAAGGGACATCAGGAGAGTCACACTTTCACATGATGAAGGAGCTGTGCTCCGAAAGCTAATGATTCCAAACAAACCTGTTGGACTTTAACTTGGTGTTGTAAGACTTCTTACTGTGCCCATCCAGTCCAACACTGGCATCTCCACATCAGGGAAATTGTAGTAGGAGGAGAAGCAGAAGAGGTGATCTAATGCTCATTGAAAGAAGACCATATTATGCAGGATGTTAGCTGCAGTGGCCGCACTATCTCAGCACACTGAGAAGCAATGTGCAATGGAACTTATGAAAGGGAGAAAATAATTTGTCTTTATGTAGCCTTTCACATCCTTGGAATACCACAAAGCAGTTCACAACCGTTTAATTACTTTTCAACTATAGTCATTATCTTTTTTGCAGACAAAAGAAACAATTGACGAATTATGCAGCATTCTGGAACGAGACCTGCAACCTTTACAGCTACTATATCAACGCGACAATGGCAAGTGCAGTAAAATTGATGACAGCAAGCAACTTTATTTTACAGGCTTCTGTTAGATAGCAATAGAAGTCTTGGCAAGGATTAGGCATTTTGCACATCACAGTTACATTAAGCAGTCCGCAGGGCACCTTACTTTGACATACTGGTGACCACAGGATGTATACTGGTGGCTATCAGGATACGGCGAAGTGTTTTTCTTGTATGTTTGAACCAGCAGCAGTTAAGCCAGCTTGGTTATAATTATGAAATTTCAGAGCTTAAATAATTTGCTGATGAAACAGAATTCCAGCCAGTGAGGTGAAAGCCAAGTATTTGCTGGAAAGAGATTCTTGGTTCAATAAAGTGAGCGGCACAGGCCAAAGCATGAGTAATTTCAGTGACAACTGATTGACGACAGGGTGAAGCAGATGGTTCTATCTCCACTTATTTATTAAAACATTTACAAATAAATCGTTTTGGTGAAGAGAAAGAAATAGTGTGAAATAGAGGAGGCAGGAGAGGAGGCGCCGGCAAAAGGAGGTGGATGAGAAGATAGGAAAAAAATAAAGAAACCCCTTGCATTTTTTTTGTGGGTAGTTTTAATTCGGTTCCTAATGCCCATGGAACGGCAACGTGGAACTGTGCCCAATTCACCACAAAGTGACATTTAAATTGTTTGTCTCATTTCAAGAAGGTGGTTGGTGTGAAAAAAAAGTTTCGCTCTGTGGGCTGCGATACCTCACTGGGGCAGGAGAGAGTTTTATTTCACATCCACTCGTTCAGTAGGCAACTGCAGAGTTCCTCCCAGGCTGATGGAACGTTGGCCTTCCTCCAGTATCAACGCGGAACCCATCTTGATAAACACAAAAACTCACAGGGTAAAGAATAATGCAAAAACACTTCAATACAAGAGGCAAAGTAAATGAATCTCACAGAAGCGCCAGTAACAAGTATAAGTCCAGCCTAATTATTTTTAGAAGCACAGGCTTCACGCATTGGAAGCTCTCTCTTCTCACGGAAAGCAAAAGGTTTTGTCACAACTTATTAAATTTCATTTCCTTCTGCTATCATTCATTTTCAAAATGAAAGTGTTCACTGATTTCTTTTAAAATTCTACGCTGTTCTGGCATCAACAGATGTTTAGAAAGATATTGCCCTGTCATTTTCAACAGATTTATAATTATGTATAGCAGCCCTTTTTTTTTTAAACAGTTCTAACATCAATTTTATATTAAGGCAATGGATTTGATAAATATTCATGGGAATAATTTATTGGAACTGATGGGTTTGACAGCCAGCAATTACTCAACAAACATCAAAAATGACTTTGGAGAGAAATTAGTTGTTTAATTATGCTTGGTTTAAAATAGGGGGCTGTCTTACAACAAAAGCTCGACCTCGCTGCTTGGCTTTTTATACCCATTTTTAATACAGTCATTTTAATAACCATTTATTTTTTTTATAATCAAGGAAAGAGTGGGTAAAACGTGTACTGAATGCAAAAGAACCGTGGGCAGCACGGTGGCACAGTGGTCAGCACAGCTGCTTCACAGCGCCAAGAACGGGTGTTCGATTCCAACCTTGGGTGACTGTCTGTGGGGAGTTTGCACTTTCTCCCTGTGTCTGTGTGTGTTTTCTCCACGTGCTCCGGTTGCCTCCCACAGTCCAATGATGTGCAGGTTAGGTGGGGTTACGGGGCTACTGGGGGGAGTGGGCCCATGTAGAGTGCTCTTTCAGAGAGCCACTACAGACTCGATGGGCTGAATGGCTTACTTCTGTACTTTAGGGATTCTCTGCAAAACTGATTTTTTTCCCCCTATATTTATCTTTTCTTTATGAGAACATAGAGAAAGAGTATAAAATAAAGGACTCAACTCTAGACCAGAGACTGAACTTTTGGCCTGCTTAGTTTGTTTGGTTTAGCACCATTTCTACCAACTAAGACATTACCCTGACAGGCAATCCATATAAACGTTTATTTTAGTATATATACATATGATATACAGGTTGAGCATCCCTTATTCGAAATTCCGACGAATTCTGAAATCCACACTTTTCTTCGAGAGCCGACATGACGTCATGAGTGAGCAATCCCACAAGGCTTTGGGAAGGTTCCCGGGAGATGCGCAGGCCCCAGCGTGCCGCACATGCGCAGGTCCCAACGCATCGCACACGCGCATTATCACATTATATTCCAACATCAGAAAAATTCCGAAATCCGATATACACTAGGCCGCAAGCGTTTTGATAGGGAATACTCAACCTCTATATATAATGATATTTAGAAAATTGATGAAGTGTTCTTTTGTAATAAAAACAGAAAATGCTGGCAAATCTTAGCGGGCCTGATTTGGGGAAACAACAGTTAACGTTTTGAGTCCAATATGACTCTACTTCAGAACTCTCCACATCAGACTGGAAAATGTCCGATGCTTCCAGACCAGCTGAGTTTTCCAGCATTTTCTGTTTCTATTTCAGATTTCCAGCATCCCCAGTATTTTCCTTTAATTAATTAATTAATTAATTTATTTATTTTTTAAATTGAAATTTAGAGTACACGATTCATTTTTTCCAATGAAGGGGTTATTTAGCGTGGCCAATCCACCTACCCTGCACATCTTTGGGTTGTGGGGGCGAAACCCACTCAAACACTGGGAGAATGTGCAAACTCCACACGGACAGTGACCCAGAGCCGGGATCGAACCTGGGACCTCGGCGCCGTGTGGCAGCAGGGCTAATCCACTGTGCCCCTGTGCTGCCCTAATTTATTTTTTAATGACAAAACAATAAAGATCATTGAAATGTTTGCAGAATTGTGCAGTGAAGTTATTCTGTTACTTCTGCTTATTTTCATCTCCAGTTGAGAAGCAAATCTTTTCCAAATTTGGGGGAATGGCAAACAGAATAAAGTGTCAGCGATTGTGGGGGAGTATGAATAGGTGGGTAGCGTGGACAAATAAGCAACATATTCCATTCAAGTAGACTGGTACATTTTAGAAAAGAACAGTTAAATGGACAGACCCAAGTCACGAGCTGATTTAGCAACCAAAGTTAACATGATGAGCGGTAAAGAATATCAAAGAATTTGAATTTACAAAGACATCAGGACATCCCAAAATACTTTGCAGCTATTTGCAACTATGATGGATACAGAACTGGCTAGGTCATAGAAGGCAGACAGTGGCAATGGAAGGGTGCTGTGACTAGTGGAGTTCCGCAGGGATCAGTGCTGGGACCTTTGCTGTTCGTAGTATAGTAAAATGATTTGGAGGAAAATGTAACTGGTCTGATTATTACGTTTGCAGATGACACAAAGGTTGGTGGAATTGCGGATAGCAATGAGGACTGTCACAGGATACAGCAGGATTTAGATCGTTTGGAGACCTGGGCGGAGAGATGGCAGATGGAGGTTAATCCAGACAAATGTGAGGTAATGCATTTTGGAAGGTCTAATGCAGGTAGGGAATATACAGTGTATGGTCGAACCCTCAAGAGTATTGACAGTCAGAGAGATCTAGGTGTACAGGTCCACAGGTCACTGAAAGGGGCAACACAGGTGGAGAAGGTAGTCAAGAAAGCATACGGCATGCTTGCCTTCATTGGCCAGGGTATTGAGTATGAAAATTGGCAAGTCATGTTGCAGCTGTATCGAACCTTAGTCAGGCCATACTTGGAGTATAGTGTTCAATTCTGATCACCACACTACCAGAAGGATGTGGAGGCTTTAGAGATAGTGCAGAAGAGATTTACCAGGATGTTGCCTGGTATGGAGGGCATTAGCTATGAGGAGAGGTTGAATAAACTCAGTTTGTTCTCACTGGAACGACGGAGGTTGAGGGGCCACCTGATAGAGGTCTACAAGATTATATGGGGCATAGACAGAGTGGATAGTCAGAGGCTTTTTCCCAGGGTAGAGGGGTCAATTACCTGGGGGCATAGGTTTAAAGTGCGAGGAACAAGGTTTAGAGGGGATGTACAAGGCACGTTTCTTTACACAGAGGGTAGTGGGTGCCTGGAGGAGATGGTGGAAGCCGGGACGATAGTGACGTTTAAGGGACATTTTGACAAATACATGAATAGGATGGGAATCGAGGGATACGGACCCCGGAATTGCAGAAGATTTTAGTTCCGACGGGCAGCATGGTCGGCACAGGCTTGGAGGGCCGAAGGGCCTGTTCCTGTGCTGTACTTTTCTTTGTTCTTTGTTCTTTCTTGTATAGTTCATTACTTGAAAAATGAGCTGTAGTTGTTTCATAAGTGAAGGTGCAAGCCAATTCATCAACACAGTGAGATCACACATGCAAGAATGAGTTGACTAATTCACCTTTGTTCAGTGAGGGATGAAAGATGGTCAGGACATTTTGAGAAATTTCTGGTCTGCTTTGAAAAAGTGCTCTGTGATCTTTTACAACCAGGCATGCAGGTTGACAAGGCAGATGTTCAATGACATGTGACACCCCTGCAATGTAGCCAAGATGATGTGCTCAAGTCCTTGGGCTGAATTCTTGGGGCCCATTGATAGATCTCACTGACCGGTCACTTGATGACCGCATGGGTGCAATCGATGATGCCCTGCACCTGCCCCAACTGCCAATGGAAACACAGATTTCAATTCTGAGCCCAGTTACAATATGGGACAATGCATTCCATTGGGAGGGCATAACCCAAGGAAGTAGGAGGGACTGGGCAGTAAGGCAACAGAGGGAAAACCCCCAAAACAGAATATACCAGGAAGACAGAGACACCTGGAGATGACTGAGAACCAGTTCTACAAGAGACTGTGACTCTTCAGGCAGATGGTCAGAAACATCTGTGCCCTCATTGCTGAGGGACCTTTCACTTCGCAGCACTGGTCGTTGTGTCCTACCGGTGTTAGTCAAAGTCGCTGCGGCCTTGGACTTTGCTTCTGGCTCCTTCCAAGGATCAGGTGTGGATCGCAGTGGCATCTCAAAAACAGCTCGACATCACTGCATCTTGAGGGTGGATCACCAATGGCCTCTTTGAAAAGCTGGACAGCACATTCAGTTAACAGCAGATTTGGTCTCGCAGGATCAAGGGGTGATTCTGTTGCCTGGACTGATTGAGTGGCAAGTTCTAATAACCTCCTGCTAGGATCTTGATCATTGCGGGGTTCTGCCGCGCGCTCTGCATAACATCGCCCTTCAGAACAATGAGACCAGTGAAGGAGACAGCACATCAGAGCAGAAACAGGAGGTAAGGGAGGAGGACATAGAGGAGGCAGAGGATGATGACACTGGACTGAAAGTTGAACTTGCTGCACAACTAGATAGCCTCCAATGTTCTCGGGGGTGTGTTTGCTAGTGCAGTTGGGGAGGGTTTAAACTAATGTGGCAGGGGGATGGGAACCGATGTAGGAAGTCAGTGGGGACGGAAGCAAAAGGCAGGAAGGGAGAGTTTGTAAAGCATGACCAGAGAAAGCAGGGCAGAGAGCAAGGAAAGTCTACATTAAACTGCATTTATTTCAATGCAAGGGGCCTGACGGGCAAAGCGGATGAACTCAGGGCATGGATGGGCACATGGGACTGGGATATTATAGCTATGACTGAAACATGGCTAAGGGAGGGGCAGGACTGGCAGCTCAATGTTCTGGGGTGCAGATGCTATAGAAAGGATAGAACAGGAGGTAAGAGAGGAGGGGGTGTGGCGTTTTTGATTAGGGAGAACATCACGGCAGTACTTAGAGGGGATATATCCGAGGGTTCGCCCACTGAGTCTATATGGGTGGAACTGAAAAATAAGAAGGGAGAGATCACCTTGATAGGACTGTACTACAGGCCCCCAAATAGTCAGCGGGAAATTGAGGAGCAAATATGTAAGGAGATTACAGATAGCTGCAAGAATAATACGGTGGTAATAGTAGGGGACTTTAACTTTCCCAACATTGACTGGGACAGCCATAGCATTAGGGGCTTGGATGGAGGGAAATTTGTTGAGTGTATTCAGGAGGAATTTCTCATTCAGTATGTGGATGGACCGACTAGAGAGGGGGCAAAACTTGACCTCGTCTTGGGAAAGAAGGAAGGGCAAGTGACAGAAGTGTTAGCGAGGGATCACTTTGGGACAAGTGACCATAACTCCGTTAGTTTTAAGATAGCTATGGAGAATGATAGGTCTGGCCCAAGAGTTAAAATTCTTAATTGGGGCAAGGCCAATTTTGATGGTATCAGAAAGGAACTTTCAGAGGTAGATTGGGGGAGACTGTTGGCAGGCAAAGGGACAGCTGGTAAATGGGAGGCTTTTAAAAATGTGTTAACCAGGGTTCAGGGTAAGCACATTCCCTTTAGAGAGAAGGGCAAGGCTGGTAGAAGTAGGGAACCCTAGATGACTCGAGATATTGAGACTCTGGTCAAAAAGAAGAAGGAGGCATATGATGTACATAAACAACTGGGATCAAGTGGATCCCTTGAAGAGTATAGAGATTGTCGAAATAGAGTTAAGAGGGAAATCAGGAGGGCAAAAAGGGGACATGAAATTGCTTTGGCAAATAATGCAAGGGAGAATCCAAAGAGCTTCTACAGATACATAAAGGGAAAAAGAGTAACTAGGGACAGAGTAGGGCCTCTTAAGGATCAACAAGGACATCTATGTGCAGAGCCACAAGAGTTGGGTGAGATCCTGAATGAATATTTCTCATCGGTATTCACGGTGGAGAAAGGCATGGATGTCAGGAAACTAAGGGAAATAAATAGTAATGTCTTGAGAAGTGTGCATATTACAGAGGAGGAGGTGCTGGAAGTCTTAAAGCGCATCAAGGTAGATAAATCCCCAGGACCTGATGAAATGTCTCCCAGGATGTTGAGGGAGGCTAGGGAGGAAATTGCGGGTCCCCTAACAGAGATATTTGAATCATCGGCAGCCACAGGTGAGGTGCCTGAAGATTGGAGAGTGGCGAATGTTGTGCCCTTGTTTAAGAAGGGCAGCAGGGAAAAGCCTGGGAACTACAGACCGGTGAGCCTAACATCTGTAGTAGGTAAGTTGCTAAAAGGTATTCTGAGAGACAGGATCTACAAGCATTTAGAGAGGCAAGGACTGATTCGGGGCAGTCAGCATGGCTTTGTGCGTGGAAAATCATGTTTCACAAATTTGATTGAGTTTTTCGAGGGGGTGACCAAGAAGGTAGATGAGGGCAGTGCAGTAGACGTTGTCCACATGGACTTTAGCAAAGCCTTTGACAAGGTACCGCATGGTAGGTTGTTGCAGAAGGTTAAAGCTCACGGGATCCAGGGTGAGGTTGCCAATTGGATTCAAAATTGGCTGGACGACAGAAGACAGAGGGTGGTTGTAGAGGGTTGTTTTTCAAACTGGAGGCCTGTGACCAGTGGTGTGCCTCAGGGATCGGTGCTGGGTCCACTGTTATTTGTGATTTATATTAATGATTTGGATGAGAATTTAGGAGGCATGGTTAGTAAGTTTGCAGATGACACCAAGATTGGTGGCACAGTGGATAGTGAAGAAGGTTATCTAGGATTGCAACGGGATCTTGATCAATTAGGCCAGTGGGCCGACGAATGGCAGATGGAGTTTAATTTAGATAAATGTGAGGTGATGCATTTTTGCAGATCGAATCAGGCCAGGACCTACTCAGTTAATGGTATGGCGTTGGGGAGAGTTATAGAACAAAGAGATCTAGGAGTACAGGTTCATAGCTCCTTGAAGGTGGAGTCGCAGGTGGACAGGGTGGTGAAGAAGGCATTCGGCATGCTTGGTTTCATTGGTCAGAACATTGAATACAGGAGTTGGGACGTCTTGTTGAAGTTGTACAAGACATTGGTACGGCCACACTTGGAATACTGTGTGCAGTTCTGGTCACCCTATTATAGAAAGGATATTATTAAACTAGAAAGAGTGCAGAAAAGATTTACTAGGATGTTACCGGGGCTTGATGGTTTGAGTTATAAGGAGAGGCTGGATAGACTGGGACTTTTTTCCCTGGAGCGTAGGAGGCTTAGGGGTGATCTTATGGAGGTCTATAAAATAATGAGGGGCATAGATAAGGTAGATAGTCAACATCTTTTCCCAAAGGTAGGGGAGTCTAAAACTAGAGGGCATAGGTTTAAGGTGAGAGGGGAGAGATTCAGAAGGGCCCAGAGGGGCAATTTCTTCACTCAGAGGGTAGTGAGTGTCTGGAATGTGCTGCCAGAGGTAGTAGTAGAGGCGGATACAATTGTGTCTTTTAAAAAGCATTTAGATAGTTACATGGGTAAGATGGGTATAGAGGGTTATGGGCCAAGTGCGGGCAACTGGGACTAGCTTAATGGTAAAAACTGGGCGGCATGGACTGGTTGGGCCGAAGGGCCTTTTTCCATGCTGCAAACTTCTATGATTCTATGATTCTATGATATTCAATGCATTAACGTACAGGGAAGAAAACATCATATTGTTCTCTCATTTGGCAGCCAATGATCCATAGAAATTAACAGTAAAATTTTAGCTTTTCATGCATTTCTGGGAAATGGAAATTTAACAAATAAGATGATAATACTTAAATACAGTGTTCGGTGGAATGGTATATAATTATAAATAATTGGAAATAACGATATTACAATTCACTCTGTCACAGAACCAATGAAGTTTGTGTAAATTTCTAATGCTTGTGAGGAATGCAAACATGATACCAAGGATTTCTAGATATTGATTGACTGCAGCCTTCCAATATTTTTACACAGTAACTTGCATGGGAGTTATAATCTCTCAAAACTTAGCTACTACTTGAGGAGTGCTGTACCTCTTGCAACAAGAAAGTCCTCATGGGGTGGTTTTGCCTCTAGGAATCAGGGTAGATATTGGCTAGAATTTTACCAACATATGTGTGATTCTCCAGTGGAATCAATTGTGGATAACAGCCCCAGGTCAGCAAAAGGCTGAATCATGGATGTAGGAGCTTTTTCAAAGCCTGAGTATTGAGCCAGCCTTTACGTGGGGTTCCTCCCTCATTGTTATGGCTTAGCTTCATTAACAGAGCCAACACACAACCTGGTTAAGATGGCTTTAATATCCCAAGCTTGGTTTTGTGCACACGAGAGAGGGATCTGGATACTTGGCAAAATCGATCTGCTAAACACTGATAAAAACACATTGATTTTCCAAAAATCAATAGCCCACCCCCGTTGACTTGATCCAATCCATGAAACTGTCATTTCCAAACTATCCAGTAAAATTGTGATCAGCACATGATTTAATCCCATCTTGTCACCTGTTGTTTGCCAGGATCCGGTGTCCATTTTAACATTGTTTTTCTGACATTCCCATCCTGATAGCGCAGTTAGTTCCTGTCCATTCATTGTCCATCCAGGGGCAGGATACCAGAACTGGCTTCCTCTTTACTCCATGGATTGTTTTGGGGGATATTGGGGCAACTGATAAAAGCTGTTTACTAAATCCACTATGTAAGCTGCT
Organism: Scyliorhinus torazame; assembly: GCF_047496885.1. Classification (NCBI taxonomy): domain Eukaryota; kingdom Metazoa; phylum Chordata; class Chondrichthyes; order Carcharhiniformes; family Scyliorhinidae; genus Scyliorhinus; species Scyliorhinus torazame. Next base: position 209,826,967 of record NC_092717.1, read on the forward strand.
GACCACACAATATTGTGTGTCTCAAAAACATGGGCACGTTCGCTAGCCTAAATCCCATCATGCATTGTGGCCACTGCTTGTAGCTAGAATTTACATGATTATCACTGCTATGTCCTAAAATACAGGTTTAATTGTTAATAATGATTACTGGGTATACTTTCTATGATTAATCTCAATCCTTAATAAACTAACTTATGTAGAACTACTCTAGTGGCATCCTAGCTATTCAGTTTTAAGAGGTGTCATCTCTGGACTCCCCCTTCAATGGAGAGAGTTGCCCTGGGGGAGGGGGGTACTCAACATTGACTCTAGATCCCATTAAGTCTCACAGCATCAGGGCAAACATTTGCATGGAAATCTCATGTTGATTACCACTTATCACACCTTCAGCTGATGAGTCAGCACGTTTCCATGTTGAACACCAATTGGAAGAAACACTAAGGCCGGCAGGACACTGAAAGTACTCTGAAGTGGGGGCGGGCTTCAATATCCATCACCAAAAGTAGTTTGGTAGCACAACTAATGTTGAGTTGTCAGAGTCCTGAAAGACATAGCTCTTCGACTGAGTCTGCGGCTGGTGGTTTGGAAACCAACAAGAAAGGGAAAACCTTTGGTCACCTAATCCTCTGTTATCTACCTGTTCAAATGCATCTATCTGTGACAGTATTGGTAGGAGTGACCACTGGGCAGTCCCTGTGGAGATGAGGCCCCCCTGTGCATTAGGGATACCACTATTGTGTTGTGCGGCACTACCACCATGCTAAATGGGATAGATTTTGAATAGATCGAGCAACTCAACCCTGGGCATCCAGGAGGCGTTCTGAGCCATCAGCAACAGCAGAATTGTATTCAATCATAATCTGTAACTTCACGGCCCAGCATATCTCCCAATGAAACATTACCACCAAGCCGAGGGATCAAACCTGGTTCAATGAAGACTGCAAGGAGGCAATACAGGTCCAGCAGCAGGCATACCTAAAGTGAGCTGTCAAACTGAAGCTACAACACAGGACTACTTGTCTGATAAACAGCAGAAGGAGCACAAGATAGACAGAGCTAAGCGATCTCACAACTAAAAGATCAGATCAAAGCTCTGCAGTCCTCACACATCCAGTCATAAACCATTGTGGACAATTAAATAGTTAACAGGAGGAGGAGGCTCCACAAATATCCCCAACCTCAATGACGAAGCCCAGCATGTGAAATGAAAATCGCTTATTGTCACAAGTAGACTTCAAATGAAGTTACTGTGAAAAGCCCCTAGTCGCCACATTCCGGCGCCTGTTCGGGGAGGCTGTTACGGGAATCGAACCGTGCTGCTGGCCTGCCTTGGTCTGCTTTCAAAGCCAGCGATTTAAGCCTGTGCTAAACAGCCCCTGTCAGTGCAAAAGGCAAAGCTGAAGCATTTGTAACACTCTTCAGCTAAAACAGCCGGGTGGATAATCTATCTCAGCCTCCTGTGGTCCTTGCTTCAATTCAATCCACGTGATGTCAAGAAACGGCTGAAGGCACTGGCTACTACATAGGCTATGGGGACCAGACAACATTCCAGCAATAGTACTGAAGACTTGTGCTCTAGAACTAGCTGTGCCCATAGCCAAGGTGCTCCAGTATAGCTACAACACTGGCATGTATGTGGCGACAACTTGGAAAATTGCCCGGGTGTGTGCAATCCACGAAAAACAGGTGAAATCCAAGCCAATCACAGTTCCACCAGTCTACTCTCCATCATCAGCAAAGTAATGGAAGGGATTGTCGACAGTGCTATCAAGCAGCACTTACTCAGCAATAAACTGCTCACTGATGCTGAGTTTGGGTTCCACCGGGAGCACTCACCTCCTGCCTCATTACAGCCGTTATCCAAACATGGACAAAAGAGTTGAATTTGAGAGATGACGTGAAAGTGAATTGCCTTGACACCAAGGCACCATTTGATCAAATGTGGCACGAAGGAGCCCGAGCAAATCTCAAGTCAAAGGGAATCAGGGGGAAAACCCTCAACTCATTGGAGTTATACCAAGCACAAAGGCTATGGGTGTTGGAGATTAATCATTTCAGCCCCGGGACATCATGGCAGGGGTTCCTTAGGGTTGTGTCCTCGGTGCAACTACCTTCAGCTGCTTCATCAATGATCTTCCCTCCATCATATGGTAAGAAGTGGGGAGGTTTGTGGAGGATTGCACAATGTTCAGCACTATTCGCAACTCCTCAGACACGAGAGCAGTCTATGTTTAATGTGCAGCAAGACCTGGGCAATATTGAGGCTTTGACTGAGAATAAAAAGTATAAACTGTGCCATACAAATGCCATACAATGACTATCTCCAACAAAAGGAAATCCAACCATCTCCCTTGATGTTCAATGACATTACCATCACTTAATCCCTGACAATAGTGGTTACAATTGACCAGAAACTGAACTGGTCTGGCATATAAATGCTGTGACTGCAAGAGGAGTTCAGAGGCTGAGAATTCTGCAGTGACTAACTCACTTCCTGACTATCCCCAAAGCCTATCCACCATCTACAGGTCACAAGCCAGGAGTGTGATGGAATACTTTCAATTTGCCTGAATGAGTGCAGCTCTAACAACACTCAAGACACTGGACACCCCATCCACCACCTCCAACATCCACTCCTTCCACACCACCAAAGCACAGAGGCAGCATCTACAAGGTGCACTACAACAACTTACCAAGGCTCCTTCAACAGCACCTCCCAAACCTGCAACCTCTACCATTTAAAAGGACAAAGGCAGCAGATACATGAGAACATCACCACCTTCAAGTTCCCCACCCCCTCCAAGCCACACACCACCCTGACTTGGTAATCCTGACACCATATTGCCATTGCTTCACTGTCGCTGGGTTAAATTCCTAGAACTCTCTCTGTACCAGCGTTCCTGCAACACATGAACTACACCTTCACCTTCTCAAGGGCAATTAGGGATGGACAATAGATGTTGGTCTAGCTAGGGGCTAATGAACGAATGAATAAACTGACTGTATCACTGCTCCTTCATTGCTGCTGCTTCAAAACCCTGGAACTCCCTTCCTAACAGCACAATGAGTGCGCCTGCACCAGATTGTCTGCATCGCTTCAAGAACATGGCTCAACGCCACCTTCTCAATAGCAATTAGGGTTGGTCAAGAATTGCTTGCCTTGCCAGTGATGTCCACATTCACGAATAAAAATTCCAGTGAATAATTGAGGGATTGCTGCATTGCTGCAGGTTCCCATGTTTTAGGATCTGCTGAGATCTCATCTATTTGTTTTGGTGGTAGCAGTAGATGTTAACAATGCCATGTACTATTCAGTGAAGAAAACTACGGTTAGCCTCTCCAACAGTCATCAATACAAGCAAGAAAATTAAAAGATTGACTGGATGACTCATCACATTGCTTTCTGTAAATAGCTGACGTTGAATGACATTTAATTTTGTCCACACAATATATGACTCCATATAAATGCAAATATTATTTTTATTTTAAATTGAGCTCATGGTCAAATAATTTTGAAATACTCTTTCAGACTAATCATGGAACATAGACACGGACAAGCACAGTTAATTGGCCAGTTTATCAAGCTTAGCCTATGTGACGCAAATGCAGCCCATATTTTGTGTAACTACCTTGTTATATTTGCCTGCCCATCTAGCTTCATTAACTATCCATAGCACAGATAAATATTGTGAAGCACAGTCAAATGATTTGTAATTATACCCATTTGATGATGAAAATGAATGCACTTTAAATTTAACTATATCCGTCTCAGTTGCTAGGTTACCTCACATAATATCAATTTATAATGTTGGAATAAATTGCTATTTAAAGGTAAACTTTCCAAATATTTTTGTATCCAAATTCAATTTGACTGGCTTATTCGGAAAGTGCAACAACAAGTTGTCCTTCGAGGCAAAGATGAACTTTTAAAATATTCTTTCACAGGATGAGGGTGTCACTGGCTAAGCTACAGAAGGGCAATTTGGGATGGTCCATCACTTATGGTCCTGATGCGTATGTAGCTGACTGCTAAGGCCAATCTGTGCTTAGGAGGTTTTGCTGCAAGTTACACAGGTTGAGCTTTGGGTGAGTTGCTGGGCTCAGGACTCCCTCTGCTTGCATTTTCTCTATGCTTCTTTCTCCCTGCTTGTTTTTGATTTCATTGTGCCAAGTGCAGCAATCCTGGATGAGCTTTTTCCAGGTCTCGGAGTCAATATCAAAATCTCTAAGTGAAACCTTCAGCCTGTCGTGGTATCGCTCCCATTGACAAAAGTACGAAGTCTTACAACACCAGGTTAAAGTCCAACAGGTTTGTTTCGATGTCACTAGCTTTCGGAGCGCTGCTACTTCCTCAGGTGAAGGAACCTGAGGAAGGAGCAGCGCTCCGAAAGCTAGTGACATCGAAACAAACCTGTTGGACTTTAACCTGGTGTTGTAAGACTTCGTACTGTGCTCACCCCAGTCCAACGCCGGCATCTCCACATCATTGACAAAAGTGATAGCTGTTGTGAATACCTAGCTCATAATTCATACCTTTCAGAATGAAACATTTAGGTTTAGGGATTAAAGTATTACTTATAGGAAATTGGGTCTTCTGGTTAGCCAATTTTGAAAGAAAAAGCAAAAGTGGAAGGAACCCCATGACATTTATACTATAAGAAATAACTGGCATGCTCAGGAGAATTAAAGTAGACTCTGTAGATCTGTGGCTCATGTTTTGGTTGGTCCCAGAAAAACTGAATGAACCTTCAAGATTTCATAAAATAAAGGAACTCTTGCAGGAAGTGAAAACGTAGAACTGAGTCTATAGCCCATAAGTCTTTATAAGCTATAGTGTTGTCAGTAGTGCTTGCTTTGTTTAATTGCTTTTATTACAATAAACAATGAACAATATATCTATAAGATTGTAATGGAGCTAGTATGTATGAAGAGAGGGTAATTATATCCATGTGCAGTATATTTTTAAAATTTGGGTTGCAGAATCACAGGGTTGCGTTGAAGGTAAAATAATTCTTTGCATTTTTGTTTGAAACATCCGAAAACATGTCATTTGCGATATGATGGCTGGAATTCTCTGGTTGTTCCCACCGCTGGAATTCTCTGGCCCCGTCGGCAATGCAACCCCTGTCGCAGATTTCCCAGCAGCATGGGGTGGCTTCAATGGGAATTCCCATTGACAATGGTGGGACCAGAGAATTCCACCACCAACAAACAGCACGGCGCCACCCATTGCCAACAAACACATGGCCGGGCGGCCGGAGAACCTTGCCCAGTGATTCAGAGTGGATACTTGGTTGTAAGTTTTTTTTTGGTTTATTCTATCTGTGTGTTTTCTGAAAAAAAAAAGCAGGCAATTCAGTTCGGTTTTGGGATGCAGCTGCAAGATTACTCAGGCTTACAGCTGGTGGAAGAAATCTACAGTGGTCCACACTGAGCCTTGTGGCAGAAAGAAATCACCTGAAATAGCCAGCTTGGAAAAAGCTGTATAGAACCTGCGGGAGGAAACTGGGAAAGAGCAGCCTTTGTGTACAAAACTGGGACAAAGATCTGAAGATTCCACAGTCATGAGACCTTTGAAGGAAATTGCAGGATCGTTTGCCAAAAAGCTAGTGGAAGGAACCCCATGAAATATATACCACAATAAATAACTGGAATGCTTAGGAGAGTTAAAGTAAATTCAGTAGGGTTGTGACACTTGTTTCAGTTGGTCCCAGAAAAACTGAATGAACCTTCAAGATTTCATTTCGAAACAAACCTGTTGGACTTTAACCTGGTGTTGTAAGACTTCTTACTGTGCTCACAAAATAAAGGAAGTGGAAAAGTAGAACTGAGTTTATAACCCATAAGTCCTTATAAGTTATAGTGCTGTCAGTGGTGCTTGCTTTGTTTAATTTCTCCTTTTATACACAATAGAATTTATGGAAAGAAAATGTAAAATCTTGTGACATAGTTCTGTTGGCTAATTGCTGACTACTTGGATGTCTTCTTTGAATATTAATGGTTCCAAATAGAATCAGAACAGAACGCATCGTGGCTTCAACTTCTCCGAACAAGATTGACTTTGGTAAGTGAGTATCAGCTATCTTGGCTACATGATGGCTTCCTCAATACGATGTGGATATTTGGAATGCCTGCTTGGGTGAGCAGCTCAGTGTCTGGTATTCTGTCCTGCCAACTGATCTACAGAAGTTTCTGGAGACACCTTAAAGGAAAGTGGCTGTGCTTTTTGGCGGGACACTGGTGCACTGTCCATGTCTCACATGCAGGAAGGGGTTGGGCAGGAAAGTTGCTCCATAGACTTTCAGCTTGGCAGGCAAACATACTCCTCTTCATTCCCTGAGTGATGTTCCAAGTCTGCCGGAGGCTACATTTGCTTTGGCATTTCTTTCCATGTGTCACATCATCAATCCAGGCAGTTCAAGAGAGAATGTGCTGCTGAGATAAGTGAATTAATTCACTGCTGTCAGGTTCTGGTCATGGAATACCTTGAGCTCAAGATAGAGCTTTACTGGAGCAGGCTGGTACATTGTTTTTGCTGTGTTGATCGTAAGGCCAATGTTGTTACATGCATAGAAGAACAAGCCTGTGCCACATGGCATATTCAACCCTGAGCTGAAAGCTCATGCACAATCAATAGCAAAGAGAATATTGGGAAGTACGTCCCTGGAGAGCTTCATCTTTTTCTGGAGTAGAATCATAAAGTCACCGAATTTACCGTGCAGAAGGAGGCCATTGGGCCCATCGAGTCTGCACCGGCCCTTGGAAAGAGCATCCTACCCAAGTCCACACCTCCACCCTATCCCCGTAACCCAGTAACCCCACCCCACCTTTTTGGACACTAAGGGTAATTTAGCATGGCCAATCCACCTAACCTGCACATCTTTGGACTGTGGAAGGAAACCGGAGCACCTGGAGGAAACCTACGCAGACACAAGGAGAACGTGCAGACTCCACACAGACAATCTCCCAAGCCGGGAAACGAACCTGGGACCCTGGAGCTGTGAAGCAACTGTGCTACCGTGCTTCCCCTAACCACTGTGCCCCTACCGTGCTGAGTAGTCTCAGTTTGAGTCGCTTTCCACCTATGCAACTTATGAAATCAATCCTAGGATCATTATCAGAGAAGGCATCAGAGCACGTATTATGAAGGATGTGATAACGAGGCACTTGGAAAATAATGATATGATTGGGCACAGTTAACACGGATTTCCAAAAGGGAAATCATATTTGGAGCATGTTACCCATTGCATAGATAAAGGAAAACCAGTGGATGTGGTGTATTTGGATTTTCAGAAGTCTTTTGATAAGGTCCTACACAGGAGGTTAACAACCAAAATGAGTGCACATGGGATTGGCTGCATGTACCAGTATGGATTGGGAATGGGTCAACATACAGAAAACAGGGAATAGGAAAGAATGGGTCATTCTCGGGATGGCAGGCTGTTACTAGTGGGGTACTGCAAGGATTAGTGCTGGCACCACAGCTGTCCACAATCGGTATCAATGATTTGGATATGGGGACCAAATGTAACATGTCAAAATTTGCTGATGACTCAAAACTAGGTGGGAATATAAGTTGATGGAGGATAGAAGGGGGCTTCAAAGAGATTTGGACAAGGTAAGTGAAAGGGCAAGAATGTGGCAGATAGTATATGACGTGAATAAGTGTACTGTTATCCACTTTGGTAGACAGTGAGAGATTCGGATGTGCTGAAGTCGAAACGGAGCTGGGTGTCCTTTTTCATGTGCCACTGAACACTCACATGCAGATGTGCCAGCCTAGGATACTAAATGGTCTGTTGGTTTTCATCACAAGGGGATTTGCATCCAGGAGTGAAAATATGTTGCTGCAATTGTATAGAGCCTTGGCGAGACTGCACCTGGAGTATTGTGTACAGTTTTGGCCTCCTTATCTAAGGAAGGATATATTTGTCACAGAGGGGGCACAATGGAGGTTCACCAGACTAATTCCTGGGATGGATGGATAGTCTTAAGAGGAGAGATTGAGGAACTTGGGCCTGTATTCCCTAGAATTCTGAAACGTCTAAAATTCATACAGGGCGTGACAGGATAAATTGAGAAAGGATACTTCCGCTGACTGGTGAGCCAACAACCAGGGGAAATAGTCTCAGAACAAGGGGCAGACTCTTTAAGACTGTGACAGGAGGAATTTCCTCACTCACAGGGTGATGAACTTTTGGAATTCTCTATCCCAGAGCCATTTAACATGTTGAAGACAAAAATTGTAAATTTTGGGATTCTAATGACATCAACAGATATAGGAACATATGATTTAGGAGGAGGGCAATTCAGCCCTTCGAGCAAGCTCCACCATTCAATCAGATCATGCTGATCTCTTCCTGGTCTCAAATCCATCTTCCCATCTTTTCCCCATATCCCTTTAACCCATTTTTAAAATCAGAAATATATCTATCACTTTTTTGAAAACATTTAATGACTCCGATTCCACCGCACTATGGGGCAACAAGTTCAACAAATTCACCACCTTCTGCGAGAAGTAATTCCTCCTTATCTCAGTTCTAAACCTACCGCTTCTCAACCTATATCCGTGACCTCTCATTCTGGAATGCCCCAGAAGGTCAACATTTGGTCAACATTTAGTTTATCAATCCAATTTAGTATTTTATATACCGCGATCAGATGCCCTGTTATCCCTCTAAACTCCAGCGAGTATGAGCCCAAACTGTTTGATCTTTCCTCATACGTCAACCCTTTCATTCCGGTGAACCTCCTCTGAACTGCCTCCAATGCACGACATCCGTCCTCAAATAAGGAGACCAAATCTGGACACAATACTCCAGATGTGGTGTCACCAACAGCCAATACAATTGCAACAATACTTCTCTTCTTTTATACTCCAGTCCTTTTGCAATAGATGCTAAAATTCCATTTGCCTTTTTAATTACAGCTGTACCTGCATACCGACTTTCTGCGATTCATGAACAAAGACACCCAGATCCCCCTGCTCTGATGCACCTTGAATCTGCTTTCCATTTAGATAATAACTTGCCTTTCTATTTTTTCGGCCAAAATGTATAGCCTTACGCTTATCTACATTAAACTCCATCTGCCAGATTTTGGCCTCATCTCCAAGCTTATCTATATCCACCTCTAAAATCTTTATCTCTCCGCTTCGCTGCCTGCTTTCCCACCTATTTTAGTATCATCCGCAAATTTTGCTATGTTGCAGTCTGGATTGGATTGGATTTGTTTATTGTCACGTGTACCGAGGTACAGTGAAAATTATTTTTCTATCAGCAGTTCAAACAGATCATTAAGTACACAAAAAGAAAATAAAAAGAAAATACATAATAGGGCAACATAAGGTACACAATGTAAATACATACACAGTGTCATCGGGTGAAGCATACAGGGGTGTAGTTACAATATTAGTCTGAGAATTAAATTTTAAAAGATTAGTACGATTATAAGATATGTAAAAAGAGGATCTGTTCGGGAGAGATGGCAGAGAGTCGCCACACTCCGGTGCCACCTTGTGAGTCTGTCCCTGCTTGAAGATCATTTCTCCAGATTGTAAACAGCTGTGAAATCTCCCTCGATTCTACCCTTGTCAATTTGATTAATCCAGTCAATATGTATGTCAAAATCACCCATAGAAACGTAGAAACAGAGAAACAAACATAGAAAATAGGAGCAGGAGGAGACCATTCAGCCCTTCGAGCCAGCTGCGCCATTTATTATGATCACGGCTGATTATCCAACTCAAGAGCCTAATCCCACTTTCCCCCCATATCCTTTGATCCCCTTCACCTTAAGTGCTCTATCTAATTACTTTCAGTTTGTGAAGTTCAATTTTTAAAGTGATTCACAGCAACTCTCTTTACAATTAAATCAGAAGGTTAATTTATTCACACATTCAAACCTGAGGTGGGTATGGGGGAGGGGCTATGATCATGGCTTCACACATACAAACAAACAAACACACAAATCAACAGTAGCGGGGATAGAAAATAGAAGTTTACCACCATGAAAAGATCAACAAAAATGATTATCAGTCCACGTGATTTCCAGAGTCCAGAAAGTCAAAGTGCAGAGGGGATGGTTCCTGTTCGGAGAAGCTTGTTCCTGGCTGAAGGCAACAACACAGAAATTCTTAATGTGGATAGTGATGCAATGAGATAAGGGGCGTCATTCTCTGACCCCCCAGCTGGCCGCCGTGAATCCCGCCCCAGCCGGTTGCCGAAGTCTCCGGTACCGGATATTCGGCGGGGGCGGGAATCGGGCCGTGCCGGTTGGCGGGCCCCCACGCTCGATTCTCCGGCCCGGATGGGCCGAAGTCCCGCCGGCGTAAATTAAAGTACCTATTTACCGGCGGTACAAGGTGGCGTGGGCAGGCTCCGGGGTCCTGGGGGGGGCGCGGGGCGATCTGGCCCCGGGGGGTGCCCCCACGGTGGCCTGGCCCGCGATCGGGGCCCACCGATTCGCGGGCGGGCCTGTGCCGTGGGGGCACTCTATCCCTTCCGCCTCCGCAACGGTCTCCACCATGGCAGAGGCGGAAGAGACTCTCCCCACTGCGCATGCGCGGGAAACTGTCAGCGGCCACTGACGCTCCCGCGCATGCGCCGCCCAGACATGTCATTTCTGCGCCAGCTGGCGGGGCAACAAAGGCCGTTTCCGCCAGCTGACGGGGCGGAAATCCCTCCGCCGCCGGCCTAGCCCCTCAATGTTGGGGCTCAGCCCCCAAAGATGCGGAGCATTCCGCAGCTTTGGGGCGGCGCGATGCCCGTCTGATTGGCGCCGTTTTGGACCCCAGTCGGCGGACATCGTGCCGTTTGGGGAGAATTTCGCCCAAGATTCTTGTACATGGACTTGGTCTCTTTGGCAAACAATGATCAAAGATTCACAGTTAAACAGGCTTTGAGGGGCATAAAGAACAAAGAAAAGTACAGCACAGGAACAGGCCCCTCAGCCCTCCAAGCCTGTGCCGACCATGCTGCCCGTCTAAACTAAAATCTTCTGCACTTCCGGGGTCTGTATCCCTCTATTCCCATCCTATTCATGTATTTGTCAAGATGCCACTTAAATGTCACTTTCGTCCCTGCTTCCACCACCTCCTCCGGCAGCGAGTTCCAGGCACCCACTACCCTCTGTGTAAAAAACTTGCCTCGTACATCTCTTCTAAACCTTGTCCCGCGCACCTTAAACCTATGCGCCCTAGTAATTGACCTCTCTACCCTGGGAAAACGTCTCTGACTATCCACTCTGTCTATGCCCCTCATAATTTTGCAGACCTCGATCGGGTCGCTCCTCAACCTCCGTCGTTCCAGTGAGAACAAACCGAGTTTATTCAACCTCTCCTCATAGCTAATGCCCTCCATACCAGGCAACATCCTGGTAAATCTCTTCTGCACCCTCTCTAAAGCCTCCACATCCTTCTGGTAGTGTGGCGACCAGAATTGAACACTATACTCCAACTGTGGCCTAACTAAGGTTCTATACAACTGCAACATGACTTGCCAATTCTTATACTCAATGCCTCAGCCAATGAAGGCAAGCATGCCGTATGCCTTCTTGACTACCTTCTCCACCTGTGTTGCCCCTTTCAGTGACCTGTGGACCTGTACTCCTAGATCTCTTTGACTGTCAATACTCTTGAGGGTTTTGCCATTCACTGTATATTCCCTATCTGCATTAGACTTCCAAAATGCATTACCTCACATTTGTCTGGATTAAACTCCATCTGCCATCTCCCTGCCCAAGTCTCCAAACGATCTAAATCCTGCTGTATCCTCTGACAGTTCTCATCGCTATCGACAATTCCACCAAACTTTGTGTCGTCCGCAAACTTACTAATCAGATCAGTTACATTTTCCTCCAAATCATTTATATGTACTACGAACAGCAAAGGTCCCAAAACTGATCCCTGTGGAACACCATTAGTCACAGCCCTCCAATCAGAAAATCACCCTTTATTGCTATTCTCTGCCTTCTATGACCTAGCCAGTTCTGTATCCATCTTGCCAGCTCACCTCTGATCCCGTGTAACTTCACCTTTTGTACCTGTCTGGCATGAGGGACCTTGTCAAAGGCCTTTCTGAAATCCATATAGACAACATCCACTGCCCTCACTGCATCAATCATCTTTGTGACCTCCTCGAAAAACTCTTATCAAGTTAGTAAGTTGCAAGTTGATTTGTCAACCTGGACGCCTGCTGTTAATCTTGGAAATAAATTAGCAGACTGAGTTAAGATTCTTGAGGCTGAAGAAATTTGGATCGTGTAGCCAATTACTGTGGATTCTGGAATCTGAAACCAAAGAGAAAATGCTGGAAAATCTCAGCAGGTCTGACAGCATCTGTAGGGAGAGAAAAGAGCTAACGTTTTGAGTCCAGATGACTTTTGACAAAGGATCATCTGGACCCGAATCATTTGCTCTTTCCTCTCCCTACAGATGCTGCCAGACCTGCTGAAATTTTCCAGCATTTTCTCTTTGGGAACTTGTATCATGTACCCGTTAATGAGGCAATTGCAGGCTGATGAACAGTTTCTATGCCTCTGGTCAAATCCATCGTCTGCCTTTTGAGATGAATGGGGGCGGCTCTTAGTGAGTCTGCGTGGATAACAGGTTTCAACGGCTCTCTCTTTGTTATGGTTTAGGTTGGAGAGTCCAGCTATATGCTGCTCCCCTGATTTTGTTAATCGTAATGTCTTCGCAAAGAGAGATGTCAGTTTCCACATTGGTGACAATTGCTTTTGTCACTGTTTGGAAATTGCCAGACTTTGTGGCCAATCTCGTGAGCCCTCTGACCTGTACCAACCACCCTTTGGTTCAACAGAGTCTAATTTAAGTAAGGTTTGATTTCAAATAGTTTATGATCCCTTTTATGGCTGAGTTTCATGCCAGTTGGCTTTGACATCCCAGGAACTGACTGGCAGAGCTTTGAGGCCCCAAGGTTCACTTGCATAGAGCAATTGAACAGCGAGGCACCAAATGGATACCTTGGTTCATCCTTAATGCTGGCCAATATCAGGTGGCAGTTTGGTGGGAGAGGTCCCAATTATGAAAAAAAAACATATTAACCTTGCAGAGCCTAGAAAAGCATTCCTGCTCGTTCAGATAAAACAAAATAATTTTATATATTTAGCCTCTTCCTCTCTATTATCTATGGAATTGCTCGCAAACAGTTCCAACCTTAAATGGCAATCGGTATGCATGGACCTTGATTGGCACTTTGAAAACGGTCGAACATCCAACGCTGCTCTCCTTTAGGGAATGGACACGTGGAGCTGCAAGGTAAATATGACAACTATAATAATAACAATCACTTATTGTCACAAGGAGACTTCAATGAAGTTACTGTGAAAAGCCCCTAGTCGCCACTTTCGGGGAGGCCGGTACAGGAATTGAACCCGCGCTGCTGGACTTGTTCTGCATTACAAGCTAGCTGTTTAGCCCACTGTGCTAAAGCAGCTCCTGATGCTCACCAGTGCTGCCTGCACTGCTCTCTAGCTTCCAGACTTTTCTCAAACAGTATGTAATGGAATCTACGAGGGAGCAAGCTGCCCTCGATCTGGTCCTGTGTCATGAAACAGGGATAATTTATGATCTCATAGTTTGGGATCCTCTCGGAAGGAGCAACCATAGTATGGTTGAATTTAAAATACAGAAGGAGTGTGAGAAAGTAAAATCCAATACCAGTGTCTTGTGCTTAAACAAGGGAGACTACAATGAGATGAGGGAGGTGTTGGTGAGGGTAGATTGGGAACAAAGACTTAGTGGTGGGACAACTGAGGAACAGTGGAGAACTTGCAAAGAAATTTTCCACAGTGCTCAAAAAGGTATATACCAATAAAAAGGAAGGACTGTAGGAAAAAAGATAATCAGCCATGGATATCAAAGGAAATAAAGGAGGATATCAAATTGAAAGAAAAAACATCGAAAGTTGCAAAGATTAGTGGGAAACTAGAGAATTGGGAAATCTATAAAGGCCAACAGAAAGCCACAAAAAATCTATAAAGTAAAGTAAGATAGATGATGAGAGTAAACAGGCTCAGAGTATAAAAACAGATAGCAAAAGTTCCTACAAATATATAAAATGAAAAGGAGTAGCTAAGGTAAACATTGGTTCTTCAGAGGATGAGAAGGGGGATTAAATAATGGGAAATGAGGAAATGGCTGGGGCATTGAACAGGTATTTTGTGTCGGTCTTCACAGTGGAAGACACAAATAGCCTGCTAAAAATTGTTGGCAAGGAGGCTATGACAGGCGAGGACCTAGAAACGATCATTGTTACTGTGGAGGTATCGTTGGGCAAGCTAATGGGGCTAAAGGTAGACAAGTCTCCTGGCCCAGATAGAATGCATCCCAGGATACTTAAAGAGGTGCTGGGGGAAATAGCAAATGCACTCGTAATTTACCAGATCGGAAAACAGCAAATGTGACGCCACTATTTTAAAAAGTAGGTAGACTAAAGGCAGGTAATTATAGGCCAGTTAGCTTAACTTCTGTAGTGGAGAAAATGCTTGAATCTATCATCAGAGAGAAATCGAGACATCTGGATAGAAATTGTCCCATTGGGCAGATGCAGCATGGGTTCATAAAATAATTTATTGGAATTCTTTGAGGACGGAAGCGCGGTGGATAACGGGGAACCGGTGGAAGTATCTGGATTTCTAGAAGGCATTCGACAAGGTGCCGCACGAAAGGCTGCTGCATAATATAAAGGCGCGTGGCAGAACGGGTAATGTATTGGCATGGATAGAGGATTGGTTAACCGACTGAAAGCAAAGAGTGGGAATAAATGGGTGTTTTTCTGGTTGGTGATCAGTAGCTAGTGGTGTGTCTCAGGGATCAGTGTTAGGACCGCAATTTTTTACAATTTACATAGATGAGCTGGAGTTGGGGACTAAGTGTAATGTGTCAAAGTTTGCAGAAGATACTAAGAGAAATGGTAGAGCTAAGTGTGCAGAGGACACTGAAAGTCTGCAGAGGGATATAGATAGTTTAAGTGAGTGCGCAAAGGTTTGGCAGATGGAGTTCAATGTTGATAAACGTTAGATCAACCATTTTGGTAGGAATAACAGCAAAATGGACTATTATTTCAATGGTAAAGAATTGCAGCATGTCGCTGTGAATCACAATGCAGCATGTAATTAAGAAGGCAAAGTAAACTGGGACGATACCCATTGGAATTTAGAAGAATGGGGGATCTTATAGACACATATAAAATTATGAAATGAATAGATAGAATAGAAGCAGGGAGGTTGTTTCCACTGGCGGGTGAAACTAGAATTAGTGGGCATAGCCTCAAAATGAGGGGGAGCAGATTTAGGACTGAGTTGAGGAAGAACGTCTTCACCCAAAAGGTTGTGAATCTGTGGAATTTCCTGCCCAGTGAACCAGTTGAGGCTATCTTGTTAAATGTTTTTCAGGCAAAGGTAGATGGGGTTTTGAACAGTAAGTGGAGCTGAGTCCACAAAAAGATCAGCCACGATCTTATTGAATGGCGGAGCAGGCTCGAGGAGCCAGGTGACCTACTCCTACTCCTAGTTCTAATTTTCTTATGTACTTAAGTCCCTTTCCTGGGAATGGGAGTGGTCGGGGCGGGGGGGGTGGGGTGGGGGGGAGGAGGAGGCGGGGGGGGGAGGGGATGCTGTGGAAGGTTTTCCTTTAGGCAGGGGTCCCTGTGTGGGGTCCCTGATTACCGTGGTCCCTGGAGGTTTACCCTATTGCAGGGATCCCAGGGGGTGCCCCCGATTATAGGGGTCCCAGCGGGAGAGGCGGTTTGAGTCACCCCAATACTTGGTGGTAGGTGGGGCACCCAGGCAATCCAGGGGTGCAGGGGTTGCTTTCGCTGGGGGGAGGTCAGGGCCAATTTGTCGTGGGTGGGAGGGGAGGTCGCGACCGATTTGCTGTGCAGGGGGATGACCGGCCGTGAGACATCGCTATTGTTTCACCTGCTCAAGGTGGTCGTCCGATAGCGGGATTTCCTGGGAATCCCTCATATGCTACGCCATGCATAAATTTTCATGCCGTGGAACACGGAATTTCATCCCGCTTTATGATTGCAAAGGGTCGTTAAACTGGTGCAATTCACCAGGAGTACTCCCAAATGGAGAATTCCACCCCATTACTTTTTTTTAGCATTAAACCTGGAGGAACAGAGTCACAGGACTTTAATTAGTTTTAATAATAAGAACAAAAAATGTAAACATTAAAAGTTGAATTATTATACAATACTCCTTTACTCCTCCCCCCCCCCCTTAGCTTAACAAATTCACAAAGATTTAAAGAATAACATGGAGGAAAATTACATCTTAAGCTACAATGATTTGATTAACACAAAGTCCCTTTTAAGCACATGAGATAACAGTGGGCAAATACTCTCTCCTCTCTGAAACCCAAGTGAATGTTTGTGTATATGTCCTCAGAATCCCCCCAAATGATTTTCATCTGAAAGTTTCCAAACTCCAATCCGAAGAATATCCTTTAAAATCTTCTCTCATAAATAAGTTTTCCCTTAGTGGTTTGCATTCCAAAATCTGGACTAGGTTTTACAAATGACCCTTTTAAACAATGCTTCCGCTTCACTTTTAGCAGCGAATCCAGTCCAGGATTATGCACCAATCTTTTGGAATTTCTTTACCTTGACAGGGGCAGCACGGTAGCATTATTGATAGCACAATTGCTTCACAGCTCCAGGGTCCCAGGTTCGATTCCGGCTTGGGTCACTGTCTGTGCGGAGTCTGCACATCCTCCCCGTGTGTGCATGGGTTTCCTCCGGGTGCTCCGGTTTCCTCCCACAGTCCAAAGATGTGCAGGTTAGGTGGATTGGCCATGATAAATTGCCCTTAGTGTCCAAAATTGCCCTTAGTGTTGGGTGGGGTTACTGGGTTATGGGGATTGGGTGGAGGTGTTGACCTTGGGTAGGGTGCTCTTTCCAAGAGCCGGTGCAGACTCGATGGGCCGAATGGCCTCCTTCTGCACTGTAAATTCTATGAAACTCTATGCTGTGCAAACTGCTCACAATTGCTTCAACTCTCAATTCCCAGACTATGGTAAGATGGCGTCAGAGGTTTCATCCATCTCTTTTTTTAAATTTAGAGTACCCAATTCATTTTTTCCAAATTAAGGGGCAATTTATCGTGGCCAATCCACCTACCCTGCACATCTTTGACTTGTGGGGGCAAAACCCACGCAAACACGTGGAGAATGTGCCAACTCCACACGGACAGTGACCCACAGCCGGGATCGAACCTGGGACCTCGGCGCCGTGAGGCTGCAATGCTAACCGCTGTGCCACCTTGCTGCCCCATCCATCTCTAAAGTCTGCTGTCTCACTTTAATTCTCGTTCTTGTAATTGTCTCTTTAACTCAGAACACTTTGTTTACTCTTCCATGAATTCTTCTGAAGAATAACTTTGTCTCTGTTCACTTAACTCCAAAATTATTGTACACTTCCCTTCATTTCTCCAGTTTCCTTAGCTAGCTGGACCTTGATTTCCAGCATCTGTTTTCTTAATCATTACTCCGTAGTCTGATATTTCTTCTAGCACAGCTGAGAGAGATATTCCCTCTTTAGCCTTCTGCAGCCAACTTCTTCTTGCAGAGCTGTGAGAGCTGCCTTCTCTCTCACTGCCTATCTTCAACTGCTATCAAATTAGCCAGACTAAAACTTAAAAGCTTCTTTACCTTGCAAGACCCTGTTGCTGAATGACACCCTCATGCTTATGCCTTTTGTTTATTCTTCACTCCGTAGCCCTCTCTATGAACAATAAAAGCATAGTTGGAATTTCACCAACCCTCACACATACAAACACCGTCGTCCAGCATGAATTTAACTGTAGGTTTGACCCTTCCAGGCACAGAAACATGACATTAAACCCACTTAAAACGACAACTTGTTTCTCATGTTTATCAATAGAAACATAAATCCTAGAAAACTACTTTTATTTTCGTAACAGCGTGTTCAAGCTGCTTATCTTTTTTTGGAATTTTTATAGCTTTGCGATCACCAGCCAAGTTCAAATTGTCCTCGCGTAGTGTGAAGCTTCGTGCATGGTCCAAAATTTAACTAGAGTGAATCTGTTTCTAAATGGTCTTCTGTATGCAGACAAATTTACATACTACTATTCAGCACTGTCAAATCCCACAAGGATGTTTCACAATCTGTAAAGTGATTCATTTTCATCTCTATTTTCTCCCTTTCCTCTAATATATCGTAGCTGCTTTGTTTTAATAATTATGGGCACTTAAACCAAAGATTAGCAATATTCAATCGCTACTTACTGATTAAATGTATAGTACTTTTTTACCCACTGCAGGCTCCTTTAATAAAGGACTCGAACACTAATAATCTGCATTTACATACCATCTTTAATACAGTAAAATGACACTTCACTGTTCATCTAAGCCTGTTAATTAAAAGAAAATACATTTACAATACAGGGCTCAGTAAGACAGGGGCTGGAATTCTCCAGTTGTCAGGATTCACTTTTCCCGCCGGCAGCGTACCCCTGCCCGTGGGTTTCCCAGCGCCGTGGGGTGGCTACAATGGGAAATCCCATTGACAAGCGGCGGGAAGATAGAATCCTTCTGCCAGTGAACGGCACATGGTTGAGAAACACACGGCTGCCGGACCAGAGAATCCCGCCCCCTGGTTTAACCTTTAATGACTTTATCACTGATACCTATGCACTCAATGAATACACTGATCCATAATTCCACCACTGGGTGGTAATAGTTCACATAAACTGGGTCAGTTGGGAACTGCGAGGTGGGTTCTGCAACTTGTCAGTTGCTCAATCCACAGGATAGCTGCCCAACTCCGTGTGATCATAAATGATAGCGAAGGGGCTAATGGGATGAAGTAATTCATTCCAAAATCCTTAGTCATGTGTGAATTGCACAATACTCCCTCTGTATAAAACATGCCTATTAGTACTTTAGCCTTGTTAAATTAAAAGAATCTAGCCCGTTTGCCACTCAATCAATTTTAACAGTCAATATCAAGAGATGAACTATTTTGAACTATTTCTGGAAGACCATTACTCAGCGGAGCTAACCCTCTTACGCTGCAAAATCTGTGAAATTCCTCACTCCACTCTAGTGAATACCCTAATAGTGCTAATGGTGTGGTGGATGCCCCCAGAGATATGCAAACAATTTATCCAGGATTTCTGAAGGGACTTAGGTATGTCCACTGGGTTGAGTGCATGTACTGTTCCATCCACAATATGGTACCAGGCGGTCAGAATACATTTGAGCTTATCTTCTGTCGATGACGGTCTATGTTTCTAGCTGCCTACAATTATTTGAGATGTGTGTTTAACACATGTTCAAACATTCTTTTAACCTTTATACTCAAAATGTTCACTGGGCATAAAACACTGGCTTGACCTCCATGTCCAATTCAGGGCACCACAGTTTGTGAAGGATGCAAAGGCATTAGTGTGGTAGTCTGTGTAGAGGTATTACGGTACCTGGTAATGCTGGAACACCATTGGTAGATATTTTATGTTTCCTATTGGTCAAGCTGCATGGTAGCTCCGCCCTGCAAGGCGGGGTATAAGAGCACATGCCGCCCCAGCAGCCTTCTTTCTGTGCCTGAGCTGCTGGGGGAAACATCTAGCTTATTAAAGCCTTCAGTTGGACGACAGCCTCGCTTTAGTGGTCATTGATCGTGCATCAATTAGAAAAGGTTAACAAAGGATATATAAGTTATTCAAAATCACGTGAGGTTTTGTTATGCACCAGTGAATACACTGTGCTGGTAAAATGAAAATGAAATGAAATGAAAATCATTTATTGTCACAAGTAGGCTTCAAATGAAGTTACTGTGAAAAGCCCCTAGTCGCCACATTCCGGCGTATGTTCGGGGAGGCTGGTACGGGAATTGAACCCATGCTGCTGGCCTGCAATGGTCTGTTTTAAAAACCAGCTACTTAGCCCTGTGCTAAACCAGCCCCTAAAATGTCATGTGATCTGTACCACCATCGGCAAATAATGTTTTGCACAGGCTTTAGTTCTCCATCTGTAGTGTTGAGTGTGTGGTGTTGCTGTGAGACATTAAGAATCTGTTCACTCTTCTTGCCAATGCATCTTGGCCCTTCGATGCCTTGTTGGAATGTTTCAGTGATTGAACAAATTTTCGACCAATGGATGATATGGAGCTGAATATAAAAAAAAATAATTTTAGTGTAGCCAATTATTTTTTTCCAATTAATGGGCAATTTATCATGTCCAATCCACCTACCCTGCACATCTTTGGCTTGTGGGGGCGAAACCCACTCAAACACAGGGAGAATGTGCAAACTCCACACGGACAGTGACCCAGAGCTGGGATTGAACCTGGGACCTCGGCGCCGTGAGGCTGCAGGGTTAACCCACTGCACCACTGTGCTGCCCTGATATGGAGCTGAATTGATGTGGTGTATACCGTTTCTCTTCAGATCGTCTTTGAACTCCTTCGATGTGAACTGAGTGCCATTGTCATTCATCACCTGCTCTAGTATTCCAAATCTTTTGAATATTCATCTCGCTTCTCAATGGTTTGTTCTGTCGTCGTGGATTTCATGATCACAACTTCCAGCCATTTAGAGTGGGCATCCATATTCACTGGGAACTTGTGACCCTGCACTGGACCAGTGAAGTTGATGTGTATTCTCTGTCACGGCTGTGTCAGCCATTCCCACAGATGTAATGGTTGCAGTGGTGGAGTGTTTCATAGTTTTACACAGGATCGGCATTGTCCTACTTTCTCTTTGTCTTGAGCATCAAATCTTGGCCACCAAAATTAACTGTGTGCCAGTTCCTTCATCCTCACCACACCAGGATGTCCCAGATGCAGTTGGTCAAGGACTTTATTTTGTAAGCGCGGAGAAATAATCACTCGGATCACTCCATTCTGCCCTGTCAACTCAAGTCTTCATGTAATGTAGTGCTTGAGTTCTGACTTTTTCTGATGAACATCTGATAACCTTCCTTTTCAGACCATGTCTATCACCTTCCCCATCACTGGATTTGTTCTTGTGCATCTCTGAACTTGAGATGAAGTCACAGTTTCTTGCTTGACTTGTAACAGCAATCTTGTCAAAGTGCAGAGGACTGTCAGAGGGTACAGCAGGATTTAGATTGTTTGGACACTTGGGCGGAGAGATGGCAGATGGAGTTTAATCCACACAAATGTGAGGTAATGCATTTTGGAAGGTCTAATACAGGTAGGGAATATACAGTGAGTGGTAGAACCCTCAGGAGTATTGACAGTCAGAGAGATCTAGGTGTACAGGTCCACAGGTCATTGAAAGGGGCAACACAGGTGGAGAAGGTAGTCAAGAAGGCATACGGCATGCTTCCCTTCATTGGCCGGGGCATTGAGTATAAAAATTAGCAAGTCACGATGCAGCTGTATAGAACCTTTGTTAGGCCACACTTGGAGTATTGTGTTCAATTCTGGTCGCCACACGATTTCCCAGGATGTTGCATTTGCTATGATGAGAGGTTGAATAAACTCGGTTTGTTCTCACTGGAATGACGGAGGTTGATAGGCGACCTGATAGAGGTCTACAGAATTATGAGGGGCATAGACAGAGCGGTTAGTCAGAGACTTTTTCCCAGGGTAGAGGGGTCAATTACTAGGGGGCATAGGTTTAAGGTGCGAGAAGCAAGGTTTAGAGGAGATGTATGAGACAAGTTTTTTTACACAGAGGGTAGTGGGTGCCTGGAACTCGCTGCCGGAGGAGGTGGTGGAAGCAGGGACGATAGTGACGTTTAAGGGGCATCTTGAGAAATACATGAATAGGATTGAAATAAAGGGATACGGACCCCGGAATTGTAGGAGATTTTAGTTTAGACGGGCAGCATCATCGGCACAGGCTTGGAGGGCCAAAGGGCCTGTTCCTGTGCTGTACTTTTCTTTGTTCTTTGTTCTTTGTATCAGAATTTGCAAGTTGTTCTGACTTGCGATATTGGATATCGTATGTGTGTGCCAATACTGTCAAAGACCATCTTTGTAACCTACAAGCTGCTAAAGAAGGAACACCTTTATGTGGCCCAAATATTGTTGTCAAGGGTCAATGATCTGTCAAAAGAATAAAATGACAGCCATAAAGGCAGTGGTGGAACCTTCTTACCCTGAAAATGATGCTCAACGTCTCATTTTCTAGCTGCGTGTAATTCATTTCTGCACTTGTTAGAGTTCATGAAGCAAATGCTATTAGTTGTTCCTCTCCTGAAAGCACTAGGTGAGAGGCAATGGCACCAACCCCATAGGGTAATGCACCACAAGCAAGTTGGGAGTTCAGCTTGGGATGTAGTGAACCAACAGCTCTGAATTCTGGAAGGAATCTTTTACCCTGTTGTAAGCACTTGTGCATTCTTCTGACTAGTCCCATACCTGTTTGGCACAAATGAAAGTGTGGAAATGCTTCAGTCATTTTGCTAAATACCGCATGAATTTAGCATAATAATTGATTAGACCTAAAAACAATCTAAGTTGTGTCACATTTTGAGGACGTCGTGCTTCTAAGATTGCTGTCATCTTTCTCGGCTCCTTGTGCAAGCTGTAGTCATGATGTAACTTATGGATTGTCTTGAAAAAGTCAGACTTTCCCTTTTTAGCTTGGCGATTATGGTTTTGTAGACATTTCAGAATAGTTTCCAAATTCTTCAAGTATTCTTGTTCACTTGAACGGTGATAAGAACGTCATCGAAATAACATTGCATCTCATTTAGCCCACTCAGAATTTGATCCATGTACCTCTGAAAAAGAGCAGGAGCAGATGTTATCCCAAAAGGATGTCTTATGTAATGAAACAGACTTTGTGCATCACAATAGTAAGTAGTGACTGTGATTTTTCAGCCAGATTCATTTGTGATAGATCAATTTTCCAGAATTTCTGTCCTCCAAAAAGTCTGGCAAACAAGTCTTCAATAAGCAGTAGTGATTAATGATCTGTGTACAATACTGGGTTAATAGTTATTTTTAAATCTCCACATATTCCCACTGAACCGTTGTATTTCAGTACAGGAACTAGTGGTGTTGCCCAATCATTTGTAGCAACTGGTTTGAAGACTCCTGTTTGGATTAGCCTTTCTAGTTCTTCTTTGATTTTTGACCTGATGTCGTATGGCATGTTTCTTGCTTTGAGATGTTTTGGTGTACTGTTTGGCTTGATCTTTGTTTGCACTTAAATCCAGTCATTGGGCCTAGTGAATCTTCAAACACCATCTCATACTTCTCCAGAAGTTGTTGTAGATCATTCTTTGAATCTGCTGGTTGATTTATTGCTCCATAGTTGAGTTAAACCTTCACCAGCACGCGCAGGAACATTTCCATGGACAACATAAAGAGGCAACTCTGCTCTTTGTCCATTTACTTCTACATTTACCATAATGTATCCTCATACTGGTATAAACTCTTCTGTGCATGGTCTTGGGATCATATTTCATGGTTTTAAAGGCAGAATCTTCAACTTTTAATTATAAATTGTCTCAGATATTCAATGATACAGCTGCATTCAATGATACAAAATCATTTTGATTTTGTGACCATCAGGGTTTGGAAATGCCCAGGAATGTTATTGATTACCCCACATTGACAAGATGCCCAGCTTTAGCTCCTGAAGTTGTTCAGGTACGTAGTCTTTTGAGTGCTCTTGAACTAATTTATAGACACGACTAGTCTGCTCAGATATGTTGGGGAAATTTTCTGAGCCAATATGTCTTGGCAATATGGCCCTTTTTGCCACAGTTCTTACACTTATTTTCTCTATTCCAGCAATCCCCCGTTGAGTGTCCAAGCTGGGTTGTGACATGGTTGTGCCCTTGCAGCCTTGTCCTGATGGTCTCCATTTTGTGAATCTGCTCCAGCTCCTAACTGTGAAGCTTCTTTCATTGGTAGCTTCATAAATGTGGCAACTGCCACAGCAGCTTTGAGAGTTAAATCGCATAGAGTAAACAGCCTCCTTTGAATACCTTTACTGCAGAGTCCACAAACCAGCCTATTACGAAGAGTATCACCAAGTGGTGTACCAAACTCGTAGTATTTTTCTAACTTTCTTAAAGCTGCTACAAATTGTAAAATGCTTTCATCTTCTTCCTGACTATGGCGATGGAAACAAAGCCTTTCTGCAACTAACAACGGTTGAGGCAAGAAATGCCCTTCTAAAATCTTCATTAGCTCGATATAAGACTTTTTTCCCAGGATTGCTGGATGAACGGTAACACAATGGTCAGCACTGTTGCTTCACAGTGCCAGGGACCTGGGTTTGATTCCCAGCTTGGGTCACTGGCTGTGCGGAATCTGCATGTTCTCCCCGTGTCTGCAGGGGTTTCCTCCTGGTGCTCCGGTTTTCTCCCACAAGTCCCGAAAGGCATGCTTGATATTGGACATTCTGAATTCTCCCTCAGTGAACCCGAACATGTGCCTGAGTGTGGCACCTGGGAGATTTTCACAGTAACTTCATTGCAGTGTGAATATAAACCTACTTGTGACACTAATAAAGATTATTAATAGAGAGAAACTGTTTCCATTGATGGAAGGATTGAGAACCAGAGGGCAGAGATTGAAAGTAATTGGCAAAAGCAGCAATGGCGACATGAGAAAAAAATTGCTCAATCATTGAGTGTTTAGGATCAGGAAGGCACTGCCTTCGAGTGTAATGGAGGCAGGGTCAACTGAAGCTTTCAGAAGGGAATTGGATCGCAATCTAAAAAGGAAAACAAATTGCAGGGCTACGGGGAAAAGGAAGGGAAGAGGTGTGATGTGAATTGCTCCCTCAAAGGGGCAGCACAGACACGTCAGGGAGAATGGCCTCCTTCATGCTGTAAGCGTTCTTCTGTTCCATGATTCTACGACTGCTTAGCTCACTCAATGCGCAGCAAATTTCTGTGTCCAAGCACACAGTGCCTTAAACCGTTGATTCATATTGACTGGGAAGATCCTGGATAGCAATAACAAAACATTCACGCTTTTTAATTCAGTTCGAAAGCTACTTAAGAATGCAGTGGGACCACAATTTGTGCAGAGACATTGCAAGGATTGCACCATCCCATAAGGATCTGTATCACTGTGACATACACAACAGCACAGATTGTAAACTAACCAATTTTATCAATAGTACCTCGGGGAAAAGGTGCATGTCTAATAAAACGTCTATGCGCTTTTCGCCAGTTATTTCTTTGTTGTTTAACATTCAAAGTAAAACAAGTCAAAGGCAGAGATGCACTTATAATCCTACTGCGTTGATCGGCAAAAGAATAAGTAGAAAGTAACAGCTTGTTGACGAAGTTTATGCCAGGGTGAAAGCGTCAGCTATCCTATAAAGCAAGGCTGCTGATGAAAAGCTTGGCTTGATTAGAATGCAGATCATGATGGGGCACAGTGGTCAGCAGACCCTGTTTCTGGCATTCCTGATTCTAATTAAAATTCCAATTAATCACCAGAAAATTGAGGGCACAGCGAATCGAGCATACTGGTCTCTCCAACTGATTCTCTGATCCAGCTCTCAATAAAGAAAGGACGACACCAGGAGAAGAAGCTCACAGAATATTCCCTGTGGCACAGACTCGGCTGCAGGCGGAATGAGGCTTGGACACCACTCTAGGCTAAATGTTTCATTGACTCAATTCCAGGCTATTTGAAAGGTGGACCAAATTCAGACTGAATGTGGCATGGACAGAATTCCACGCAGTATATTACCACACAAGAGAATTTAGAAATTTATATTATTTGTGTAATTATATCGCACATGTGGACTCCAGTGGGAAGTAACTTTAAACTTCATTCAGGATGAATCAGGTTAACTCCACTTCAAAGTGAATCTAATGTTGACTCCGCTCTGAACAAATGTAGCATGTTATTTCATGCTCCCCCAGTGGAATAAAACCGAGAGCTTTGGTAGTGGCAGCGTGCCCATAAGTTGCTTGCCTCCACCTGCCTCATAGGTATTTCACCCATGACATAGGTGGCCCTGAGTGAGTGCGCAGTCAATTCCAGCCCCACAGGTCCCTGAATCCCAACACAAGTGAATTAATCAGTAATTAGTATCAAGTTTCTGAGATCTTTGGCCCAGATGGCTCCAATGACTTAGAGGCATCAGATTTGTAAGTGAAACACAACTGTTTATTTCTAACAAAAATAGAGAGAAGACATGCAATAATTAGTGGCCAGCTAATCTACTACTGCACCCCCCCCCCACCCCCGCCCCCCCGTCTTTTACTGTCCCACCATCTACCTAAACACAAACAAGGCATACATACCATGAGGGAGGGGGAACGGGAAAAATAAAAGAGGGTGAATGTGAGATGGAAGATCAGTGCCCTTGCTTTGGATGTTGAAGTTGTTTTTTCAGCTGACTGTTGTTCCAGGACGTGGAGTGATTGAGAACCACCTGTTGGATGGCTAACGAGAATCCTCTGGCTGGAATATTCAGTCCAGATCCCCAGACTGTGGGATGCCCCAGGGGAGTCATTTTAAAGCTTATTAACGTGGGCCTTCGGCGGAAGGATCCGCCTCAGGTCTGTTTAATCCTGACTTGTTTCCAACTCCACCAGAATGACCAGCAACCCTTCCCAGTCATGGCGACCAGTCCCAGTGGTGCCGCTGAGACAGGAGAACTTTCAACTATTTGACTGACCAGCGGCTTTCAGGGGCAGGATTTCCTCTTAGATGGGGACTGAAGTAATGTCTCAACCAATTAGTGGACTGACTGCTGTGAGATGGCTGCAGGTAGACTAATCAAGTACAGTTGAGTTTGCTGCACCCCTACCCCCTCCCCCTGACACTTTTGTGCTGAGGGCAGCAACCCCTCCCCACTCCACCGCCATCCCCATAAAATCTAGCCCATGGTGTACATTCTGGAAAACTGCATTGCGCCATAAAAAGTGCAAATAAAGCAGTCAAGGTCATCCCTCGAGGAGCAGAATGCAAAATGAGACAAGTTATGTCTAAAAGCTTAGTGAGGTTACAGTTAACGTACTGTTAATAGGTTAATCTCCCAAAAGAATATAAAGGTAAAGGCGAAAGGTTCAAAGAAAGATTTACTGAAAGGATATAAGACCAAACAGATTTTTCTCCAGGAAATAAGAATACCGAGGTGACTTAACAAAGATCTTTGCAATAATTCAGGGGTTTGATGTGGTAGACCTAGAGAAAAATCTCCATATGTGGGGGATTCCAAAACTAAAGGTATGAATGTTAGATGGTCACTAATAAACCGAATAAGGAACTCAAGAGAAACCTCTTTACTCAGAGAGGGGTGAGGATGTGGAACTGTCCACCTCATGACGTGGTTGAGGCAAAAGTAAACGTCAATGCCTTTAAGGGGAAGCTACATAATTATATTCGGGACCATTGAATAGGAGGATATTTTGAAAGAAGTCTTACAACACCAGGTTAAAGTCCAACAGGTTTGTTTCAAATCACTAGCTTTCGGAGCACTGCTCCTTCCTCAGGTGAATGAAGAGGTAGGTTCCAGAAACATATATATAGACAAAGTCAATATATCTGACTATTGACTATATATGTTTCTGGAACCTAGCAGAGACGATGGATTTCAAATATCTGGAGAGACTGAATAGGTTGGAGTTGTCCACTTTACCAAAGAACCTACAGAGGCATGATGAGAAGGAATATTTTTTAAAAATTCATTCTTGGGATGTGCGTGTTGCTGGCTAAGCCTGGGTTTGTTGCCCATCCCCAATTGCCCATGAGAAGCTGCCTTCTTGAACCATTGCAGGCAAGAGTGTGGGTACTGAGTCATGGCTGGTAGAGCCAGGAATTAACACAACAATAGCCGTGGTTGGAGATTTCCAAAAACGTGAAAGAAAAGTAAATAATTTGAAATGATTCATAACAGCATGGTCTCATCCATAGAATCCCTACAGTGCAGAAGGAGGCCATTTGGACCATCGCGTCTGCACTGACCCTCCGAAAGAGCACTCTACCTAGGCCCATTCCCCACCCCTCCCCCAGCCCCGTAACCCCATCTAACCTGCACATCTTTGGACACAAAGGGACAATTTTAGCACGGCCAATCCACCTAACCTGCATTTCTTAAATGGAAGTGAACGTAGCAACAAAAATTTTGAAAACCTTTTTGAAAGAAAATGTCAAGAATTACCAAAGAATTACCGGTGAATCTCTTGTAAATAATAAGATAAAAATAGGAGCAGGAGTAAGCCATTTGCCGCTTCAAGCCTGCTCCACTGTTCAGTAAAATCATGGCCAATCTGATTGTGGCCCTAACTCTCCTGGTCTCTTCCTCCTCGTCCTTGACTCCCTTGTAGATCAAAAATTTGTTGAACTCAGCCTTGAATTTATTCAACGACTCCAGTGGTCTCTGGGTTAGAGAATTCAAAAGATTGAAGATCATTTTGAGAGAACATTTACATCCCTCCACGAGAAGAGGTGTTACAAATGGTGAATTCTAAGTTAGTGTTCAGGAGGGCAGTTGGACACTGAAAGTATATTTTATGAGGTGTGTTAAGAGACAAGAAAGAAGCAATGTGTCCTATTGATTCATTTCACAAATAGAGTTTTTACAGCTGGAAAGAGGTCCTTCAGCCCATTGTGTGACCTGAGGCTGGATTCTCCTTTCTGGAGACAAAGTGCTGCCGCCGGGGTTGAATTGCGGGAACTGCGCACTCCTGCTGGAAGCGCCAACCAGGAGAAATTCAGGCCAAGCAAATGGGCCAGCACGCTGTCCATGTGCAGCCTGAGCGTTTCCCGGACCCGCTGGCATCTGATTCACTGGGGTTTGCATTAATCGCCTGACAAACTGGAGCAGCTTTTAAGAGCGCCACTCACCCCAGATTGTCATTGCAGCCAGAAATATTGCTGCACAAAGACCTGCTGAAAGGTTCTGGGAGTTGGTGATCGACAGACTGCTGGACGCCATTGAAGAAAAGAGGGACACCCTCTTCCCCAGGGTGGGGTGGAGGCTCAAGCCCATCATTCTCAATGACTCCTGGGATGAGGTGGCAGAGGTTTTCAGTGCTGCCAGCCTCACCAGGACGACTGGCACGCAATGCCAAAAGAAGATGAACGACCTCTTTAGGGCAGCTCAGGTGAGTCATCACCTCTGTGCCCCTTGCTTCACTCCCATCCATCACTCCTCACATTTGACCCCAATCCCCTAGAGGCCAATAACATCCCACCTACCTGCATCTCCCTTACAGCCCATGCTCCACGAAACCTCAAAACATGTACTGTCCTCTTTGGCCAAGAGCCTTGCACACATGTGACACCAGCTACAGACCACCCCATAAAACATACCTCCCAACCTCTCACTATATCTGTTTTGTGCCCCCAAATATAAGGCGGCCCATAGTGGCCGGTAGCATCAGAAGATGGGAAGGGGCATCCCAGATATTCGGGTCCACACTCCCTCAGAAAAATCGGCCATGCAACTCGCAGGTGAGGCCGAGGAGAGGGCAATGGCTGCATTGGAGGTCGGCATGCACCAAACAAGTGATGGTCCAATGTAACGCAGATGTCCCTACAGCACGTGAGTCACCCCACTCTCACAGACCAGTCCAGCAGAGCTGCCACTGGCCAGCTAGTTGGCAAATTGAGAGGTGATAGGTCGTCCCATGTGCAGTGGTCCTGAGTCACACATTGGTTGCCTGCCATGCCAGCTCCAAACTCAGGTCTTCCTGGAAACCATCCTCATTGTCCTCATCAGATGAGCCCTGCAATTCTTCCTTTTCCTCTGGCATGTCGCCCCGTTACTGCACAATATTTTGAAGGGCGCAACAGGCCATCACGATGTCCGAGGCCCTCCGGGGGCTATATTGGAGAGACCCACCAGAGCAGTCCAGACATCGGAAATATATCTTGAGCATTAGGGCAGCATGGTAGCATTGTGGATAGCACAATTGCTTCACAGCTCCAGGGTCCCAGGTTCGATTCCGGCTTGGGTCACTGTCTGTGCGGAGTCTGCACGTCTTCCCCGTGTGTGCA
The DNA here is from genome assembly GCF_047496885.1 of Scyliorhinus torazame. Lineage (NCBI taxonomy): Eukaryota > Metazoa > Chordata > Chondrichthyes > Carcharhiniformes > Scyliorhinidae > Scyliorhinus > Scyliorhinus torazame. The sequence continues at coordinate 209,856,912 of NC_092717.1, forward strand.
TGGGTTTCCTCCAGGTGCTCCGGTTTCCTCCCACAGTCCAAAGATGTGCAGGTTAGGTGGATTGGCCATGATAAATTGCCCTTAGTGTCCGAAATTGCCCTTAGTGTTGGGTGGGGTTCCTGGGTTATGGGGATAGGGTGGAGGTGTTGAACTAGGGTAGGGTGCTCTTTCCAAGAGCTGGTGCAGACTCGATGGGCCGAATGGCCTCCTTCTGCACTGTAAATTCTATGATTCTATGATAATCTATGACACCGATGCATCGCTCAGTGACAGAACAGATTGCTGTGTGACCGTCATTATAACAGATTTCCACGTCTGTCTGCAGCCTCTGCACAGGTGTCATTAGCCATGATGTCAGTGGGTAACCCTTGTCGCCCATTAGCCAACCCCTCACCTGAGGGAGCACCTCGAAGATCCTGGGAACCAAAGGTTGCGGCAGGTGGTATGCATTATGCATTCTGTCTGGATATGAGGCGCAGATGTGCAGCTGTGGATGCACAGCAACTGCATATTCGCAGAGTGGAAACCCTTCCAAGGGCACTCCTTGTCGAACCAGTGCTCGGAGGCTGGCATGTATACCATTGATCAGCCCTTGGACCTGGGGAATGCAAGTGATGGCGGTAAATTATGCTGCTGGGGCATCTTGTTTGGCCTGGTCCAGGCTGAAGGTGATGTAGTCTGATGCACGGGCACATAGGGCATCTGTGACAGTGCGGATGTACCTGTGCACAAACGTTTGTGAGATCCCACACCAGATCCCCGCTCGAGCCCTGGAATGAGCCAGAGCCATAAATGTTCAGGATGACCATCACCTTGACAGCCACTGGAAGCAGGTGTCCTTCTCATGCCCCCACAGTGCCAGGTGCAGAGTTGGCACTGGACCACGTGGTCTGGCAGCTCCCCGAAGGACAGGCGATGACGGTATACATGTGGCCTGAGGAGGCGTCTCCTTTGCACCTCCTCATCGGCCTTTTGGAAGTCCGCACTGCACCCCTGTCCCCATCAGTGATTGGCGCCCGGCCTGTAATGTGGGAAGCCTCTATTCTCACCACCCTTCCCTACCAACTGGAGTACCAGTGGCTGCTGCAAGCGGTGTTACTGAGGGTTTTCCCACTGAATGAGCCTTGTGCTCTCCCATCAGGAGGGTGGTAACTGGCTGTGTGGTGGAGATGGTCATACCATGCAGAAATTCATCTCCATGCTAAGATCCCACTGTGCGGGCAGGTTAAACATATGGGGGTGGGTGAGGGGTGTGTGTGTGTTTGCTGGGAAATTAGCTACAGTGTTATGTGGACCCTGCGACAGGTTGCAACAGGGAGCTGGTCAGGTTTCCTGGTCGAGGACGGAATTGATCGGATCAGAGCTTGGAGATATCTCGTGTTCCTCAGGGGTGGGCTAGCTGATAGTGTCATGGTGAGGCTTTCGCTCTGAGAGTGGCTGTGTGCCAGGGAAGGTCCCAGCCACAACAGCGCATGTGCCCTTTGTTAGGGGTGAGCTCTGCTCATCCCCTGCTTACTCTGATGTGGGGCCTTTTGAGGAGTGCCAACACCCGATGGGCTGGCGACTGAGCATGGTCACACCCACCCCACTGATAATACTGCTGGGGTATGAAGGTTTCCAGAGGGGTTGGCTGGGTGGTGAGTCACATGACCAGAAGCCCTCAGAACCTATGCAGGGTACTGTGAGCAGTAATAGCATTCGCTCCACACAGTGCCAGACAATGACCATCTCCAAAAAGAGAGAATCAAACCATCGCCCCATGACATTTCATTACCTGGAACTCCCTCACTAACAACACAGTAGGTGTAACTACACCACAAGGACTGCAGCGGTTCAAGAAAGCAGCTCACCACCACCTGCTCAAGGGCATTCGGAGATGGGCAATAATGCTGGCCGAGCCGGTGAAGCTCACGTCCCATGAAAATGAATTTTGAAGAAGTTGTCTCAACACCCAGGAGCCTGTAACTTGCAGCTAGGGCAGCTAGGGGGTGGGTTGAAATGATTGTATAGTCGCAATGGGGGTCTCAGACAGGGCACCCCGCCCCTGAGTGGGGAAACCCCAAGTCCATGAATGTTCCACCAAGTCATTCCCCGCAATTCACTGAGATCCCCCCCACCATCAAACCTGAAAAGAGATGTTTTCAATGCTTCTTTCTCTCCCTCAGCGGCCATGGCGCCTGGGTCCTCCTCCTAAATACTTGTACCAATTCACGCCCATGTGACTCCCAGCTGAGAGGGCTGGAGCATTGCAGAGGGGTGGAGCACCAGGCTTCCAGCCCATTAATCATATTGAAATCCCAGCAAACCGTGGACTTACATGGTGCCACCGGCACAGGACGAGCAGCTCCCTATCGGCGCTGGCGGGGGACCGGAGCATTGGAACGGAACCTGTGCTCTGCGCCGGTCCCGTTTATAAGTTGCGTTTGATTCTCCGCCGAATATCACGAGATTTTCAAAATTGAAATACAATGGCTACTTTTCTTTGAAACCAACAACAATGTTGCAAATTGTGGGTCAAAGCTCTGGAAATGCCAACCTAAAGCATTGTGGATGCACATACACCATATAAGCTTCAGCAGTTCCACAAGATGGCACACCAACTACTTCTCAAGTGCAATTATGCATTAGTATTAAATGCTGGCTTTGTCAGTGAAGCGCATTAATGAATTAAAAAATTACATCAGGAACTAGTTATTAACCCTCACGCTCAACGCACAAGACAGGATATAAAGGTTCAGGGGTTTAAGAACACACCCAAAATCATTTTTATATTTTTACAGTGTCAGATATCAGGGCATTCGAATGTCCTGCCATGAGAGGTGGACATTTAATTTGCTTATTTAAATTTGCTTCAATTTGATTATAATTGGGAGCTCAATTTGAAATTCTCTGTTGCTGCTCAGGTTTCCCAGGGATCTTGGAGTGAAAGGGAGGCAGGGCTGCTGACAACATTAATGCTTTTCTCAGCACACTCCCTGGGCCAGGAGCAACTTGATTGCTCCCCTGATTCCTCGAGGAAACCCTTAGCCTCCCTGTCGCCAACATCTCTTCTCCCGTTCCGTTGAGACCTTCTACCCTCACAAACACCAACATCTCTCTCTACTCCTCACCAGATTGTTCCCCCCCCACCCCCCCCCTCCGACCCCCCCACTCCACCCTCGATCACCGTCCTCTCTTCTGTCACCAGGTTGCCGACCTCTCTTTAATTCTCCCAATCACCAACATCTCTCCTCCCCCAATTATGACCAACCCGGCCCACCCACCTCATCCCAAACATCAATCTCCCTTCCCTCTTTTGGGCTGCCCACCTCACTCCCTGCTCCTGACCTTGGCCACTCACAACCTCCATACCTCACAATGGCTAACCCCTCTTTCCGTCTCCTGATTGGAGCATCTCTCCCCACCTCCAATCACCAACTTCTCTCCTTTCAGCCTACCCCGCCCTTGCCAACCTTCCCCAAGAGGCCCTGGCTGAGGTCTTCCCACCATCTTTGTTGTTCCCTCATCGCTATTGGTCTGGCTGTCAATTTTACTGGCCACTGTACAGGAAACTGAAGAATTAAATTATAATGGGATCGTGCAGTCTTGCCTCCTCTCCATAAATAACAGTGCCCATATCTTTGAAACATGCAATTCCAGAGAATGTGATTTCATCGGTGATAAAAAAGCACAGAAATAGCACATCTTGACAGCATACTTGTAATAATGGTCTTTTAAAGCTTCTTAAACCCCGTTAATCAACATGAATGTTAGAAAGATTGTTAAGAAATACAGTCGTGGAGTACTGAATGTAGCAGCAATTGGCTCAGTGTCAACAGAAAAGTATTTATCTTAAGGGCACAAAGGTAAGGGACAAATTTGAATATGAAGTACACAGCACAGGGCTAAATCGCTGGTTTTGAAAGCAGACCAAGGCAGGCCAGCAGCACGGTTCAATTCCTGTAACAGCCTCCCCGAACAGGCGCCGGAATGTGGCGACCAGGGGCCTTTCACAGTAACTTCATTTGAAGCCTACTTGTGACAATAAGCGATTTTCATTTCATTTCATTTCATATAGAAAGTTGCAATTGTCACAGATATGACTTAATGTGATACTGATGCACAACAATGTCAACAAGAATGTTTTAGAAGTGAAAATGTGGGGCAGGATTCTCCGTCTAGTGACACGGGAATTGCGAATCGCTATCGGGTGGAGAATCACGCGTCAACCGAAGATTGACGTTGGTGCTGGGTGCCCAATGGAGCGCCATGTTCCGACGCCTCGATAGCGGCATGAATGCGATCCATGCCCTGCGCATGGGCATGCAGATTGTACAGTGACAACTGTTAGCATATCATTAACGGGCCCGTCCTGGTAGTGTCTGACCTCCCACGATGCTCAGCCTCCGCCAGGCGGAAATGACCCTAACGTGGTTCACTTGTGGTTATTAAAAACGGGAACCAGACGCCATGAATGCTGAGGGTGAGACAGGAGGTAAGACATGACCCCAAAGGTGCAAACCTGCGCTGACAGTTGTGCCGCTGGCTGGAGGGGCATCTACCAGTGCTGGGGAGAGTAGCGGCGGTTGACCAGGTGATGGACAGTGGGTTTGGGGTGCCCCACCCCGGGACCGGGGTGGCCGCGAATGGACCGTCATTGCCATGTCCTGCAAGCAACCATCTGGCTGAGCACTCTATGACTGTCCACTGTGACCTGTATGTGTGCAGAGCGCCACCAGTCACATGGATGCCCCCGCCCTACCCCCCAGGCCACCCCACAGGAACTCCCTGACCCATCAACAGGGTGTGACTCAGTGCAGCCAGTGACCCACTAGGTGTCAGTACCGCTCAGTGCACCCATCTGAGGTGTTGCCCCACTCCAGGGGGAGCAGGGGGGGGGGGAAGAACACACCCTGAAAGGTGGAATCAGGCACTGTGGTCCTTGCCACACTGCCTGGCACACTGCCCTCCCCCAGGGCAGGTGCCCTACCAGTGGCACCTTCAGCCAGCCCACTCCATCAGAAAACAAGCCGTCATCAAGCCCCAGCTGCCCACTGCACTGCTGCTCCCATCCATCCTGTCCCCGGACAGATGGGCACAACCATTGTGTGGCACAGAGGACCCATGGCACACTACAGCTAAGGTTCGAAGAGGTGCCTACCCCCCTTGCCAGACCATGTCCGCAGTCCCAGCCGCTGTATGCCACCAGGCATGGCGCTGGTTGGTGACTTGAGCCCTCCCCCTCCACCCCGCAGCCAGGTGGCACCCTGCTGATGGGATAGCCCTAGACCCCCAAGGAGGGACCCCATGGTAAATGCCATAAGAAGGCGGGGACAGGAGCCACAGAAAGAAAGGCTGGCAGGGACGGGGCAGGAGACCCCCAGTCACAGGCAATGCTGGGGTAGGGGGAAGAGTTTTGGAGAGAACGGGTAGGGTGTGGGGCTAGGACCGGGAAGGGGGAGGGGGCATGCAGTGGTAGGGTTTGCAGTGAAGGCCAGGGCCACCATGTAGCCCGTTGGACCTGGTTGGGCACGGGTGTACCCTCTAAGCTAACATGTCTGCCCTCTACCACCTGCAGAAAATGGATCTCGGAGGACAGCCAGTGTTGTTGGTAAATGCCAAACCGCTGCAGCTCTGGTGGATGCACTCAGGCTGCACGAGCAGGAGCTGCTCGGGGAGGACCCTGCCGAATAGGAGCCTGCGCTAGAGGAGGAGGGGCCAGCTGGTGAATATGGAGAGCTGGCTGCCCCGCAGACCAAGGAGGTGGGGAGGTTGTCGCATCAGGGCTTCTGCATACCGGCAGAGCCTGCCAAAGGAGGGCCTGCTGGATCGAGCGTGTCGCCAAAGACTATGGTTGAGCAGGGAGACCATGCGGCAACTGTGCCAGATCATAGCGCACCTGGGAACGCGGGAGTGGGGGAAGGCACCTGCTCCAAGTGGCCGTCAAGGTGACTTTTACGCCACAGGGTCCTTTTAGGCGCCGAGTGGAGACCTATCTGGGATCTCCCAGAATTCCTTACACAGGTGCATCTGTGCCATAACGGACGTCCTGTATGCCCGGATGGCACAATACATTACCTTCCGCCCACCAGATTGCCCTGGCAGAAGAATTTGCCGCCATCGCTGGGATGCCCCAGGCCGGGGGGTGATCGATGGGACGCATGGCTGCCGAAGAGCACCGCGGCATGAGGGGGTGCCCTTCATTAATCAGAAGAGATTCCATTCTCTCACTCTGCAGTTGGTGTGCAATCACCAGATGCACATCGTGTATGTCTGTATCCAGGCAGCATGCATGACGTCTTTTCTCTGGCACACTCAAATGTGTCCGACACCTTTGAGGCACTACCCCCCCGGGTAAGGGGTTGGCTCTTAGGCAACAGGGGTTATCCGCTGCTGTAATGGCTGATGATGCCTATCCAGACGCCTCAAACCAAAGCGGAGAATAGGTATAAAGACACCCATGCAGCGATCATAGAGACATAGAGTCATAGATGTTTACAGCATGGAAACAGGCACTTCGGCCCAGCTTGTCCATGCCACCCAGTTTCTATCACTGAGCAAGGGTCACTTGCCCGCATTTGGCCCATATCCCTCTATACCCACCCTGCCCATGTAACTGCCTATAGAGCCAGGGGCATCATTGAGCAGTGCATCGGCATGCTGAATGCAGGGTTCAGATGCTTGGACTGCTTGGGAGGGGCCCTCCAATACAGTCCTGGGAGGGTCTCCCGCATCGTGGTGGCCTGGTGTGTCCTCCACTACATCGCACAGCAGAGCGGCAACATGCTGGAGGAGGGAGATGAATGCCAAGCCTTGTCCGATGAGGATGCAGAGGAGGGCAACGATGCGCAGCACACGGTACACTGGTTAGCACTGTTGCTACACAGCACCAGGGTCCTAGGTTTAATTCCCGCTTGGATCACTGTCTGCACGGGGCCTACACATTCTCCCCGTGTCAGTGTGGGTTTCCTCCGCGTGCTCCGGTTTCCCCCCACAAGTCCCAAAAGATGTGCTGTTAGGTAATTTGGACATTCTGAATTCTCCCTCAGTGTACCCAAACAGGCACAGGAGCGTGGCAACCAGGGGCTTTTCACCGTAACATCCTTGCAGTGTTAATGTTTGCCTACTTGTGACACTAATAACGATTATTATTATTATTACATGGGGCCAAACCAGGCACGGGAGGGCGTACAACGCCTGCGCCAGGGTCATCGCGCACCGAACAATCTAATCGGCCCCAGTTTCGCCGACTAGGGGGCCTGACCACCGGCAGCCCAACCGTTCTGTTCCACAACCGCCCCTCCATGGACATCTCCCTGAACCCCATACCCCCCATAACCCCCTGAGTGTCCCACCAGCTGCATTACAGGGTGTTGGCCCTTTGTCGTCAGCATCAGTGGGTCCGGTCCATGGGGCAGAGAATGATGGCAACCCACGGCGAGCTTTTGTGCTCCGCAACATCTGACTCCCGCACCAGTGTCACATACCATTGTCCACCTGGGTGATCTCTGCTTGCGTGCTAGCCATTCCATCACACGGTACTTCTGGGAAGGAGGGGCAGGGTTGGGAGTGGGTGGGTTGCGGCGAGCTGTGACCGGTCACACACCAGTTGGCCCTACCACACAACCCCCTCGTATCTGTGCCCACATCACCTGCCACCTGCTAGGGTGGCCACTGGGTGTATACCCACTGCCCTAGGGACCTGGCACATGCCATCCTCCAACATCTGCACCACACATCACCAGCCTCACACACACCCTTCCCCCCCACCCCATGACGGGCGCCACCATTGGGATCGTGGAACGCCCGCCATCTAGTACTGGTGTCAGTACTTAGTCTCCCAAACGGAGAATCCCACCCATGGTGCTGAGGGAACATTTCAGCTCAGTAACGAGGCAGAGCAAAACTTGCTCAAAATCAGTGTCATGGTCACCATAAATCGCTGAGGATCAATTTATGAATGTACGAAAAATTGACATGTGAAATAGGAACTGAAGTCGGCCTTTCGGCCTCTCGAGACAGCCCAGCCATTCAATAAGATCATGGCTGATCCAATTTTGCTGAGCTCCATGTTCCCCATCGACCGCTGATAAACGTTAATTCCCTTATCTAACAAGGATCTATCTACCTCTGCCTTAAAAATATTCAGTGATCCTGCTTCCACCAGCTTCTCAGGCAGAGTTCCAAAGTCTCACAACAATATATTGTTAATCTGCAGAGGAAGACGTTCTGGGAGAGGCTTGGAAGGTGTGGATGCTGAGGAGGTTGGAAGAAAACAAAGGCCTAATGACATGGACCATATTATTTGTTAATATTATGCATGAAACATTACCTGAGCGCATTGTGTCCAAACACACGAAGCACAGAATCAACATAAATCCAGGAATTAATATGACAACATTGAATCATTTTAGCTTCATGTTGAATTAGAGTCATAGAGTTGGACATCGCAAATAAGGCCCTTCGGCCCATTGAGTCTCCATCGACAATAACTACCCCTAATCCCGTGCTAATCCTACACCAACACTTGCCCCATATCCTTGAACGCAATGGTGTTTTAAGTGCTTTTTAAAGGTTGTGAGGTTTCCAGCCTCCACGACCTTCCCAGGCTGTGCATTCCAGATTCCCACCACTCTCTGAGTGAATTTTATTTTTCTCAAATTCCCCCCAGAAATTGGAAAGTAGGATACTTTCTTGCTAATCACGTTTTATACAGAGCTGAGATCAGTTTCTCTGAGAAAACTGCAGGGGATAGTCATTACAGTGTGCAACTCAAAAGTGTAACTTCACCTTTCTGCTAAAGAGACATCTGTTATGATTCTCATAGTGGGGGGGGGACTGTCAATCAAAATAACCAAATTTACCAAATGGTCCTCAAATAAAGAAATTATCAAGAAAATTGCACTTTTTGTAACTTTTACTTTGACACCAATCAGAACCAATGCAAATGAATTAACAGACAAATTATACTTGACATAAAAAGAAAAACCCAACTTTAAATAATCAATACAACAGAGATACATGTGACATAGCCACAAGCATTCCCCTTCAGGAAGTACAGCATTACATAGCTACACAGATCCACAATAATGTGTTCTTTATTCAGGAATCAGGTGGCACGGTGGCACAGTGGTTAGCACTGCTGCCTCACAGCGCCAGGGATCCGGGTTCAATTCCAGATTTGGGTGACTGTGTGGAGTTTGTACGTTCTCCCTGTGTCTGTGTGGGTTTCCTCCGGGTGCTCCGGTTTCCTCTCACAGTCCAAAGGTGTGCAGGTTAGGTGGATCGACCATGTTAAATTGCCTCTTAGGGTCCAAAGATGTGTAGGTTAGGTTAAACGGTTATTGGCATAGGGTGGGGGAGTGCGCTTGGGTGGAGTGCTCTTTCAGAGGATCGGTGCTGACTCGATGGGTCAAATGGCCTCCTCTTGCACTGTAGGGATTCTATCCTATGAGTCCTATCTGACAACAGCTTTCATCTTCGAGTGTAATGACTGTGATCATCATCAGCAAGGCACACATCTACCACTGGTGCATTCTCCATGGCTACGCCTCTATCAATCAGAGTCCACTTGCCAACCAATCAGCATTGTCTTCCTGTACAGTATAAATTGTCAATTTTCTCTTATCCTTGCTGTGTCCTGTTGAGTAGCAAGGTGAAGAAATTTGATTAGCTAATTAGTTTCTAACTCTTTACAGATATTTACAGATAATACAAAGATATATAACACCTGGGGCCAAGGAGGTGTGTTGTTATGGGTGTCACTAATGATGTGGCAAGAAGCCGCAGACAGATTTCCAATCTCCCACCTGTGGCAGGCTCCCCAGCTACACTCTGAGTCACTCGGGTACCCAAAGAATGAATCAACAGGCTTGGAAAATCAGAAATTAGGATTAGGATCGCAACTCATGCAGGTGGAAGCCCTGAATCTTTATACTTGTGGTGGGTGTGAAATAAGAGAAAATTCAGGGATAATATATTTTATCATTGCCTGAAAGAATGCTCCAAATGCAAGACAACTGGAAATGTTTACAGCAGTGCATTTTTTAACTTGTGCTTGTGTGAAATTCCTTTATCGGTAGCACAGGGGGTTAGCACAGTTGCTTCACAGCTCCAGGGTTCCAGGTTCGATTCCCGGCTTGGGTCACTGTCTGTGCGGAGTCCACACATACATCGCATGTCTGCGTGGGTTTCATCCCACAGTCCAAAGATGTGCAGCGTAGGTGGATTGGCCATGGTAAATTGCCCTTAGTGTCCAAAAAAGGTTAGGTGTGGTTGCTAGGGTACGGGGATAGGGTGGAGGTGTGGGCTTGGGTGGGGTGCTCTTTCCAAGGGTCGGTGCAGACTCAATGGGCCGAATGGCCTCCTTCTGCACTGTAAATTCTATGCGATTCTATGAGATCTATTTTACTGAACCTATTGACCTGCCCGCTTTAACTGAAGCAATCGATGCACTCGCTCACAAAGAAACTCGATTCAAATATATTAATGCGCTTTCATATCAACTTTTATGCATCTGCACTTTTGCATCTGATACCAGCCAATGCCCTGGTCAATATTTACCCCTCAACCAACATCTAAAATAGATTCAAAGAAAAATAATGTGGATGCTAGAAATGTGAAATAAGATTCGAAAAAGCTTGGAAAGCCCCCAGCAGGTCTGGCAGCATCCGAGGAGAGAGGGACGGAGTCAACAGTCATGTTTTGAGTCCAATATGACTCTCTTTTGATATAATTATGCTCAAAATAATTTGTTCTTTTGCCCTGGTTTGGACAATTCGACCAAATTACTCTGGATAAACCAGTGCACACTGCTGGAAACTACTACCAAAGAATTATTAAAAAGTTTGAAACAAGAGATCAGTTTAACTGTTTGAGACTGCTCTTTCAACCACGATTAAGGAGTCCCTTCACCAAAGGTGTCGATACTTTCTCATCCTTATGCTAATCAAACAGATCTACCAACTATGGACGGCACGGTAGCACAGTGGTTAGCACTATTGCTTCACAGCTCCAAGGTCCCATGTTCGATCCCCAGCTTGGGTCACTGTGCGGAGTCCACACGTTCTCCCCCGTGTCTGCATGGGATTGCTCCGGTTTCCTCCCACATTCCAAAGATGTGCAGGTTAGGTGGATTGGCCACGCTAAATTACCCTTAGTGTCCAAAAAGGTTGGGTGGGATTCCTGGGTTACAGGGATAGGTTGGAGCTGTGGGCTTGGGTAGGGTGCTCTTTCTAAGGACGGGTGCAGACTCGATGGGCTGAATGGCCTCCTTTTACACTGCAAATCCTATGATTGTATGACTAATTCAAATTTCCTGAACGGACAACTTTTCACAGTATCTTCATTGCACTGTTAATGTAATGTAAGCCTGCTTGTGACACTCATAAAGATTATTATTATCATTATCTTCTTTATCTAAAATAGATTATCTAGTCATTATCTCATTGCTGTTTATGTTTGGTGGGAGCTCAGTGTTCCCAAATTATATGTCACATTTCACCCATTGCATCAGTGACAAAAGTACATTATTGACTACAATGCACATTGGGATGACTTGAGATGGTGAAATATTTAATTCCAGTTCTTTCTTTTATGTTACAACAGATGTGAATATATGCTGGAAGACATTTATAAGTGTAAGTGAATACATAGAAACACTTCAGTATAATTCAGTTTGAAACCCAGAGGCCCTGACATAGCAATATTTTGTTGCTGTTAATTAACCATGGCAAAGATAAAAGTGAGATATTGCAAACTTAATTTCAACAAAAATCTTAGAAGATCTCTGAAATTAGGAAATACAGATTGCATTAATAGAGCAATTCTGCATCTCAATGGAATGCAGATGAACGACAGGCCAGAAATTAAGTCTGAAATTCATTCATCAGCTTTCCCCCCCTCTCCCAGGTTGTGTTTTTTTCCCAGTGGAGATGACATTCAAGATTCTGATCAATTTAATTTCACAGTTGCTATTTCCTTGTCACAGCCTCGAACATTATCAAGTCTTTTGAATTCTTCCCACGGAGCTTCTCTGTCGTTCAGTCCTCCATATTTGTGTGCACATTGCCTGCACATTGTTGAAAGTTAGTGACATTGCTGATGAGGTCAGTGCTTCAGCACGTACCTCAATGTCCTGCAGAAGCTGGTGTGTAGGATTGTCCTCTCCCCAATTTTGAAATCAGACAGCCTGGCGTTTTGAGCTGGCTTTCAGAACATCTCCAAAGCATAAACCACAGAGCGAATTTCACAAGGCTCTGCCCCTGGCATGGCGCTGCGCTTGTCAGGAGGGTGAATTGAAGAATTGGAACATGGAGCCGAGCACTTTGCGGCACTTCTGGCTTTGCAGTCAATTGTGTTAATGCTAATGCAATGGCTGGAAGATTTGGAACAGAGCCTCATCGAATTTATCACAAAAGATTTTAATTAAGTCTTTGTTACCCATTTCATTTGGTGACCTATGATGTGGCAGCGCTAACAGTTACATTTTGTATGAATTTTCATGAGTTGAAATGCAGTAGCAGAATGGGTTGTTTCCAAGGAACTGGATCAACATCCGTCAAAAAGGATACCGAGGATTACCAAGGTATTAGTACAGCACGCACCCAATAATACAAAGATGTTTTAACATTTAAAAAATTGGAAATACAACACATTGAATTATACAAACAAGTAACATGACAGGGTCAGGATTTCGTACTAGGACCAATTGTCAGTTAAGGAAATTTTAATTAGTCCCAGTTGGTAGATCTGTTTGATTACCAGAGGGATGATAAAGTATTGAAATCTTTAGTGAAGAGACTCCATAATCATGCATGTAAGAGGAGTCTTAATCAGCTAAACTGATCTCCTCTTATTTCAAGCTTTTTAATCGTTCTTTGGTTACTTTCCGGCAGTGTGCACTGATTTTTCCAGAGTAATTTGGTCGAATTGTCAAAACCAGGGCAAAAGATCAAATCATTTTGAGCAAAATTATATTAAGCTTTAAAAGAGTTTCCATTCGAACTAATCACCAGAGCGTTCCACTAGTTGCACTTATTTTTTAGGCCTTTTTAAAAATGTTCTTACAGGTACATTGGATCATGGCTAATTTGGCTGTGGAACACAGAACATGGAGTGCAGAAGGAGGCCATTCGGCCCATCAAGTCTACACCGACCCACACTTCCACCCTATCCCCATCCTATCACCCATCGTAACCTTTTTGGTCACTAAGGGCAATTTATCATGGCCAATCCACCTAACCTGCAAGTCTTTGGACTGTGGGAGGAAATCGGAGTGTTTTAGGTAAGGACATTAATGGGAATGTTTATAAGCATTTAAATATTTTAAATGACTAATAAGCTGACTACAGTAATAATAATAATAATAATATGAAACAATATAACTAACAAATGGCTCTGTATACTTTTAAAAATTTATTCCAGTTATTTAAATTTGAGCTACTCGAAGGTGGTGGACTAGGTGTGCTGATTAAAAATGTTTAGTCTTAGTGATAAGTCAATTTTCATTTCTATTAGTCGAATTGTACCAACTTACCACTCTTAAATACACCAATAAATCATTTCTCCTGTAAGCATATTTCTCAAAAGACAAATTTACATTCTAAAAAGCTGCTCAGTTATGTTGGTTCAGAGCAGATCTTACAGTCGGCGATATGCAGGTTCCATAAGAAGCTCAACCACCTCCACCAGGCCACACAGGTGAGTTGGTATCGGCCCCCTGTCACCTGTCCCACCTGCCACAGTCGTACCTGCCCCCCGATGACCCGGCGGTTGGCAGCGCGCCTCTCAGCACGATACTGCACCTGTGCCCTGGCATGCAATGGCACCCACAAGCATACACCACCCATGCCCGGCAGCAGTGCCCACGCCATCGCCCCCATTCGGGATGTGTGAAGCGTGTGGCACACAATGCCCTTTCTCTCTCCCCACAAGAACAATTGACACACCATCGGCGGGAAATGGTCCAGATGAGTGGCAGGGTGCCGCACATCAGAGACCACACACCCCTATGAGTAACGGACCCTGGAGGTCGTGAAGATGACCAAGGACAGAGCAATCACCGACGTTGAGCTTCACCTGCACTGCAGAGGTGAGGATCTACCGGCCCTCACCCAGATGACCTGTCACATGTGAGTTGTTCAGGACATACATAATGATCCTTCCCCCTCTGACTGACCACAGGTCCATTCTCCAACAAGATCTCCAAATGATGGTGCCGACCCTTCCTGCCACCCCCCTCCAGCCCCTTTCCAAGTGAACACCTCAGAGGAGAGTCTCAAGGATGCCACTATTGTCCCATCACAGCTATCTCCCTCACCTTCCACCAGCGCAGTGACACACACCTCGGTGGGCGAAAGTAGTGAACAAGCTTCTGGGGCATAATCTAGAAAGCACCACATGCTTGCTGTTGCACATCGTGTGAAGGCAGTAACATCCAGGGGACACAGCAGTCAGGGGTCTACTCTTTTCCAGGACCCAGCTGGGTCCCAGTCCAATGCCGAGCAAGGTTATCCCGGAGCTCATGCAGGCGCTAATGTATGGCTGTGAGATTCAGAAGGGGATGTCAGCGACACTCCAGCAGGTTCATAGCCGATTGGAGGAGTCCCAAAGGCCATGGGCGCAGGAGGTGGCAGCAGTAATATGTGATACCAAGGCCAACAGTGCTAGGATGGCGACCGCAGCTGAACGTGGGTCACAACGTCAGCATCATGGGTGGTGGTGTCCAAGGCGTCTCATATCGATGATGGTCATAGCCTTGACAGCATGTCCAAGTCGCTGGGGAACGTGTCCCTGAAACAGGTGGACCTTGCCGAGGTGTTGAGGAGAATGACCCAATCCCAGGTGGACATTGCTGAGGTGCTGCTGAGCATGTCTCAGTCCCTGGTGGGCATAGCCGAGGCATTCCAAAGTCTGGCCCAGTCACAGAGCGGCATCGCTGAGGGCGTCAAAGCCATGGCGCCGACAATGGGGAGCTGCCAGGGCTGGCAGAGCTAGATGATGCAAGAGCCACTGGAGCTCACTCTAGCCACCCCTCCATCCCAAGGTGACCTCCAGGACCCTACGGGCATCATCCAGGAGTGTTGGAGGCCAACCTGGAAACTCGCTACAGAGAGACGAAGGCGGTCACCAACTCTCCCGAGTCCCTCCCTCCTGACAAAGGTGCATCTCAGGGTCAGCAGGAGGAACAGTGTGGCAAGGGGAAGTATGGGTCACTGGCAAGCGGCCAGGGCCCTCCAGCACCCAGAAGACACCCACCAGTGGCATTGAAATCTACAGCGTTCGATAGGCAGCAGGCTGCCTCCGCCTCTGATGTGCATCCTGGGGGCACACCTAAACAGAGCGGCAGAGCACAGAGGGCCAAGCAGTTTGTGGATCACTGAGAGGGCACGGGGGGAACAGGGGGGCAGACAGCACCGTCGTTAGCTGGGGACAGTGAGAGTCACGACTGTACACCATTAAAACACGTTACACCCGAGACATGTGAAGCCTCTGTGACATTATTCTGTACTGCCGACAGGTGTGCACCCATCACCCCCTCGGTGCCCTCCGCCACCTTCCGGCCCCGGGTCCCCGGGCACAGTGGTCCTGGATCAGGCTCCCCCCTCCCCCCGAGGCATACCATATGCAGGTGATGGGTGTGAGTGCGCTGTCAGCAGACAGACAGGAGTCAGACCACTGCATAATTTCAGGAGCACCAGAGCTCACCTCACAGTGGGTTATCATCACCCTCTTGCCTTGTAAATTGACCTGCTGGCACAAGCCCATCAGCCTGTTGATGTTACACATACCCTGTGATGGTGTGACAGGGTGATTTGAGGAGTTGGGGGGGAATAACTGGTGGGTTTGGGAATGGTTAGGGGAGGGGAGGGAGGGTTGGGTTGGGAGGGGGGAAGGAATGGGTGGGGGAGGAAGTGGGTGGGAAAGGGGAGGGGGTGCGATAATGAACGAAGCCCCATCCAATGAGAAGCGGATGAGGATGAGGGCCTCCCTGGTCCTCCGGGTATGCCGGATCAGTGCCACCGCCTGGCTTCCATCCTCTGGCTGTTCCCATGTGTCCTCCCCCGGCTCGTCCTCTAGCCCCCCCCCACTAACGCACAGGTCCCCACTAAAGCCCTGGAATGAACACGAAGTTTAAAAGTTCAGGGCTACAATGACCTTTACATCCACTGGGATCAGGTATCTCCTCCATGTGGTGCCAAGTCTGAAAGGACATGGCACTGGTGCCACACTGTACCCTTGTTCAGGCGGAGCGTCCTGTGGCACAAGCTGTCTGACATCTCCACAAACGACCAGCGATGCCTGTACACCTTGGGCCATCGTTGGCCTTCCTCTTTCGGTCCCTCCCTGTCCTGTTGGGCAGCCGGATTCTCAGGATGTGGGCTCTGCACATGGGCTCGAGTCTCCGTCGACACTGCTGCCGCTGCCTTCTCCAGCGTCCGGCCGCCTGGCCTGCCACCGGCACCGCAACGACACCTGCTGCGGAGTCCAAAATATGATCCATAATATGATATCTGTTAAGGAATTGGAGAGGGTGAAAGACCGACAATCAGTGTGGTTTCCACCCAGGGACCCTCCGGTCCCCCAAGCCTCTCCCACCCTTACATTCTCTGCCATCTCTTAGGGTGCCATCCAACAAGCAGGTTGTGCTGGGAGAACCTGCCCTCAGCAGGGGGTCCTGCGCACCAGAACCCGGACCCCAGACTCCAGTCTGGAACATTACTTTGACCGGGCTCGGAGTCCCTCCCCTGATCCACGCACTCACCCTCTGGGTCATTTTCATAGAATTTACAGTGCAGAAGGAGGCCATTCGGCCCATCGAGTCTGCGCCGGCTCTTGGAAAGAGCACGCTACCCAAGGTCAACACCGCCACCCTATCCTCATAACCCAGTAACCCCACCCAACACTAAGGGCAATTTTGGACACAACGGGCAATTTATCATGGCCAATCCACCTAACCTGCACATCTTTGGACTGTGGGAGGAAACCGGAGCACCCGGAGGAAACCCACGCTTTTTCACAAAAAAAACAAACACACGGTATCACCCCTCACAGGTTCCTCAACAGAAACATCGGATAACCCTGAGAATGTGTTATCATGACCAGAACTGTGGTATAGAAATTATCTGTCCATCAATGTGTGACTTGTTCCACGTATCAGTGCCATTCTCCATCCAGGAGCCACAGCTATGCAGGCCCTCCCAAACAGCCCAATCTCACCACAACCAAATCCTGGCATCCACATATTCCACTGGCGCTCGAGGTGCAGTTGAACATCCCCCACTTCCAGGTTTAACCCGCGGTGATGTGTCAGTTACATGCAGCACTCACCACACCAGCAAAAAAAGCACTAGCAATCTGTGAAAGCAATCCTTCAACACCGTTAGCAGGCAGCCTATCTGGAACAAAGTCACACATCAGGTCCCACAGCGTCCTCTCGCTTCAAACCGGATTGACTTTTAGGGCGTCATTCTCCGACCCCCCGCCGGGTTGGAGAATCGCCAGGGGCTGCCGTGAATCCCGCCCCCGCCGGTTGCCGAAGTCTCCGGTACCGGAGATTCGGCGGGGGCGGGCCACCCCCCGCTGGATTCTCCGGCCCGGATGGGCTGAAGTCCCGCCGATAAATTGCCTGTCCCGCCGGCGTGGATTAAACAACCTTTTGAACGGCGGGACAAGGCGGCGTGGGTGGGGTCCGGGGTCCTGTGGGGGGCGCGGGGCGATCTGGCCCCGGGGGGTGCCCCCACGGTGGCCTGGCCCGCGATCGGGGCCCACCGATCCGCGGGCGGGCCTGTGCCGTGGGGGCACTCTTTCCCTTCCGCCTCCACCACAGTCTCCACCATGGCGGAGGCGGAAGAGACTCCCTCCACTGCGCATGCGCGGGAAACTGTCAGCGGCCGCTGACGCTCCCGCGCATGCGCCGCCCCGATATGTCATTTCCGCGCCAGCTGGCGGGGCAACAAAGGCCGTTTCCGCCAGCTGGTGGGGCGGAAATCCCTCCGGCGTCGGCCTAGCCCCTCAATGTTGGGGCTCGGCCCCCAAAGATGCGGAGCATTCCGCACCTTTGGGGTGGCGCGATGCCCGCCTGATTGGCGCCGTTTTGGGCGCCAGTCGGCGGACATCGCGCCATTTGGGGAGAATTTTGCCCCTGAACTCATACGTCATCCGAGCCCGGTGTTTCAGGACCCAGGTACCTTAGAAAAAATTGCCCCACTTCTCATCTGCAGAAATTGAAGGAAGCAGCAACAGCAGCCTCCAGGCATTGCAGCGACCTCGGAGCAAACACAACCTGCAGCTGTGAAGTGCCCTTATAACTAACAGTGCCAATTCCCTATTGGCAATAGCGTTCGGCTGTGCAGCCAGAAACTGCCATGGTCAGAGGGGGTTACAGTGACCCTCACTATATTGCCACTGACACGGCTCTGTCCAGGAGGTGTTCAGTGGGATGGAGAGCCAGCTGCTGAAGTTGCCGCTGTTATGGGCATGCAAAATCCTGGGGGCGGGGGCGGGGGGCGTGGGGGGGCGGGGGGGGGGGGGGGAGGTGGCCTGTTGGATCAGTGGGCACTGAGCCCCTCACCTCCCAGCCCAGGGGTGTCCCGCACTGATGGCACCGACCCCACCCCCCCCTCCTCCCCCCTCCGGATGCTCCCTCCCTCTCACTGAGCGCTGGGGCAGCAGTTGCAACGCCCTGGGCTAATTGCCCAATTTCGAAGATGGCTACTCACCTGCTCCGATCCCCGCAGCAGCCATTGCACTAGTTTCACGTTTTTAAATAGGTGCGCCAAAGGGCACCCGCGTGACCACTTACTGGGGAGCCGGTTTGATTTTGGGAGGCCATTAGATCGGGGGTCTACCCTGTTAACGATAGGAGATTGCCCCTAATTGGTGATTACTATTTTCTCGCCAGATCCCGCCAACGAGGGCGGGCTGATTAGATCGGAAACCGATTGGCACCTAGCACGGCTACCAATTTCAGCCGCTCCTGCGATCTAACCAGCTCGCACGGATCCACGCAGGACGCAACACCGCCGTTAGATCACACCCTATAGGTTTTTGCTAATCCTTGTCATTTCTCCATCGCAATCATATTCTTACTATGATTTAGGCCAGAACTACTTACACTGTTCTAAATCTGAGTTGAGGCTTTGTAATTTTTTTATCTATAGTTAACTTCCTTAATCTTTTGGTGCATTTTGCAGATTCCTTTGAACTTCACCATTATTACTTTATATCAAAGCAAACAGTAACATTTTCAAATTTGATATTGTCGTCTTCCCATTGAGGATCTTAGATGTGATTCTAATACAGTTTTGTGGGCAAGTACCATACCAGATCGGAGGAAATAGGTCTTGAACTGTATAATTGGGCGGGTTATAAAACTAGCATTCTTCCCAATGCTGTCAGTTGTTCCGTGAGTGGGTTACAGTAAAATTGCCCCGAAATACGACATTATACATAATCATCGGGGTTGGGAAAATTGTAATGAAGACAATTTTATGACAAAACTGTGTTAAATATGGGTTTATGGATTATTTATTGTAAAGAGCCTATTGGCAAATGTCAGTGCAGTCTGAATAATTTTCTTTGAATACTTTAATATTTCTATTGATCGAAACCGTATCTTCATCCATCCATACAGTTAACAATAGTTATTTCCCTGCTCTCGTCTCCAGAATGTCATGGTTCAGAACACAGCAATAGTTTCCCTCGAGTATCTTTTCTATGATATTCAAAATTGATATTTGAAAAGGTTACACGAAAAACAGAAAATGCTGGTAAAAATTCAGCAGGTCAGGCAACATCAGTGGATAGGGAAACAGAGTTAACGTTTCCAATCCTAATTCAGACGTTTGGGCTCAGAGGCGGCATGGTGACGCCGTGGTTAGCATTGCTGTCTCGCGGCGCCAAAGACCCGGGATCGATCCCGGCCCAGTGTCACTGTCCGTGTGGAGTTTGCACATTCTCCCCGTGTCTGTGTTAGTCTCACCCCCACAACCCAAAGATGTACAGGGTAGGTGGATTGACCATGCTAAAT
Organism: Scyliorhinus torazame; assembly: GCF_047496885.1. NCBI lineage: Eukaryota > Metazoa > Chordata > Chondrichthyes > Carcharhiniformes > Scyliorhinidae > Scyliorhinus > Scyliorhinus torazame. The sequence goes on from NC_092717.1 coordinate 209,876,923, forward strand.
TGCCACTTAATTGGGGAAATTTTTTTTTAAAAAAAGACATTCGGACTCGAAACGTTAACTCTGCTTCTCTTTCCACAGATGCTGCCAGACCTAATGAGTTTTTCCGACATTTTCTGTCTTGATTTCAGATTTCTAGCATTTGCAGTACTTTGCTTTTATTTAAAAAGGTTAATTTGCTATCCAGTGATGCAACCATCAATTCACTCGAGACAAAAGTAAACCGTGGCTTTAATCAACTTAAAACAGTGCTTGCCTGCGACTGATACAATACTGTGCGCCGCCTACAGGTCGACTGCTCTTTATACCCCCCCCTCAAGGGGAGGAGCCCATACGTGTCCCCTTTGGATGATGCCATACAATGGCACATAAGTGGAGCCCACAAGGGCAACAGTATAGCATAGATGCAAATACAAAGGCAAAGCATGGTACTGATGCAATGGTGGATTATTGGTATAATACATTCACCACATTCACCCCCTGTTGAAAAAAATAAAGTCCGGCGGGGTGACGGGTTCATAAGTTCAGCCGGTCTGGCGCATGGATGTGCGCTGTGATCACCGAAGCTCTGGCGTTGGTGCTGGCCCTGGTGTCGAGCTCATCCGTGCTAGCATCGGTGCAGGTACAGACGTGGACTCTGTGAGCGTCTCTTCTGGAGCTTCATTCCTGTGGACCGGTGAAGGGGGAATGATGGGCGGGAGCCATAAAGGGATGGGGGCGCTGATCATGGTAGGTTGGGTGGGATATAGTGGAGGGGTGGTGGTGGTGATAGTGGTGGTGGTGGTGGAGCCGGCAGGCACCAGGTCCCGGAGGGAGACCGTATCTTGTCGGCCATCAGGGTGTTCCATATAAGCGTACTGGGGGTTGGAGTGTAGGAGCTGGACCCTCTCTACCAGAGGATCGGACTTATGGCTCCTGACGTGTTTGCAGAGCAGGATGGGCCCCGGTGTTTTCAGCCAGAACGGAAGCGAGGCCCCTGAGGTGGAACTCCTCGGGAAAACAAATAGGCGGTCATGAGGGGTCTCGTTTGTGGCCGTGCAAAGTAGGGACCTAATAGAGTTGAGTGCATCGGGGAGGACCTCCTGCCAGTGAGAAACTGGGAGATTCCTGGACCCGCAGGGTCAGTAGGACGGTCTTCCAGACCGTCGCGTTCTCCCTCTCCACCTGCCTGTTTCCCCTGGGGTTATAACTGGTCGTCCTGCTCGAGGCAATGCCGTCACTGAGCAGATACTGACGCAGTTTGTCGCTCATGAACGACGAGCCCCGGTCACTGTGGACATAATTGGGGAAACTAAACAGGGTGAAGACACTATATAGGGCTTTAATGACGGTGGACGTGGTCATACCGGGGCAAGGAATTGCAAAGGGGAAGCGGGAGATCACATCAATAATATTGAGGAAATATGTATTGCAGATATTGGAGGGGGGGGGGGCCCTTTGAAATCGATACTGAGGCGCTCAAAGGGCCCGGATGCCTTTACCAGGTGGGCCTTATCTGGTCGATAGAAGTGCGGTTTACACTTCGCACAGATCTGGCAGTCCCTGGTCATAGCTCTGACCTCCTCAGTGGAGTAGGGCAGGTTGTGGACCTTGATATACTGGATAAGCCGGGTGACCCCCCGGGTGGCAGATGTTATAGTGGATAGCCTGTAGTCGGTCATCTTGCGCGCTGGCGCATGTGCCGCGGGACAGGTCATCTGGGGGCTCGTTGAGCTTCCCAGGACAATATACTATATCGTAGTTATAGGTGGAGAGTTTGATCCTCCACCTCAAGATCTTATCGTTCTTGATTTTGCCCCATTGCGTATTGTCGAACATGAAGGCTACCGATCGTTGGTCGGTGATGAGGGTAAACCTCCTACCAGCGAGGTAATGCCTCCAGTGACGTACGGCTTCCACGATGGCTTGGGCTTCTTTTTCGACCGATCGGTGTCGAATTTCAGAGGTGGTGAGGGTGCGCCAAAAAAACGCCACTGGTCTGCTTGCTTGATTGAGGGTAGCGGCGAGAGCAATCTCTGATGCGTCGCTCTCCAACTGGAAGGGGACGGACTCATCCACCGCATGCATCGCGGCTTTGGCGATGTCCGCCTTGATGTAGCTGAAGGCCTGGCGGGCCTCAGTTGCCAGTGGAAAGATGGTGGCCTTGATTAGTGGGCTGGCTTTGTCCGCATAGTTGGGGTCCCACTGGGCACAATACGAAAAGAACCCGAGGCACCTCTTCAGGGCCTTGGGGCAGTGAGGGAGAGAGAGTTGCAGGAGGGGGCACATACGGTCAGGGTAGGGCCCTAGGACCCCGTTCTCCACGACGTAGCCGAGGATGGCTAGTCTGGTCGTGGGGAAAACACATTTCTCCTTGCTGTAGGTGAGATTGAGGGTTTGGGCGGTTTGGAGAAATCGGTGGAGGTTGGCGTCGTGGGCCTGCTGATCATGACTGCAGATGGTGACTTTGTCCCAGTAAGGAAATGTGGCCCGCAGCCCATATTGGCCCACCATTCGATCCATTGTTCTTTGGAACACCAAAACCTTGTTCGTGATGCCAAAGGGGACCCAGAGGAAGTGGAAAAGGCGGCCGTCTGCCTCAAAAGCCGTGTAGTGGCGGTACTCCGGGCGGATTGGGAGCTGGTGGTATGCAGACTTCAGATCCATCGTGGAGAACACCCGGTAGTGTGCGATCTGGTTTACCATGTCTGCAATCCGGGGAAGGGGGTACGCATCGAATTGCCTGTACCGGTTTATGGTTTGGCTGTAATCAACAACCATCCGGAACTTTTCCCTGGTCTTGACAACCACCACCTGAGCTCTCCAGAGGCTATTGCTGGCCTCGATGACTCCCTCCTGCAAGATACGCTGGACCTCGGACCTAATAAAAGTCCTGTCCTGTATGCTATACCGCCTGCTTCTGGTGGCGACAGGTTTGCAGTCGGTGGTGAGGTTTGCGAAGAGTGAGGGAGGGTCGACTTTTAGGGTCGCGAGGCTGCATATGGTGAGTGGGGGCAGGGGCCCCCCGAACTTCAGGGTTAGGCTCCTGAGGTTGCATTGGAAATCGCGTCCCAATAGGAGAGGAGCGCAGAGGTTTGGGAGCACATATAATTTAATGTTTGCGTACTCGGCGCCCTGTATTTCTAGGGTTGCGGTAGTGCACCCTTAGATTTGCACCGAGTGCGACCCAGAGGCGAGGGAGATGGTTTGGTGCGCCGGGAAAATTGGGAGCAAGCAGCGTCTTACCATGTCCGGGTGAATGAAGCTCTCTATGCTCCCAGAGTCGAAGAGGCAAGGCGTCTCGTGCCCATTAACCCGGACGGTCATCATGGAGCTCCAGAGGTGCTTGGGTCGCGACTGGTCCAGGGTGACCACACTGAGTTGCGGGTAGCCGGCGTGGTCGGAGGTGCTGGGGCAGCTCCGCAATGGCTGCCCATGTTGATCGTACGCGTCGAGCGGCGTAGCAGATGGCGGCCAAGTTGGTCGAGCATGGCAGGCGGTGAGGAAGATGGCGTCCAAGATGGCGGCCCCCCTGGATTGCACGTGGCCGGCCGCGTGGGGGAGGATGGCCAAGATAGCGGCCCCCGTGAGTCGCACGTGCTCTGAGGACTGAAAGATGGCTGCTCCCAGTGATAGAACGAGGCTGATGAGGGGGGCAGAGTCGGCAGACACGCTGCCACGCTGCGGGGTCTGCGGGCCTGTGAGTCTGAGGATCGAGCCTGTGAGTTAGAGTTCTTAGACTTGGCCAGGCAGACTTTGGCAAAATGACCTTTTCTCCCGCAGCTGCTGCAGTTCACGTTGCGGGCCGGGAATTGCTGCCAGAGATGTTGGGTCTGGCCGCAGAAATAGCAGGGTAGCCCCCCTGATGGACGGGCGGCCGCGCGGCACAGGCCTGTGGTAGTCTGTGGTCGGGAGTCCACAAGGGGGTCGCGTGGTCAGCCGGGAACGCGGTAAGGCTCTGGAACGCTACTTCCAGAGAGGAGGCTAACTGTGCCGTCTCATCCAGGTCCAGGGCCCCCTGTCGAGTAGGCGCTGTCTCACGTAGTTAGACGTCGACATCTCGGATAGCGAGTTCCATATGCTGAGTGGCCGTAATGGCTTGGTAATTGCAGTCGTGTGTGCGGGCTTTGAGGTCGCTTAGGTAGTCATCTAGCGACTCCCCGGGAAGCTGGCGGCGAGTGGTGAGGATGTGTCGCGCGTAGACCTCATTCACGGGCCGCACATAGAGGCGTTCGAGCATCGCCAGGGCATCTGCGTAGGAGGTGGCCCCGTCGAGTTGAACAGAGATTCGATAGCTTACCCGTGCGTGGAGGAGGCTCAGCTTCTGTGCGTCAGTGACGGAAGGCGTGGAGGCGGTTGCGAGATAAGCCTTGAAGCATCGAAGCCAGTGCGAAAAAATTTCTTTTGTCTAGTGTGGGTTCTTTTGTATGGTGTAGGTTAGATGGCTTTTGTTTCGGTGCAGCATCGTGGGCCGAAGGGCCTGTACTGCGCTGTATCGTTCTATGTTCTATGTCTCCACGGCCTGCGGATCGAGTTCCAGTCGGTCAGGTTTGAGGGCCAATTCGATAGTTGCGTTTAAGTTGATTAAATTGATGCGATCATCAATTCACTCGCGACAAGAGTAAAAGTAAGCCGCGGCTTTAATCAACTTAGAACAGTGCCTGCCTGCGACTGATACAATACTGTGCACCGCTTGCTGGTCGACTGCTCTTTATACCCCCCCTCAAGGGGAGGAGCCATGGGCAGACCCCTACATGTCCCAACATGTTCCCCTATGGATGATGCCATACAATGGCCCATAGGTGGAGCCCACAAGGGCAACAGCATAGCATAGATGCAAATACAAAGGCAAAGCATGGTACTGATATAATGGCGGATTATTGGTATAATACATTCACCAAATCCAGCACGTAATCAAATCCCTAAAGCATGCAAATGATTACCAAGTAGCAACACAGATTTTGATGTGACCAGTCCTGTTCGAAACAAATAAACGTTCCCCACCACCCACCTATAATGTAGAACAGATTCAAATGACCTGCAGTGTGAATTTTAACCTTTGAGGATATTTTTGTATTACACCACAAAGGCACCAACTCACGCTAGGTGGCAACACCATCTTGCAAATTTTATTTGCCGCTCTTTTTGTGTGACCCTAAACAACTAATGTCGAAATACTTTTCAAAATAAATTGAAATCAACAGTGATAAGAACAAATAATTTACCATCAGTTTTTCAACAACGCAAGATTTTGTGTTAAAAAGTACCACTTTTACTATCCGAACACTCGGTGCACACATCGCCAATTCATCTTTCAATCAATTAAGCCATTTGAAAATTACTAAGATCATTAAAATAGTCGATATATAAGTTTCATATGAGTTTATTTTTATTCATTTATGGGATGTGGACATCACTGGTTAGGCCACCATTTATTGCCCATCCCTAGTTGCTCTTCCCTGAGGTGCAGGTACACCCACTGTGCTGTTAGGGAGAGAGTTCCAGGATGTTGCCCCAGCGACAGTGAAGGAACGGCAATATATTTCCAAGTCAGGGTGGCGTGTGACTTGGAGGGGAAACTCCAGGGGTTGGGGCTCCCAGGTCTCTGCTGCTCTTGTCCTTCTTGATGGTAGTGGTCGTGAGTTTGGAAGAGTTAAAGAGAGATGCTTTCAATGCCCAGACAGCTTGACAGCTCGCTTTGACAATTCAACTTGATGATTTTGACAGTTCCTCATGAAAGTTCATCTTGACACTTTCTCAGAAATACAGGGTTAGGCCATTTAAGTCTGAGATGAGGAGGAATTCTCTATGAAAGAGGAGAGTGAGAAGTTCGGGTGATATGCACAGCAGGGTGTAGGTGAAACTTTCCCCACCTTCCCTGACTTGTTCAGGGCATTAAACTGATCCCTGCACTGAATCCAGGGATGTGGAACTGCGTTCCTGCTACTTTATCCCCCTGCAATTTCCATTGCGCAATCTTGGTTTCATCTGTTGACTTCTTCCTCCGCTTGCGAGGAAAGTGCATCTCTCTCCTACTCTTCACAGCAGTACATCCAAGGAGGTGTGAGTAAAGCAGGGTGCTGTCTTTGAGCCATTTTGAAGTTTCCTCTTTTCTTTTTATCAACTTCTAACTTTTCCAATGTGCATCTTTAGAGGGACTGTTTAAATACTGGAGTGTCATGTGGGCCCACACCACCGCTGCTGCTAATTGGATGCAAAATGCTCATGAAATAGTTGTGTTCAAAAGCCACTGAAGTTACATGAAGGTAACATGATCTATGATATTGGAGCTCCAGAATATCTCCCAATTGATATTAGGGCTTTAAGCAGGCCGATTGTAGGAATATGTGGGAAGAGTCAGTTTGATGGGCTAAATGACTATTCTAATTCTGTGCTTTATGTTGTCATGACTCGATTTCCAACATTATTTGAACTAGATTAGATGTAAGATTACAAAAATCTACATCAAAGTGTTTTCAGCTTTAAAAATGAAAATAATGAATATGGCAAAGTTACATAGTTAAGTGGTTAATTATACAGTGTAATCAGTTTATTAAAATGGTTTCATTAAGTGACCCGCCATCTTAGAAAATAACAGTGAAAAATAATTAATAGATTTTTCAGATGCTTCAATCAGAAAGGTCAACGTTTAATGCTGCCCACAGCTATGACAATTGAGAGCGCACAAGTGGTGTCTAACATATGATAGACTTCAGTATTTAAGCATCAAGCATTAGGGATGAAAAATGTGCTTGTACAATGCTGTATTTTCTCTGCCAAGGATATGGTTTCAGGTGCACACATGCATCGTGTACATGTCTGGCACTGGTTGGGTCAGATGCCATTTTGGACAGGTCGTTAGCGTCTGGGAGAGAGAAGCAGACTGTGTGGGCTGGATTTTAAAGGGTGCCATGTTACCATCACTGACCGTCCCTCAATCATTTGGCTGAAAAGTCAGTCGGGATCCAGTCATGAGAAAGCCAGCTGACCCATAAGACATAAGATATAGGAGTAGAATTAGGCCATTTGACCCATCGGGTCTGCTCTGCCATTCTGTCATGTTTGGTATCCCCATTCTCCTGCCCTCTCCATGTAACCCATGATCCCCTTATTAATCAAGAACCTACCGATCTCTGTCATAGAGGCACTCAGTGACTTGGCCTCCACAGCCTTCAGCGGCAATGCGTTCCAAAGATTCACCCACCCTCTGGCTGAAAAAATTCCTCCTCATCTCAGTTTTAAAGGATCATCCCCGCAGTCTGAGGCTGTGCCCGCAGGTTGTAGTCTCTGCTACTAGCGGAAATATTTTCTCCGCATCCTTTCTATCCAGGCCTCTCAGTATTCTGTAAGTTTCAATGCGATTCCCCTCATCCTTCTAAACTCCATCGAGTACAGACCCAAAATCCTCAACCACTCCTCATGTGTCAAGCCCTTCATTCCCAGGATCATTCTTGTGAATCTCCTTTGGACCCCATCCAAGGCCAGCGAATACTTCCTTAGATACGGGGCCCAAGACTTCTCATAATATTCCAAATGAGATATAACCAGAGCCTTATACAGCTTCAGCAGTACATCCTTGTTCTTGTATTCTAGCCCTTTCAAAATAAATGCTAACATTGCATTTGCTTTCCTAACTGCCAACTGAACTTGCATGTTAACCTTAAGAGAATCCTAAACTAGGACTCCTGAGTCCCTTTGTGGCTTGTGATTTCTGAAGCCTTTCCCCATTTAGAATATAATCTATGCCTCTATTCTTTCTACTAAAGTGCAATATCTCACACGTTTCCACATTGTATTCCATTTGCCACTTCTTTGCCCACTCTCTTAGCTTGCCTCAGTCCTTCTGCAGCCTTCCTGCTTCCTCAACACTAACTATCTCTCCACACATCTTTGTATCATTTGCAAACTTAGCAACAATGTCCTCTGTTCCTTCTTCCAAGTCGTTAATGTATATCGTGAATAGTTGGGTTCCCAACACTGACCCATGCGAAACACCACTCGTCACCGGCTGCCATCCTGAAAAAGGCCTCTCTATCCCCACTCTCTGTCTTCTGCCAGTCAGCCAATCCTCTGTCCATGCCAGTACCTTGCCCTGAACACCATGGGCTCTTATCTTATGCAGAAGCCTCCTTTACAGCACCTTGTCAAAGGCCTTATGGAAAGCTAAATAGATCACGTCCACTTGTTCTCCTTTCTCGAACTTCCTTGTTACCTTCTCAATGAATTTTAACAAATTCGTCAGGCCGGTCCAACCACTTATGAATCTGTGGTGATTCAGTCCTATTTTACCATGGACTACCAAGTGCTCCGCAATCTCATCCTTAATGATGGCCTCTAAAGGGGCAGCATGGTGGTGCAGTGGTTAGCACTGCAGCCTCACGGCGCCGAGGACTCGGGTTCGATCCCGGCCCTGGGTCAATGTCTGTGTGGAGTTTGTACTTTCTCTCCGTGTCTGCATGGGTTTCACTCCCACAACCCAAAGATGGTGCAGGTAGGTGGATTGGCCGCGTTAAATTGCCCCTTAATTGGAAAAATAATTGGGTACTTGTGGTATTATCAGGTATTACAGTACCCAAGCGACCGAAGACCATTGGTTAAACCTAGGAGTTTACCATTGGCTGTTGGTATGTAGCCCCGCCTCGACAGGCGGGGTATAAGAACCGGTGCCGTCCCAGCAGCCTTCACTTTCTGTACCGAAGCTGTTGGGGAACAGTTCTAGTCGATTAAAGCCTTCAGTTATGTTACAACCTCGTCTTTGAGTGTAATTGATCGTGCATCAATTTAATCGACTAGACTTAAGCTGAAAGAATGGATCTCCGAATCAAGCCGGAGTGTCTACAACTCAGCCCCATGCAGAGAACCTGGCAGCGATATTTAAGCACTGGCTGGCATGCTTTAAAGGCTACCTCGAGACAGCCGGAGGCACCCCCTCAGGAGAACAGAAACTGCATCTCCTGCACTCGAGAGTAAGCCCTGGGATCTTCACCCTCATCGAGGAGGCGGAGGACTATGATGCTGCGAACGAACTGTAAAAAGGACATTATATCCACCCTGTAAACCAGGTCTATGCACGTCACCTGCTCGCAACTAGACGGCAGAGCCCCGGGGAATTGCTGGAGGACTTCTACCGCGCGCTACTGGTGCTGGGCAGAAATTGTGGGTGCCCGCAAGTTTCGGGGAGCGAGCACACGGAACTTCTAATCCGGGATGCCTTCGTAGCAGGTATGAGCTCCTCAGAGATCCGCCACAGACTCTTAGAAAAGGACACCCTGGGACTGAGAGAGGCACGGCCTCTGGCAGGGTCCATGGATGTTGCCTCCAGAAACGCGCAGTCCTATGCGCCTGACCACGCGGCAGCCCCCTGTGCTGCGTGGCATCCCACAGCGGCAGCCCCACTGACTTACCCTGTGTCCCCGCAGGCCTGCGCTGTAAGACGGCCCACTAACTCCGTCGGGCCCCGCTGTTTCTTCTGCGGGCAGGCGAAGCATCCCCGCACGCGCTGCCCTGCACCTCCACCTGCAAAGGGTGCGGCAAGAAGGGCCATTTTGTGGGGGTCTGCAAGGCACGAGCCGTGGCCGCGGTCTCCAGCGACTCCGGACCGCCGTGGCAATCTTCCCCTCGGGCCCCAGGCGGCCAGCACTCACCGCCATTCCCCTATCCTAGGGCCACGTCCGACCCACGGGCGCGGCCACCTTGCCCCTCGGACACCACGCTGGACGGATGGGCACCACCATTTTGTCCATCCCCGCTGCCATATTGTCCATCCCCGACCATATGCGATCCATGGGAGACGTCATCTTGGATGGGGCCCTAGGCCCCCAGCACGGTCGACTGCACGCTGCCCAATCACAACCCGCAACTGCTCCATCTGGCCTCGGACACTTACAACTGCAACAACGATGGTCTTCATCAACGGCCACGAGACATTTTGCCTGATCGACTCTGGGAGCACGGAGAGCTTTATACACCCCGACACGGTAAGGCGCTGTTCACTTGTTACCCACCCTGTAAACCAAAGAATCTCCCTGGCCTCCGGGTCACACTCGGTGGAGATAAAGGGGTTCTGCCGAGCAAACCTCACTATCCAAGGCAGGAAATTCAACAATTTCCGCCTTTATGTCCTGCCGCACCTCTGCGCGGCTACACTCCCGGGGTTGGACTTCCAATGTAACTTGCAAAGCCTGACCTTCAAATTCGGTGGCCCTATATCTCCCCTTACTGTCTGCGGCCTCGCGAACCTTAAGGTCGACCCGCCTTCCCTGTTTGCGAACCTCACCCCGGATTGCAAACCCATCGCCACCAGGAGCAGATGGTACAGTGCCCAGGACCGGACCTTCATCAGGTCAGAGGTCCAAAGGCTACTGAGGGAAGGGGTCATTGAAGCTAGCAACAGTCCCTGGAGAGCTCAAGTAGTGGTGGTGAAGACCGGGGAGAAACATAGGATGGTCATTGACTACAGTCAGACCATCAACAGGTTTACGCAGCTGGATGCGTACACTCTCCCCCGCATATCCGACCGACCTGGTGAACAGGATCGCACAATACAAGGTCTTCTCCACGGTGGATCTCAACTCCGCTTACCACCAGCTACCCCTCCGCACTAGTGACCGCACGTACACTGCCTTCGAAGCAGATGGGTGGCTCTTCCAATTTTTAAGGGTTCCCTTTTGTGTCACTAATGGGGTCTCGGTCTTCCAACGCGAGATGGACCGAATGGTTGACCGATACGGCTTACGCGCACCGTTCCCGTATCTGGATAACGTCACCATCTGCGGACATGACCAGCAGGACCACGACACCAACCTCCGGAAATTTCTCCAGACCGCGAAAATTCTTAACTTAACATATAAGGATAAATGCATATTTAGCACCGACCGCCTAGCCATCCCCGGCTACGTGGTGCGAAATGAAGTCATAGGCCCCGACGCTGAACGCATGCGGCCCCTTATGGAATTCCCCCTCCCTCACTGCCCCAAGACCCTGAAGCGCTGCCTCGGGTTTTTCAGTTATTACGCACAGTGGGTCCCCAACTACGCAGACAAAGCCTGACCCCTAATCCAGTCCACAACCTTCCCCCTGTCGACGGAGGCCCGCCAGGCCTTCTGCCGCATCAAAGCAGACATTGCAAAGGCCACGATGCGCGCCATCGATGAGTCCCACCCCTTCCAGGTCGAGAGCGATGCGTCCGACGTAGCTTTGGCCACCACCCTCAACCAAGCGGGCAGACCCGTGGCCTTCTTCTCCCGTACCCTCCATACTTCAGAAATTTGCCATTCCTCAGTCGAAAAGGAGGCCTAGGCCATAGTAGAAGCTGTGCGACATTGTAGGCATTACCTGGCCGGCAGGAGATTCACTCTTCTCACTGACCAACAGTCGGTGGCGTTCATGTTTGATAATGCCCAGCGGGGCAAGATAAAGAACGACAAGATCTTACGGTGGAGGATAGAACTCTCCACCTACAACTACGAGATAGTGTACCGTCCTGGGAACCTAAACGAGCCTTCCGGTGCCCTGTCCCGCGGCACATGTGCCACCGCACAAGTAGACTGCCTCCGAGCCCTCCACAAGGACCTCTGCCACCCGGGGGTCACTCTTTTTTTCCACTTCTTAAAGACACGCAACCTGCCCTACTCCATCGAGGAAGTCAGGACAGTCACCAGGGACTGCCAAATCTGTGCGGAGTGCAAACCGCACTTCTACCGGCCAGAGAGGGTACACCTGATAAAGGCTTCCCGTCCCTTTGAACGCCTCAGCACGGACTTCAAAGGCCCCCTCCCCTCCACCGACCGCAACACGTATTTCCTGAACGTTATTGACGAGTACTCCCGGTTCCCATTCGGCATCCCCTGCCCCGACATGACCGCAAACACCATCATCAAGGCCCTCCAGAGTATCTTTACACTGTTCGGGTTCCCCGCGTACATACACAGTGATAGGGGGTCCTCCTTTATGAGTGACGAACTGCGTCAATTCCTGCTCAGCAAGGGCATCGCCTCGAGCAGGACGACCAGTTACAACCCCCGGGGAAACGGGCAGGTAGAGAGGGAGAACGGAACGGTCTGGAAGACCGTTCTACTGGCCCTACGGTCCAGGAATCTCCCAGTCTCCCGCTGGCAAGAAGTCCTCCCGAAGGCCCTCCACGCCATCCGGTCGTTGCTCTTACAACTACCAATCAGACACCTCATGAAAGTCTCCTTGTCTTCTCCAGGAAGTTCTCCTCCGGGACCTCACTCCCAACCTGGCTAACGACACCCGGACCCATCCTGCTTCGGAAGCACGTGCGGGCGCACAAGTTGGACCCGTTGGTCGAGAGGGTCCACCTGCTGCACGCTAACCCCCAGTATCCCTGACGGCAAGATACAGTCTCCCTCCGTGACCTGGCGCCCGCTGGAACCCCACGCGCACCTGAACCATTACCCCCCCCCCCCCCACAGCACCTCACTGGGGGGTCAGTCCTCCCGCCACTCCTACCTAGGCCATCCCACCCACCGACGGTCCCTACAGGCACCCCCCTCTCGGCCCAACCGCTGGCCCCACCAGCGCCGTCTAGGGGTGACGCAGCTGCCATGGAGACCGACGCCACGCTCCTGGAGTCGCAGACGTCCGGAACCCCATCAGAATCACCACCGAAGCCCAGACAATCCAGGAGGACGACCAGGCCACCCGACCGACTGATTGTTTCACTGTAACTATAACCGTAAACGTACACTGACTATATATCTTCCACGCTTGTAAAATATTCTCGACAACTTGTAAAGAGGTATCACGGTACCTCCATATCTGATCATACCAGGTAGATGCAATTGGAACCACTGGCCACCACCCCCGCTGGACTCTTTTTTTAACAGGGGTGAATGTGGTATTATCAGGTATTACAGTACCCAAGAGGCCGAAGACCATTGGTTAAACCTAGGAGTTTACCATTGGCTGTTGGTATGTAGCTCCGCCTTGACAGGCGGGGTATAAGAACCAGTGCCGTCCCAGCAGCCTTCACTTTCTGTACCAAAGCTGCTGGGGAACAGTTCTAGTCGATTAAAGCCTTCAGTTATGTTACAACCTCGTCTTTGAGTGTAATTGATTGTGCATCAGTACTATTAATTTTTAAAAAAATAATGGACTCTAAAATCTTGCCAACAACTGAAGTCAGGCTAACCGGTCTACAATTTCCCATCTTTTGCCTCCCTCCCTTCTTAAACTAGGGTGTTACATTAGCCATTTTCCAGTCCTCTGGGACCCATCTTGACTCCAGTGACTCCTGAAAGATCACCACCAACGCCTCTACAATCTCCTCAGCTATCTGCTTCAGAACCCTGTGCCCAGCAACTACCTTACACTCGGCAGGGCATTAGTTGGCTTAGAGAAAGACTTACATTTCCAGCTAGAGAGGAAGTCCTGCCTTAGAGGACTGCCGGCCAGTCTAGCAGCTGAGTAGTCCCAGCAGCACCAGATTCCAGCTGCAGCCACTGTTGGGACTGCAGCCAGTCCCATAGAAAAGGAGGTTCTGAACTTAAGTCCGTTATATCAGCTGTGTCTGGCTGGCAGGCTCCACGTAGGAGGTGCAGGGTGAGAATCCAGGGGGGGAGGTTTAAAGGTGAGATGTGACCGTGGGGGTAGGGGATATGTGGGGTGGGGGGGGGGGGGGTGCCTCCATTGCACACAGGGGATCCCAAAGTAGGTTAACATCCCAACCCCCTGCACCACACCAGCTCGTCCAGTAAAAACTGTCGGGCTACCTGCTTGGCCTGGGTATCCCCCGCCACTGGTAAAATAGCAGCAGGGATGGGATGTGGCACTTAAGGGGGTCAATAATTGGCCACATAAGAGCCTCAATAGGCCCATGGGCAGGAAGCATGGCTAGAATATTGCTGAAGATCCTCCACTGAGCACAAGGTAAGAGAATCTTTCAGCTTCGCTTTAATCTCTCACAAATTTGGTCTTTTCAATCCAAGCACAAAATTCGACACACCTTCCGGCATGATGTACCAGAGAGAATTTTAGCCTTTAGCTGCTCTCTCTTACTCCCCCTCTCTCTCTTTCTATTAGACCCTTGCAGACTAACCAATCTCTCTGTGGTAATCAGTGAGATTTTCAAAAAGTCTGTAACCCAATACATCTTGCTCTGAACCCTTCCCCATGGTAACATGAATCACATGGATTTTGTAGCCAGACAGAAATGTTGATTAGCTATTCCTTATACCCCAACTCTACCCTATACTGAAATCAAATCGGCACTTTAAAGTCCAACTGTTTACAACCTGATATTTTCCACACTGTTCTGTGTCTTTGGAGACTCACCACTATCTATCTGTTGTTAGCACACCAAAGGTAAACAGCTTGCACCTTCTTATCTGTAAAACAATTTGAACCACCTTTAATCACTAATAATCAAACCACACAGGCTTGCTGTCCGATAGATATCAGGAAAGGTCACATAACTCCCTTCGTTTTATCTCAGGTTAAAGACGCAGTCCTAAAACATAACAATCTTGTAAATATCGGTGGCACAGTGCCTCACAACGCCAGGGACCCAGGTTCAATCCCGGCCTCTAGTGACTGTCTGTGTGGAGTTTGCATGTTCTGCCTGTGTCTGAGTGGGTTTCCTCCGGGTGCTCCAGTTTCCTCCCACGGTCCAAAGATGTGCAGGTTAGGTGGATTGGCCATGCTAAATTGTTCCTCAGTGTCCAGGGATGTGAAGGTTAGGTTATGAGGATAAGGTGGGGTGGATGGGGGAGTGGATCTGGGTCGAGTGCTCTTTTGGAGGGTGAGTGAAAACTGGATGGGCCTCCTTCTGCACTGTTGGCATTCTATGATGGTGGAAGCAAAAAAAACAGAAATCTTTAAGAGGAGTCAAATAAGCCAAGTAGCAATGGTCTCATTCTCATCTTTGCTGTGATATTATTAGTGCACAATTGAATGTGTGTGTACATATATACTGTTGTTTGATTGTTTTGGCAGAAGGAAAATTCTGAGTACAAATGGTTAAGATTGTGTTCCATTTGCAATTTAGCAAAAATGCCAGAATCTTGACCTGATCCTCATGATTCAGATTCAAAAATCACCTTGCTGAACTTCCTGAAAATATCACTCTTGGTTAGATCAGATTTTTTGGCTCATTTGGTTTATCCTTTGGCATATTTGATTCATGAGTGTGACGCACACCTTTAACAGCCAGAAAACATAACTTATCATCTTGGATTTTTTATACAGACAAGAGGAAAAACAATTCCTTGATCTGACTATATTCCAAAATTTGATATTGCCCTTTTGAAGCCTCTGATTAGAGTCATCCATCTTGGTGAAAAATGGAGAGGGTTTTATTTTCTTATTGTTATTTGTCGCAATACCAGAAGACTGGGCTAAGAATAGTGAGCATTGGCTATACTCCTGTGGCGTTGCACACGGTGAGTTTCGAAGTATTGCAGACAATGGAGCTAAGTGATGGACGACAGATGGGCTCAAGCACACTAGTGGCTGGAGGTTGTTATTGTAATGTTGCAGAATTTTTTTCTTTTACTTATTGACACTTTGAAGTCCAACTGTTTACAACTGTTTGCCCTTAAACTGAGTGGCTTGCTGGGCCGTTTCATGCACATCGGTGTCACATGTAAGCCAGTCTGGGTAAGCACAGTAAGAAGTCTTACAATACAAGGTTAAAGTCCAACAGGTTTGTTTCGAATCACCAGCTTTCAGAGCACAGCTCCTTCCTCAGGTGAATGAAGAGGTGGGTTCCAGAAACATTTAGATAAAGTCAAAGATGCAAGACAATACTTTGAATGCGAGACTTTGCAGGTAATTAAGTCTTTACAGGTCCAGATGGAGCAACTGGAGAGAGGGATACTCACAGGTTAATGAGGTGTGAATTGTCTCAAGCCAGGACAATTGGTAGGATTTTGCAAGCCCAGGCCAGATGGTGGGGAGTGAATGTAATGCGACATGAATCCAAGGTCCCGGTTGAGGCCATACTCATGTGTGTGGAACTTGGCTATATGTTTCTGCTCGCCGATTCTGCATTGTCGAGCATCCTGAAGGCCGCCTTGAAGGCCACTTACCTGAACGCTTTGACCCTTTGACAAAGGGTCATCTCAACACGAAACGTTAACTCTTTTCTATCCCTACAGATGCTGCCAGAGCTGCTGAGATTTTCCAGTATTTTCTCTTTGGTTTCAGATTCCAGCATCCACAGTAATTTACTTTTATTACTTCTTTCCTTTCTGATGGTGGTGATGCCACAATTGTGACAGCGACTGTCTTGACTCACCACTAACCTCAGGGAATGGTAAACCTGGCTGTCCAATCCACCATTAAGCTTTACAATGTGATTTTTTTCAAAATGTCACCTGAATTTTTCAGGAAACTACATTAGCTCCATAGATGCGAACCTCAAAGAATGATTGTATTTTTATCGCTCCTGAAAGCAACTGCTTTTCCCATGCCTCATTGGAATTATCGTTGTGTCCCTGGGCGTGATCCAGAACTGAGTATTTAAATGAGCCTAATTTTTTTAAATTCATACCTGGTATGTGGGCGTCGCTGGCTGAGCCAGCATTTATTGTCCATGCCTGAGGGCATTTAAGAGTCAATGAGGTTGCTGTGGATCTGGAGTCACATGTCGGCCAGACCGGGTAAGGATGGCAGATTTCCTTCCCTAAAGTGAACTAGGTGGGTTTCTATGGCAATCAACTATGGTCATTCTTAGACTTTGAATTCCCGATTATTTTATTTTATTCAAGTTTCACCATCTACCATAGTGGGATTCGAATCCAGGTCCCCAGAGAATGACTTTGGACCTCTGGATTAGTAGTCCAGCGACAATAGGATTATGTCACTGCCTCTCAGGCTGGCTGTGTCAGCGTGCCTGGGTATCAGGTTGGCATTGCCAGGCAGCGGGCCCCGGTGGGGATGGGGGGCTTACCAGATAGGGGGGGGGGGTGTTCCTGAGGGCCTCCCTGATGTTGGGATAGGGAGGGGGGTTCAAAACAGGGGGGCTGAAAGTGGGGTGGGGGTGGGGGGGGAAGAACTTCCAAAATGGCTCCCCGATCTGCGAGGAGCCTTTCTTGCTGGACTCGCCAGCAGGAAATGACTTATGTGCAGCCTCGGCGGAGAGAATCTTCCTGAGGCCGAAAAAAACAGCAAAGTGCCGTTTCTCAACATTGCAGCTGCCGAGAAACACTTCGCTAAACGCGCCCAACACCGAACATGGAGGGGGCATTTTATCGGCCTTGTCACGCCTGACTTGGTGATGACAGGGCGCCATTTAGTACTAGTCCACACAAACATGGAACAGGCATACTGGCATCTGGGGGTTTTCCAAGGCCGTTGGAGACCCATAAGTGGTCGGGGACAGGGTAAGGTGGCACCTCGGCTCTCCCTCTGGCACCCAGGCACCTTGCCACTGCCATGGGCCAGGGTGGCACTGCCAGGCTGGCAAGGGAGATGCCAGGGTGGCAGTGCCTGGCTGCCCAGGTTCCAGGGATGCAATGCCATGGGTCAGGACCTGAGGGGGGGAGGGGGGGGGAGGTATGAACAGTGTGGGGATGATGGGTGGTATGAAGGGGCCTCATTAATGTTGTGGGGGTGAAGGTTGGGGGTCCTGAAAGGGGGGCCAGTAAGGGGGGGATTGGAAGGCCTGAAAAGGGCAAACAGCGACTCGACAGAAAGGTGTCCTCATTTGAGGAGGGTTGGGGGTAATGCCCATGCATTTGTGAGGGGGGCCTTGTCCATGGGTGAGGTGAGTGTGGGGGACCCTGAACCTCACTTAGAGATCAGGGCACCCTGTCAAAACAGCGGCCCCATTCTGAGGAGCTGGTGTCGCCGGCGGGTTTAGCTCCCAATTGCTGTGTGGGCTCGACCGGGGAGAAACTCCCCAAGCCCCCCAAGAAAGGAAGGTGTGGATCAAAACCGGTGTGGAACTCATCCAAAAAGCCAGCTGGAAACACGCTGCCAAACTCGCCCAAAATGACACTTAGAAATTATTTGGGTGAAGATGTCAATTTTCCTGTTTCTTTCTGCTGACACCATCTATAAAATGTAGAAAATAGTTACATTCCCCAAAGCACATCGGTCAAACTTGAAAGTATTCAAATATTTAACAGCAACAGAAATAAATAGGAGTATTATGCAGGATGAGGTTGAACAGGTTGGCAGAAGGGTTACTAATTTACGTCGTGCCCTACACGGTGCTTAGTTTGGGGTGAGCAAACTTCTTTCAGTTTATGATTTGATCCGCTTGTGCCACTGTATTGCCCCAATAGGTGACTGCACCATAAACAATACCTGTCTGAAACATGCCCGCACTGTAAACTTACTTACACGGATGTGGTTGGACATGGCAACTAATGATATCACCAAACATGTACCAAATCTCTCTGACCATGGACTGTCTGAAAGCAAGTTTGCCCTTGCACACGATGGCAATTTTGATGTGCCTTCATCCGAAATCAAACAGGAAGAGGTACTTGCTGAGTTTGCTATCCTCTACTCCCAGCCACAAACCAATGTCCACTGTAGGTACTGAAGCCATGAAACAATAATAATACTCTTTATTAGTGTCACAAGTAGGCTTACATTAACACTGCAATGACGTTAGTGTGAAAAATCCCTTAGTTCAGTGTTACATAAGAACATAAGAATTAGGAACAGGAGTAGGCCATCTGGCCCCTCGAGCCTGCTCCGCCATTTAATGAGATCATGGCTGATCTTTGTGGACTCAGCTCCACTCTCCGGCCCGTACACCATATCCCCGAATCCCTTTATTCTTTAGAAAGGCATCTATCTTTTTCTTAAAAACGTTTAAAGAATGAGCCTCAACTGCTTCACTGGGCAAGGAATTCCAGAGATTCACAACCCTTTGGGTGAAGAAGTTCTTCCTACACTCCGTCCTAAATCTACCTCCCCTTATTTTGAGGCTATGCCCCCTAGTTCTGCTTTCCCCGACCAGTGGAAACAACCTGCCCGCATCTCTCCTATCTATTCCCTTCATAATTTTATATGTCTCAATAAGATCCCCCCGCATCCTTCTAAACTCCAATGAGTACAGTCCCAGTCTACTCAACCTCTCGTCATAATCTAATCCCCTCAACTCTGGGATCAACCTAGTGAATCTCCTCTGCACTCCCTCCAGTGCCAATATGTCCTTTCTCAGGTAAGGAGACCAAAACTGAACACAATACTCCAGATGCGGCCTCGCCAACACCCTATACAATTGCAGCATAACCTCCCTAGTCTTGAACTCCATCCCTCTAGCAATGAAAGACAAAACTCGATTAGCCTTCTTAATCACCTGTTGCACCTGCACACCAATTTTTTGCGACTCGTGCACCAGCACACCCAGGTCCCTCTGCACAGCAGCATGTTTTAACATCTTACCGTTTAAATAATAATCCATTCTGCTGTTATTCCTCCCAAAATGGATAGCCTCACACTTGGCAACATTGAATTCCATCTGCCAGACCCTAGCCCATTCACCTAACCTATCCAAATCCTTCTGCAGACTTCCGGTATCCTCTGCACTTTTTGCTTTACCGCTCATCTTAGTGTCATCTGCAAACTTTGACACAATGCACTTGGTCCCCAACTCCAAATCGTCTATGTAAATTGTGAACAACTGCGGGCCCAACACTGATCCCTGAGGGACCCCACTAGTTACATGTTGCCAACCAGAGAAACACCCATTTATCCCCACTCTCTGCTTTCTGTTAGTTAACCAATCCACTTCCCATGCTACCGCTTTACCCTCAATGCCATGCATCTTTAGTTTATGCAGCAACCTTTTGTGTGGCACCTTGTCAAAAGCATTCTGGAAATCCAGATATACCACATCCATTGGCTCCCCGTTATCTACTGCACTGGTAACGGCCTCAGAAAATTCTACCAAATTAGTCAGACACGACCTACCCTTTGTGAACCCATGCTGCGTCTGCCCAATGGGACAATTTCCCTCCAGGTGCCCCGCTATTTCCTCCTTAATGATAGATTCCAGCATTTTCCCTACAACCGAAGTTAAGCTTACCGGCCTATAATTACCCGCTTTCTGCCGACCTCCTTTTTTAAACAGTGGTGTCACGTTTGCTACTTTCCAATCCTCTGGGACCACCCCAGAGTCTAGTGAATTTTGATAAATTATCACTAGTGCGTTTACAATTTCCCTAGCCATCTCTTTTAACACGCTGGGATGCATCCCATCAGGGCCAGGAGACTTGTATACCCTTAGCCCCATTAGCTTGCCCAATACTGCCTCCTTAGTGATTATAATCATCTCAAGGTCCTCACCTATCATATCCTTATTTCCATCAGTCACTGGCATGTTATTTGTGTCTTCCACTGTGAAGACTGACCCAAAAAACCTGTTCAGCTCCTCAGCCATTTCCCCGTCTCCTATTATTAAATCTCCCTTCTCATCTTCCAAAGGACCAATATTTACCTGAGCCACTCTTTTTTGTCTTATATATTTGTAGAAGCTTTTACTATCTGCTTTTATGTTCTGAGCCAGTTTACTTTCATAGTCTACCTTACTCTTCTTTATGGCTTTTTTAGTAGCTTTCTGTTGTCCCCTAAAGACTTCCCAGTCCTCTAGTCTCCCACTAATTTTTGCCACTTTGTATGTTTTTTCCTTCAATTTGATACTCTCCCTCACCTCCTTAGATATCCACGGTCGATTTTTCCCCTTTCTACCGTCTTTCTTTTTTGTCGGTATGAATCTTTTCTGAACACGGTGAAAGATCGCTCGGAAGGTTCTCCACTGTTCCTCAACTGCTTCACCATGAAGTCTTTGCTCCCAGTCTACCTTAGCTAGTTCTTCTCTCATCCCATTGTAATCGCCTTTGTTTAAGCACAAAACACTAGTGTTTGATTTTACCTTGTCATTCTCCAACTGTATTTTAAATTCCACCATATTGTGGTCGCTCCTTCCAAGAGGATCCCGAACTATGAGATCATTAATCAATCCTGCCTCATTACCAAGGACCAGATCTAGGACCGCTTGTTCCCTTGTAGGTTCCATTACATACTGTTCCAGGAAATTATCCCGGGCACATTCTATAAACTCCTCCTCAAGGCTGCCTTTACCAACCTGGTTAAAACAATCGATATGCAGATTAAAATCTCCCATGATAACCGCTGTACCATTTCTACATGCATCCGTTATTTCTTTGCTTATTGCCTGCCCTACCATCCTGTTACTATTTGGTGGCCTATAGACTACTCCTATCAGTGACCTTTTCGCCTTACTATTCCTGATTTCCACCCAAATTGATTCAACCTTGTCCTCCATAGCACCAATATCATCCCTTGCTATTGCCCGGATGCCATCCTTAAACAACAAAGCTACACCACCGCCCTTACCATCCATTCTATCCTTTCGTATAGTCTGATACCCTTGGATATTTAACTCCCAGTCGTGACCATCTTTTAACCATGTTTCAGTAATGGCCACTAAATCATAGTCATTCACGATGATTTGCGCCATCATCTCATTTACCTTATTTCGTATACTACGAGCATTCAGGTAAAGTACACTTATGCTGTTTTTTATGTCTTTGTTATGAATCCTAACACCTTGATCAGTAACTTTTCGCAATTTATTTTTCCTCTTACCCTTTCTCCTAATTTTCCTTGTCTTTGAACCCATATCTCTACATAATAACTTGTCACGTAACCTGCTGCCTTGATCTCCATTAACCATTATACTGTCCGTAGCTTTACACTTCCCTTCCCCCCAACTTGCTAGTTTAAAGTCCTAGTGACCAACCTATTTATCCTATTCGCTAGAACACTGGTCCCAGAATGGTTCAGATGAAGACCGTCCCAACGGTACAGGTCCCTCCTGCCCCAGTACTGATGCCAATGCCCCATGAAATGGAATCCCTCTTTCCCACACCACTCCTTTAGCCACGTGTTAACTTCTCTAATTTTCTCAACCCTATGCCAATTGGCACGTGGCTCGGGTAGTAATCCAGAGATTATAACCCTGGAGGACCTGTTCTTTAATTTAGTCCCTAGTGTTTGATAATCCCCAAACAGGTACTCTTTCCTAGTCTTACCTATGTTATTAGTTCCAACATGGACCACAACAACTGGATCCTCCCCCTCCCTCTCAAAAATCCTTTCAAGCCGATCAGAGATGTCCCTCACCCTGGCACCGGGCAGGCAACATACCATGCGGGACTCTTGATCTGGCTTACAAAGGATGCCATCAATCCCCCTAATTATAGAATCCTCTACAACTACCACTTGTCTTTTTGCTCCCCCCTCTTGAATGGCTTCCTGTACCACGGTGCAGTGGTCATTCAACGCATCCTCCCTACAGCCCTCTTCCTCATCCACACAGGGAGCAAGTACCTCATAGCTGTTGGACAAGGTCAAGGGCTGAGGCTCCTCAACTCCTAAACTCAGGATTCCCCTACCTGCCTCCCTTGCAGTCATACCACTCTGTCCCTGACCACTGTCGGAATTAACAGAACTTATTCTACCGGGTGTGACTGCCTCCTGAAACAAAGTGTCCAGGTAATGTTCCCCCTCCCTGATGTGCCGCAGTGTGTGCAGCTCAGTCTCCAGCCCATCAATTCTGAGCCGAAGTTCCTCGAGCAGCCAACACTTGCTGCAGATGTGGTCACTGACGGTCTCAATGGGATCCACCAGTTCCATCATCATACAGCAACAGCACATCACCTGTCCAGCCATATTCAACTAGTTAATTAATTTAAATTTTTTTTTTTTTCTTTATAGAGCCTCAAGGATAAACCCGAACACCAACAAAAACACAGCCACTCACCCGAACTCTGTCACTCACCTAAACTCAGATGCACTCTGTTCCAATCAGCACTCAGTCACTCACCTAAACTCAGATGCACTCTGTTTCAATCAGCACTCCCTGTCTAAAGGCACTCCAGCCACACCTTTTGTGCACTCACCTTTCCCAGCACTCCCGGCTCTCTCCTCCAGCACTTTTTAAATCTCCCGGCTCTCTCCTCCGGCGCTGTTTTCGCTGTCCCGGGACTCTCTCCTCCGGCGCTGTTTTCGCTGTCCCGGCTCTCTCCTCCCGCGCTTTTTAAATCTCCCGGCTCTCTCCTCCGGCGCTGTTTTCGCTGTCCCGGCACTCTCTGCTCCCGCGCTGTTTTCGCTGACCCGGCTCTCTCCTCCCGCGCTTTTTTAATCTCCCGGCTCGCTCCTCCGGCGCTGTTTTCGCTGTCCCGACTCTCTCTGCTCCCGCGCTGTTTTCGCTGTCCCGGCTCTCTCTGCTCCGGCGCTGTTTTCGCTGTCCCGGCTCTCTCCTCCCGCGCTTTTTAAATCTCCCGGCTCTCTCCTCCGGCGCTGTTTTCGCTGTCCCGGCTCTCTCTGCTCCCGCGCTGTTTTCGCTATCCCGGCTCGCTCCTCCCACGCTTTTTAAATCTCCCAGCTCTCTCCTCCGTCGCTGTTTTCGCTATCCCGGCTCTCTCTGCTCCCGCGCTGTTTTCGCTGTCCCGGGTCTCTCCTCCCGCGCTTTTAAAATTTCCCGGCTCTCTCCTCCGGCGCTGTTTTCACTGTCCCGGCTCTCTCTGCTCCCACG
Organism: Scyliorhinus torazame; assembly: GCF_047496885.1. Lineage (NCBI taxonomy): Eukaryota > Metazoa > Chordata > Chondrichthyes > Carcharhiniformes > Scyliorhinidae > Scyliorhinus > Scyliorhinus torazame. The sequence continues at coordinate 209,900,441 of NC_092717.1, forward strand.
CTGTTTTCGCTGTCCCGGCTCTCTCCTCCCGCGTTTTTTAAATCTCCCGGCTCTCTCCTCCGGCGCTGTTTTCGCTGTCCCGGCTCTCTCTGCTCCCGCGCTGTTTTCGCTGTCCCGGCTCTCTCCTCCCGCGCTTTTTAAATCTCCCGGCTCTCTCCTCCGGCACTGTTTTCGCTGTCCCGGCTCTCTCTGCTCCCGCGCTGTTTTTGCTGTCCCGGCTCTCTCCTCCCGCGCTTTTTAAATCTCCCGGCTCTCTCCTCCGGCGCTGTTTTCGCTGTCCCGGCTCTCTCCTCCCGCGCTTTTTAAATCTCCCGGCTCTCTCCTCCGGCGCTGTTTTCGCTGTCCCGGCTCTCTCAGCTCCCGCGCTGTTTTCGCTGTTGTGCCCACGCAAACAAATGCCAGCTTAGCACCTTGGCAATGCCCATGCCCATGCCCAAGAAAAGTTCTTCAAACCTTTTTTAGGGGACCAATTTTTACCAACCGGCCAACCTTCGGGACCCAACCCGGCCGACCTTCGCGACCCACGCCGTCCGACCTTCGCGACCCACGCCGTCCGACCTTCGCGACCCACACCGTCCGACCTTCGCGACCCACGCCGTCCGACCTTCGTGACCCACGCCGTCCGACCTTCGCGACCCACGCCGGCCGACCTTCGCGACCCACGCCGGCCGACCTTCGCGACCCACGCCGTCCGACCTTCGCGGCCCACTCCGGCCGACCTGCGCGACCCACCATTTTCTCTTACCTTGTTTGCTGCTGACAAAAATGGAGGAAATGATTTTGGGTTCCTTTGGCCCTCGTACACGCTCCTCCAATGGAACCTGTTGGATGAAGGTAAAGCCTTCTGGTGTCGGAAAGTATGGAGTCTCCATCTGTCCAAAGTTCTGAATAAATTTCCTGTAAAATTTTATCAAATAAAACACCCCCCGAACTTGTAAAAAAAAAAAGAGTAAAATAAATGAAAAAAATGAATAAAACCCCCCCGAACTTGTAAAAAAATAAAATGAATAAAATAAATGAATAAATGAATAAAAACCACTACAGAACTTGTAAAACAAAAAGCTGCAACCGTTTAAAAAAATAGCGGCCGCACTGCGCATGCGTGCACGATTATCGGCGCGCTTGCGCAATGCGGCCGAATTTCATTTTAAACATGTTCGCGGCCGCTTGCAGCAGGCGTTATGAAAAGCCGGCTGCTGCGCGGGGAATTGCGCGATCGGAACGCCGCGGACAACGGCTCCACGACCCTCCCGACACCTGCCCGCGACCCAACCGCGGGGCGCGCCCCCGACTTTGAAGAACACTGCCTATGTTGCCACTCTATGGCGCCTGTTCTGGTCTCTTCCCCCAACACCCATGCAGGGGCACCCCGTCCCGATTGTGCCCACGCAAACAAATGCCAGCTTAGCACCTTGGCAATGCCCATGCCAGCTGACAGTACCTGCTGGGCACCTTGGCAATGATGTCTGGCACCCAGATGGCCCTGCCAGAGTGCCCAGGTAGCACCAGCAGTGCCAGGGCACCACCCTACCCAAAGGGCATGCAGCTGGAGTTCTTCGATCCCCTGGGAGACCCCCACATGTGCTCTTCCGTCTGGTCTCCGTTTGTGGAGACCTACCAAAGGCTCAGGAACCTCGTGAATCTGCAGATTACAGTGAGACTAACTGTCTCGCTTTAATGTGCAGATTTGCCATAAAGTGATCCCACAATGGGCAGGATTTACATCGCAACTTCACGTGAGATCGTGTTACATCTTGCGACGCATTGCGAGCTGGGTAGATCCCAGAAGCGGCATCTCTCGGCTTCCATCGGCCACACTGCGCCATGGCAGGCTGACTTTCAGGTGCAGTGCGGCAATTGGATCATGCCCTTAATCTGGCTTCATTGAATTTATGAACTCAGCAATTCGCACAGTTGAGTTGTTTTATTGACCCCCATGTCTGCCCAATAAGTGGAATCCCCTCTAGGCCCAACTTTTGCAAGCACTTTTCTTGGATTTCATGAAATGCATCTTGATGGAAAGAAGCCTAACCTCCGATCCCTTGCATATTTTCGACACATAGATGATATGTTGGTTTTAACACACAGAATGTCCTTATCGACTTCAATGGGCTCCATTTTGCACTCAAATTCACCTTTGAAATGAAACTGTTGAATGAACTCCCTTTCCTCGACATGCTGGCTGCAAAATCTGCCAATAGGTTCCCTACTACTGACTACTACAAGCCCAACATCCTGGGTTGGGATTCCTACTTTCCACACACAATGTGATTGGTCCTATCGGAAACCTCATAAATATGGCCCAAGCCATTTGCTCGCTGTGCAAGCTTGATGTTGAAATAGGGTGCACTGCAGTCAGCCTACAGAATAATGGCCACGCTGATCAGATAACTGCTCACTGTATCTTGCTCAAACTCATGAATGGCCCTAAAGCCACCATTTTAAGTCCTAAGAAATGCCAAATCTTTTCAGGTTAGCCTGGAATGGTAAGTTGTCTCAAAAATATGAACAACAGGTGAAACTAGCCATTTCATTCTGCTACTATGCCGTTGCAACACAGTGGTATTCTCCGCTAACTGGGTGCTGCTGTGAAGCCAAAAAGGCATATGCTTAACACACAAATTAATTTCAGTGCTGCTGTGATGTTAGGTATGTAAGCCGTATGACCCATCAATTGGTGCATTGAATTAAACAGCACATCCGTTTGGCTGTTTACAACAGGCGAAGTACTGGCCATACCCAACCAGCCTGTGCTTGCAAAATTCAGAACATTGGGGTGGGGGTTCCGTGTCTCCCGCAGCATGTTTGTCAGAGGCGGGAGGCGGCCCACCTTTGTCGGTGGTGGGATCTCCTGGTCCCTCCACTGTCATTGGAATTTCCCATTGAATCCATCACCTGATGCTAGGAAACCCACGACAGGGACTCACTGTCAGCAGGACTGGAAGATCCCCCACTGTGTCAAATAACAGGTGTGATTTTGCAATTGGACTATGCTTGCTAAACAATCCTGATCATTCTCAGAATGTCCCTGACATCCAATATAAGGTCATCAGTCAGACATACAGTATGGCCCACTTACGCAAGTTAGAGGTACGTATTTTCACATACAGTGCCCTGTCCTTTGCAGACATTGCACGTTCTTGCATTGTGCTTTTTTAAAACTAAACAAAAGCTTGCAGGTCAGCCATTCCCCGGTTCATTCCCCCAGCAATGCCTTAACTAATCATTTTTGACCTGCCTAGTTTGAATTTAAACAAAAGCTTGACAGTTAACTGTTCCCTGGTGCATTCTTCATGGCAATGGCTCTACCAATCAGAGTCCATTTGCCAACCAATCAACACTCTCTTCTCATGCAATATAAATTGTTGTTCCCTTTATAATTGATATTTTGCCTTTTTTTCAGCAAGACTCAAGTTCTGTACTACCGAGTGACTAACAGTAATAAAACAAATTCTTGGAAAAATAACATAAGGGCCAATTAGGGCCAGAATCCCTATTTCTGACCCCTATCAAACAAGAAAGCACCCATTTACCTTCCTGCGATATTCCTGGCCGATCCTCTGATGGAAGATCCTGTACAACTCAGTCAGTGCAAACAAACGTGGAGACAGCAGCACAAGCTGCTGTATTGCAGTAAGTGTTTACTAACACACTGAAAAGCTTTGGCTTATTTAAATAGCCTTTCAGTGAATTCATGTTGTTGGGCGGGTGCAGTACGTGTGTGAAGGGGTCGGTGCATCAGGAATGAGTAAGGGCTAGGATGGCAGCTGGATAGGGTGGTGAGGTTGGAACTATTCAGGTCATAGAGAGTCACATGGAGTCAAAGGGGAGATGGTGGTTAGGTGGTGGGATCTAGTCGAGGTGGGAATGAGAGAGTCATGGCACTGTCACATAGTAGGAGCTAGTCACTTTGGGCAGGGAGTGAGGTGTTTGCAAGATTCAGATATTGGGGTTTAGTCAGGTCAGGTTGACTGTGAGTCCAAGGGATCATGATGGGCTGGGGAATCAGAGAGTGAGTCGGGAGTGCAGGCACTTGTACAGTTACCTAGGGGTTAGCCGAAGGTCATTCTGTTCCACATTTCCTGGGTAACTACCCACTCAAAGCTGGAAACCTTTTTAGAGGGTTATTGCTCATCAGAAGTTCAAACATCACAGACCATTCCCGTAGAATCAGTGCTTTGGGACAACCGAGATATTCCCGTAGTTCATCTTGGAGAGTACATCAGGTCTCTGACTTCCCTCAAGATCGGTAGATCTGGAGCATAATGTAGAGCATCATGATCTTTGCCAAGCACTTCAGCCGCAGTGCAAGTCAAGTAAACATTAAACATTCTCCAATGTTCAGTAACGACCTGTCAATTTGAAAGTTGCAGATTGAATCACAAAGAACCTTGAGAGTTAAGCATCGCCAGTTCGAATTATAATTTATACTGGCTCCTTCAATACTTGTTATTCAATCCTATAAACAGTCATGGCTGAGTTAAATAAAAATTGAATAACTGTGGCTATTATAGAAGTGTGTAAATGTATTGGAAAAACACTTTTTAAAAAACCCTCAAAGGTTGCAAATCATATGGATAGACTAGCTTATTTGAACTGCAAGAACAATTTCAGGACTGCCTGATCTACTTCACAATCAATGAAATAATTTCTGACCTACTCTGTAGCTTCTGTTCACTGCTGCCAATCAGATTGTTCGGGCATCTTCCTCATGTACCCTGTGAAAAGAAAAGGACCCTCCTGCTGCTGATCTCCTCCACCAATACCACCAAAGCAGCATCTGAGAATCCAGGGGGCCCTTGAGGCTGTGCTTGGGCATTTTAAGCCAAGGTTTCCCTAACCCCTAGTTACCCCCCAAGTGCATTGGGGAACCCCAAACATTCTTATGATGTTGACGCCGCTTTTTTGCCTCAAAATATGTGCAAACACAGAAATCAAATCTAAAAAAAGTATTTTTCAGCTATATCTATGCATATATTAGGAATTAGGAAGAGGCACGCAGTCACAAATTCTGTCACCAGTCACCAGTTACATAGCTCCCTCACATTTACCTCAATGGTCCCTTAACATTAACCATTAGAAGTAGTACCCACTTTAGGATTTAGAATAGATTTAGATTTATTGTCAGATCGGCTGCAGGACATACTGAAGGGGGAGGGTGAACAGCCAGTTGTCATGGTGCATATGGGCACCAACGATATCGGTAAAAAAACGGGATGAGATCCTACAATCAGAATTTAGGGAGTGAGGATATAAGTTAAAAAGTACGCCCTCAAAGGTAGTAATCTCAGCATTGTTACCAGTGCAACGAGACAGTCAGAGTAGAAATTCAAGAATAGTCAGAATGAATATGTGGCTTGAGAGATGGTGCAGGAGGGAGGGGTTCAGATTTTTGGGACATTGGAACCGGTTCTGGTGGCAGTGGGGCCATTACAAATCGAATGGTCTACACCTGGGCAGGACTGGAACCAATGTCCTCGGGGGTGCTTTTGCTAACACTGTTGGGGAGGTTTTAAACTAATGTGGCAGGTTGATAGGAACCTGGGGCAGGATTCTCCGATCCCCCGCCAGGTTGTAGAATCGCCGGGGGCTGGCGTGAATCCCGCCCCCACCGGTTGCCGAATTCTCCGGCACCGGATATTCGGCGGGGGTGGGAATCGCGCCGGCTGGCGGCCCCCCCCGGCGATTCTCCGGCCCGCGATCGGGGCCCACCGATCCGCGGGCGGGCCTGTGCCGTGGGGGCACTCTTTTCCTTCCACCTTCGCCATGGTCTCCACTATGGCGGAGGCAGAAGAGACCCCCTCCACTGTGCATGCGTGGGGATGCCGTGAGCGGCCGCTAACGCTCCCGCGCATGCGCCGCACGGCAAAGTCATTTCCGCGCCAGCTGGCGGGGCACCAAAGGCCTTTCCCGCCAGCTGGCGGGGCGGAAATCAGTCCGGCGCAGGCCTAGCCCCTCAAGGTGAGGGCTCGGCCCCTCAAGATGCGGAGAATTCCGCACCTTTGGGGTGGCGCGATGCCGGACTGATTCGCGCTGTTTTTGGCGCCAGTCGGCAGACATCGCTCCGATTGCGGAGAACCCCGCCCCAGATTAGGAAGTTAGAGGTCAGTAAAGAGGCAGCAACTAAAGCCAGTAAGGTACTAGATAATAAAACTCAATGTGACTAAGGGGAAGAGTAAACAGGGAAGAGATGATGAACGCAAAGGGACAGGTGGTCTGAAGTGCATTTGTTTCAATGCAAGAAGTGTAGCAGGTAAGGCAGATGAACTTAGAGATTGGCTTAGTACCTGGGAATATGGTGTTATTGGTATTACTGAGACTTGGTTGAGGGAAGGGCAAGACTGGCAACTAAACATCCCAGGGTATAGATGCTTCAGGAGGGATAGAGAGGGAGGTAAAAGGGATGGAGGAGTTGCATTACTGGTCAGAGATGATATCACAGCTGTGATTAAGGAGGGCACGATGGAGGATTCGAGCACTGAGGCAATATGGGTAGAGCTAAGAAATAGGAAGGGTGCAGTAACATTGTTGGGACTTTACTACAGGCCTCCCAAAAGCGAGCGTGAAGTAGAGGTACAAATATGTAGACAGATTATAGAAAAATGTCGGAGCAATCGGGTGGTTGTGATGAGAGATTTTAACTTCTCCAACATTGAATGGGACTCTTGTAGTGTTGGAGGCGTAGATGGAGCAGAATTTGTAAGGAGCATCCAGGAGAGTTTTTAGAGCAGTATGTAAATAGTCCAACTTGGGAAGGGGCCATACTGGACCTGGTATTGGGAAATGATCCCGGCCAAGTGGTTGAAGTTTCAGTCAGTGATTATTTTGGGAATAGCGATCACAATTCTGTAAGTTTTAGAATACTCATGGACAAAGTCGAGAGTGGTCCTAAAGGAAGAGTGCTAAATTGGGGAAAAGCCAAGTATAACAAAATTCGGCAGGAGCTAGAGAATGTGGATTGGGAGCAGCTGTTTAAGGGTAAATCCACATTTGAAATGTGGGAGTCTTTTAAGGAAAGGTTGATTAGAGTGCAGGACAGACATGTCCCTGTGAAAATGAGGGATAGAAATGACAAGATTAGGGAACCATGGATGACGGGTGGAATTGTGAGACTAGCTAAGATGAAAAAGGAAGCATGCATAAGATCTAGGCGACTTAAAACTGATGAAGCTTTGGAAGAATATCGGGAAAGTAGGACAAATCTCAAACGCACAATAAAAAGGGCTAAAAGGGGTCATGAAATATCTTTGGCTAACAGGGTTAAGGGAAATCCCAAAGCCTTTTATTCGTATATATGGAGCAAGAGGGTCACTAGAGAAAGGATTGGCCCACACAAAGACAAAAGAGGGAATTTATGCGTGGAGTCAGAGGAAATGGGTGAGATTCTTCATGAGTACTTTGCATCGGTATTCACCAAGGAGAGGGACATGACGGATGTTGAGGCTAGGGATGGATGTTTAAATACTCTAGGTCAAGTCGGCAGAATGAAGGGGGAAGTTTTGGGTATTCTAAAAGGCATTAAGGTGGACAAGTCCCCAGGCCTGGATGGGGTCTATCCCAGGTGACTGAGGGAAGCGAGGGACGAAATAGCTGGGGCCTTAACAGATATCTTTGCAGCATCCTTGAGCACCGGTGAGGTCCCGGAGGACTGGAGGATTGCTAATGTTGTCCCTTTGTTTAAGAAGGGTAGCAGGGATAATCCAGGGAATTATAGACCTGTGAGCTTGACGTCAGTGGTAGGCAAACTGTTGGAGAAGATACTGAGGAATAGGATCTATTCACATTTGGAAGGAAATAGACTTATCAGTGATAGGCAGAATGGTTTTGTGCAGGGAAGGTCATGTATTACAAACCTAACAGAATTCTTTGAGGAAGTGACAAAGTTAATTGATGAGGGAAGGGCTGTAGATGTCATATACATGGACTTCAGTAAGGCGTTTGATAAATTTTCCCATGGCAGGTTGATGGAAAAAGTGAAGTCGTATGGGGTTCAGGGTGTACGAGCTAGATGGATAAAAAACTGGCTGGGCAACAGGAGACAGAGAGTAGTGGTGGAAGGGTGTGTCTCAAAATGGAGAAAGGTGACTAGTGGTGTTCCACAGGGATCAGAGCTCGGACCACTGTTGTTTGTGATATACATAAATGATCTGGACAAAGGTTTAGGTGATCTGATTAGCAAGTTTGCAGATGATACTAAGATTGGTGGAGTTGCAGCTAGTGAGGAGGACTGTCAGAGAATACAGCAAAATATAGGTAGATTGGAGAGTTGGGCAGAGAAATGGCAGATGGAGTTCAATCCAGGCAAATGCGAGGTGATGCATTTTGGAAGATCTAATTCAAGAGCGGACTATACGGTCAATGGAAGAGTCCTGGGGAAAATTGATGTACAGAGAGACCTGGGAGTTCAGGTCCATTGTACCCTGAAGGTGGCAATGCAGGTCGATAGAGTGGTCAACAAGGCATACAGCATGCTTGCCTTCATCAGACGGGGTATTGAGTACAAGAGTTGGCAGGTCATGTTACAGTTGTATCGGACTTTGGTTAGGCCACATTTGGAATATTGCGCGCAGTTCTGGTCGCCACATTACCAGAAGGATGTGGCTGCTTTAGAGAGGGTGCAGAGGAGGTTCACCAGGATGTTGCCTGGTATGGAGGGTGCTAGCTATGAAGAAAGGTTGAGTAGATTAGGATTGTTTTCGTTGGAAAGACGGAGATTGAGGAGGGACCTGATTGAGGTCTACAAAATTATGAGAGGTCTGGACAGGGTGGATAGCAACAAGCTTCATCCAAGAGTGGGGGTGTCAATTACAAGGGGTCACGATTTCAAGATGAGAGGGGGAAAGTTTAAGGGAGATGTGCGAGGGGGTGGTGGGTGCCTGGAACGCCTTGCCAGCAGAGGTGGTAGAGGCGGGCATGATAGCATCATTTAAGATGCATCTAGACAGATATATGAATGGGCGGGGAACAGAGGGAAGTAGATCCTTGGAAAATAGGCGACAGGTTTAGAAAAAGGATCTGGATCGGCACAGCCTGGGAGGGCCGAAGGGCCTGTTCCTGTGCTGTAATTTTCTTTGTTCTTTTTTGTTTGTACCAATGTACAGTGAAAAGTATTATTCTGCATACAATCTAGTCAGATCGTACCATACATGAAAAACATAGGACATATGATAGAAACACAATGTAAATACATAGACATAGGTGAAGCATATAAAGTGTAGTGCTACACAGTAGAGAAGATGCGTGGAGAGATCAATTCAGGCCATAAGAGGATCATTCAGAAGTCTGGTAGCAGCGGGGAAAGGTTTTCTTATTAAAACATTTAAGTCTTACCTTTTGTCATTTTTAATGGGAAGAGGGATGCTGGAAAGCTGATACACAACTCGGATACAGGCACCTCTCCCTCCCTCACACACACACGAATCTCCCTCTCCCTCACACACACATATGTCTCCCTTTCTCACACACATGCACACACACATGTCTCCCTCTTTCTCACACGCACACACACACGCGTCTCTCTCATGCATGCATGCACACTTCCACCTATCACACTCAACCCCTCTTTCATACATACTCTGTCCATCTCTCTCACATACACTCTCACTCCCCCCCCTCTCACACACACATTCGCCCTCCTCTCTCACGCTCTTACACTTGATTGTGAAGCAGTCAGGGACAGGCGGGCGTGGCCGCGAGTGAGGTAAATAGAACGATCCTAAGTTCAGGCATGGAGGAAACCTAGCTCTTGACTTTGTCAAACAGGTATGAGGTACTTGTTCCCTGTGTGGGTGAGGAAAAGGACTGTTGGGAGAATAAGCTAACTGACCACTGCACTGTGATACAGGAGGCCATTCAAGCAGGGGAGCAAAAAGACAAGTGGTAGTTGTTGGGGATTCTATAATTAGGGCGACAGATAGCACCCTTTGTAAGCAGGACCGAGAGTCCCGCATGGTATGTTGCCTGCCCGGTGCCAGGGTGAGGAACATAACTAATTGATTTGAATGGATATTGGAGAGGGAGGGGGAAGATCCAGTTGTTGTGGTCCACGTTGGGACTAACAACATAGGTAAGACTAGGAAAGAGGACCAGTTTGGGGATTATCAAACACTAGGGACTAAATTAAAGAACAGGTCCTCCAGGGTTATAATCTCTGGATTACTACCCGATGTTGGGATGCAAGACGAGGAAAGAGGACTTGTTTGGGGATTATCAGGAACTAGAAACAAAATGAAAGAACAGGGGCAAAATTCTCCGGAATCCGCGCGATGTCCGCCGACTGACGTCCAAAACGGCGCCAATCAGTCGGGCATTGCGCCGCCCCAAAGGTGCGGAATGCTCCGCATCTTTGGGGGCCGAGCCCCAACCTTAAGGGGCTAGGCCCGCGCCGGCCAAATTTCCGCCCCGCCAGCTGGCGGAAAAGGCCTTTGGTGCCCCGCCAGCTGGCGCGGAAATGACATCTCCGGGCGGCGCATGCGCAGGAGCGTCAGCGGCCGCTGACGGCATTCCCGCGCATGCGCAGTGGAGGGAGTCTCTTCCGCCTCTGCCATGGTGGAGACCGTGGCGAAGGCGGAAGGGAAAGAGTGCCCCCACGGCACAGGCCCGCCCGCGGATCGGTGGGCCCTGATCGCGGGCCAGGCCACCGTGGGGCACCCCCCGGGGCCAGATCGCCCCGCGCCCCCCCCAGGACTCCGGAGCCTGCCCGCACCGCCTTGTCCCGCCGGTAAGGTAGGTGGTTTAATCTACGCCGGCAGGACAGGCATTTTAGCAGCGGGACTTCGGCCCATCCAGGCCGGAGAATCGCGGGGGGTCCCGCCAACCGGCGCCGCGCGATTCCCGCCCCCGCCGAATATCAGGTGGTGGAGAATTCGGCAACCGGCGGGGGCGGGATTCACGTCAGCCCCCGGCGATTCTCCGACCCGGCGGGGGGTCGGACAATCTCGCCCCTGGTCTTCAAGTGTTATAATCTCTGGATTACTACCCGAACCACATGCAAATTGGCAGAGGAATGAGAAAATTAGGGAAGTAAACACATGGCTAAAGGAGTGGTGCGAGAAAGTGGGGTTCCATTTCATGGGGCACAGGCATCAGTATTGGGACAGGAGGGATCTGCACCGTTTGGACAGTCTCCACCTGAACTGATCTGGGACAGTGTTTGAATGGAAAGGATAAATAGAGTGGTTATAAGGACATTAAACTCGCAAATTGAGGTGGCAGGGAAAGGTAAAGCTACAAGAAGTACAATGGTTAATAGGAAACAGAGCAGCAGGTCAGCATGTAAGGAGAAGGTAGAGGTTAATAGAACGAACAGGAGGCAGGGCCGGTTTAACAACTACAGAGGGGTCAGAAAACATAAAAAATTAAAATGTAAGGTGACTGGGGGCGTGAAAGTTGGGGATTCCTGGCTTGGGTCACTGTCTGTGCGGAATCTGCACGTTCTCCCCGTGTCTGCATGGGTTTCCTCCGGGGCTCCGGTTTTCTCCCACTAATCCCGAAAGACGTCCTTGTTAGAAAATTAGACATTCTGAATGCTCCCTCAGTGTACCCGAACAGGCGGAGTGTGGCAACTCGGGAATTTTCACAGTAACTTCATTGCAGTGTTAATGTAAGCCCACTTGTGACACTAATAAATATTATTTAAAAAATGCGCCCGAAAGCAGAATTAGTTTTAAGTCTGTTGAAATGCACCCACAATCTCTTAGCACAGAACTTAATGGACTTCCAATTAATTTTAATGCCTTTTTGAGGTCCAGATTCATATGGTCCTCTTACACATTAGCTTCCACACAACAGTTTGTGATTGTATTGAATTTGGTGGAATGATTTTTGAAATCCTAGTCTGTGGGCTAGGGTTGGAGTGGAACATCACTGTAATCAGTGCTTGATGACTGATGAATTCAAAACACCTCTGTGCGGAATAGGTGCAAGAAAGAGTTGCCCTGTTGGCACTGCGAGGTACCATCTTCAAACCACAATAATGGAACTTTTCTATGAAGAGATGCATACAATGCTCAGCACAAAATAGGCCAGAAATTTTAGGATGGCGAGCTCGGCCTCCAACATCTTGAATATTCAGTGTGAAACACGCCCCTGCCATCTCCAGCAGCCCTGCTGCAATTTTACGCTCTTACGAGCAATGACTGGCAGTAGGAGGGATTTTGGCCCCTCACTTGGGATGACATCCACCATGAAGAGCTGCCAGCCAATCAGCTTATTCATCAGCTCTCTGGTCCCTCCAGAAACAGCACTGCAGTGGTTGGAAGAGGCACTGCAAGAAGCTTCCTGACCCGAAATCCAGGGAACAGAGAAAAAGGTGAGTGTCTGGCTGGGAAGATCGCGAAGGCTTGCGTGGCCACTAGGGGGGCAATCGGGGCCTCAGGGGATGGGTGGTAGTTTCAGGGAGGGAGGTCTGCAACTCACTGGGCCTTAAGGGGAAGACACCACAGAAAGAAGGGGGGCTTCTGATGGAGATGCTCCCCCCCAATTCCCATGCCCGCCCATGATCTAAGTCCCTTTATTTCTAGCTTCCCCCCTCTCTGCGCTATCATCATCCACTAGCCTAAAAATTGCAGATGGATGGGAAAAGGCCACTTACCTACATTCTCCCCATACGTCTCATTGCAAGACAAATTTGAGCAGAATCGGCATGAGTGGGAATGGTCGGTGGGTGTGATGCCCACCGAGCTGATGGTCCTCACTCCATTTGAGGAAAGAGCTGGCAAGGGAGAAGTAGGAATGCACTTGTGCTGAGGGCGAGGTAGGGACACGGGACAAATGTGATAACCCTCAACACATCCAGCCATGGCACTTAGGATCACTTAGGTTTACGATCCTCACTTAGGTTCGGTTTCTTCTCTCCTTGTGCCCCTGTCACATACTAATGCCATCTTGCTTCCCTTGCAGGTAAAGCAGTCAACAAGTCCAAGCCATCCTCTCCCCTCTGGAAGCCATGGATCCGAGCAGCACCAAAGGAAATATCTCAGGGATCAGCATTGAAGAGGCATCACAGCTATCACCCGCACCCTCCACCTGTGCAGATATTCGCACCTTGGTAGGAATAATTAGTAGGCAGGCTTCTATAGTGCGCACCTCACAGCAGATAATCCTCAACAGATGGAGGCAGGGACATCTGCAGGATCTGGCATTCAGAGGGATTCTGGGGCACAGGACTCTGCAGATCCCTGGTCAGATCACATGCCCCTAGGATTGGCCATCCCACAGCTGTTGGAAATGCAAAGGTAAAGTCGGCAATATCAGGAAATATCCCACCTTGGACTCCAAGGGCAACTGGAGGCTTTATGGTAAATTCAGTTACGTATACCTTTTCTGTCCAAGGAAAAGGTCACTCCAAGACAACCAGGCCAATACTGTGAAGGTGGTAACATCTACAGTGGAGAGCTTGGTGCAGGACCTGCACTCCATTGCTGTGAATGTCCACTCCATGGTTCAGGTCATGCACTCCATGGCTGAGAGCATGAGCTGAATGGTGCAGGGCATCAACTGCATGGTGCTGGCACTTGTAGGAATCCACGAGTGTAGGCACCAGAGGATGGCAGGACTTCTGGATCTCGCTGCAGCTGCCTCTATCCCATGGAGGAGACCAGGAGCCTCTGAGCACTCACGCGGAAGAGGATCAGTAGGTGAACAACCCAGAGAGACCCTGGGGATGTCCAGCCCATCTGACTCCCCCCCGCCCCTTCCTGTGATGGACATACGTCCAGTCCCATACCCAAAGAAGGGTATCACTCGGACACCTGTTCTGCCCTCAAGGTCCCAGCCTTCCAACGGACACCCGCCAAGTTCATCTTAGGCAATAGTCTGTGCAGTCAGCAGACTGCCTCAAACTTAGCTGTGGATCCTGCGGAGACACCAAGACATAGTGGGAGGTTGAGTAAGAGAATATAATCACAGCATGGGTACGAGTGAATTTAAGCACATGTAGAGATTGATCCCCAATTGAGCACAATTTCATGTATTAAAAGTCACGTTTTGCCTCCCTGCTCTCATTCCATTGCAGCATGCACAGCTAACTCCGATGTCAAAGCTTGAAATCCTCAATCTCCTCTGGTGGATAACAGCTCAGTGTTTGTCGACAATCCTCCACCCCACACCTAACCAGCCCGCGATACACACATCCTGTGGAAGAATTAAGAACATTAAATATCAGATGTAACAAAGATAGATCTCATAGATTTACGATGACTTCCGTCCAGCATTTATGCCACGAATTTCAGCCACTAAGACCTGAAAATCTCTGTACTTGCTTAGGTAGAATTCCAGTTTCTTTTCTTCAAGGATTTAGCCACTGATTTTCACCGGACCGCAGCTCCCAACCAATGAGCTTTAACTTGCCAGCAGGAAATTCCTCTAATTGCGGGCTCGGCGGGAAGAAACGCCTCACATCCGCCGAGAAACACCTCACTAAACACACTGTTCAGTGGACTTTAACTTGCGTCTGCTGAATCACGCCCTGATGCTTTTCTGAAGAAAGAGCACATCAGTGCAAAAAGAAAAATTGAACAATGGACCAGGGAGGAACTGAGTGTCTATCCAATGGCATTTTCCTGTAAATTTGTCTCAAAGTATTTAGATATTCTTTACCCCTGTTTTCAAATTCTTTGTCATTCCCTATCTCTGTTATTTCCCCAGAGAATCCTCTGAGATCTCCATGCTCCTTCAATTTTGGCTTCTTTCAAAACCCTGATTTCCATCGCTCCGTGTCATCTGTTGGAGCCTCTCTCTCTCACTTGCTTTAAAATCTCCTGCAAAGTGCCTTGAGAGATTTTAGGACATGAAAGTCCTTCATTTGTACAAGTTGGTACAGTTGGGCACAAGTTTACAGGTCCGGTAAAGGCGGACGCAAATTCCATTAGAGCTGTTAAATCTTGTGAGAGGGTGATAATAGGATTTACTCCAGCAAGATTTGGTTTGAGATCTTCCTCACACCCACCAGTGACGTGATCAGGATCACACCCAGAAAGGATGTGAACGTAATTACCAGGAATTTACATTCATTTAAATATTGTTGATTAATGGATTTACACCGTGGCATCTGACCCCATGGAATTCTCCCCCAGGTGGCGTGATGCCACGCCAGCGCCAACCACTACTGGCTTTCGGAAACAAGAACCAGCCGTGATGACCACGCCCAGGTGCGGAGGTGCCTGGAGGACCCACGGTTGAAAGCTAAGGTGGGGCTTTGCCCCTGGCACCCTATCAGTGCCTCCTGGGGGCACTGCCAGAGAACTGCAATGGTGCACTGCCAGTGGGAGGGGTAACCCCCCTCTGATGGGGGAAGAGGCCACCCTTATGAGTGGTTGGGGGGGGGGGTGGGAGAGGGGTGCATGCTGACAATTGTGGGGGGGGGTTTTGGGGAGAGGGGGAGTGTGCCCCCTAATAATTCTGTGGGGTGGGGGGAAACTTGGGGGGGGGGGGAGTTTTTTTCTGCAGATCGGGTACCTCTGTGGTGCTGGGCTTGCCGGCTCTATCCAGTCCCACCCCACCAGAGTGACAGCGCAAATTGCCTCCCCCACCCCAATTTTGTTTTGTCAGAGTGTCAGAAGATTCGGTCAGAAAACTTGGCCATGATTCTGGAGAGAGATACATGCCGGTTTTCAGTCAGAACCTGACAATTTGCCATTTTTTGTTTAAATTCCGCCCATCATTTTTGTTAAAAATTTTATAATGGCTTATATCCTCCCCACACCAGAAATCGCCAGCACTATTCTGGAGATCAACATCTGAAGCCGAGAGAATCATAATGAATTTCTGATTGATGTTGCACTGAGGATATTGACTGATGGAAACTCATTCAGATAAACAACAGAATAAAGAACAAATTGTGATAAATGCTTCAAATTATACATTGAAGCTGAGAAAACATTCCCATAAATCTTCCCTTACAACTGGATTTTATTCACTCAAAATCTGAATATCTAACGTTGATAATTAAGCAGACAATTCAATTTCTAATCCCGAAAATAATACTTCACCCTGCCTTGCGTGCAAATAATTGCATCTTTGTCTGAATGAGAGCAATTCACCCTTTGAGTTACTTGATGCAAACTCAACGCTATCTAGTTTTGCTAAAAGAGAAATTGATTGTTGTAAAATTGAGGCATAAAAACTCATAAATGTGTCTGATGAAAGAGAATGACTGGAAAAATATATCAATAACTTGCCTTTTCTTATCTCCTGAGGATGCTCAATGCTTTCTGGCATTATTGTGTGATGTATTTCAGTGATTGAGAACAGTGAATATGTGAAGCAGTTATACATGCAGATATTAATCTTAAGGCTGTTTCTAGACTAGCTAGGGGTTGAGGTAGGGGACCAGGCAGTGAGTGGTACAATAATGCTGGAGAAGCCAGGACCTGAATTTTGCACTCGTTGGATGTGAGTAATCGGCGGGCCCAGAAGCTGACGCAAAATATAATTCTGGCTGCGATGGGCCCCGAAAGCCCATTAATTGGCCAGCCAGCATGAAACATGTGTTTAGAAATGCTCAGCAATGTCAGGATTGGGGGTGGGGGTGGTGGGGCAGTCATGGAGAAAAGGGCTGGCACTTCTAATGGGCTCCCTCAAACGTTGAAAATAGGAGCAGGAGCAGGCCAGTCGGCCCTTTGAAACTGCTGCGCCATTCATTATGATCATGGCTGATCATTCAACTCAATAGCCTAATCCCATCACCCTCCCATATCATTTGATCCCCTTCGCCCCAAGAGGTATATCTAACTGCTTCTTGAAACCATACAATGATTTGGTTTCAACTACTTCCTCTGGAAATGAATTCCTCAAGCTCAGCACTCTCTGAGTGAAGAAATTCCTCCTCATCTCTGTCCTAAATGGTCTACCCTCAGACTGCAACCCTTGGTTCTGGATACACCCACAGTCAGGAACATCCTTTTTGCATCTGCCCTGACTAGTCCAGTTACAATTTTATAGGTTTCTATGAGATTCCCTCTTCATTCCTCTGAACTCCAGCGAATACAATCCTAACTGACTTAATCTCTCCTCAGATGTCAGTCCCGCCATCCCAGGAATCAATTTGGTAAACCTTTGTTGTATTCCCTCTATAGCAAGAACATCCTTCCTCAGATAAGGAGACCAAAACTGCACACAATATTCCAGGTGTGGCCTCACCGAGACCCTGTATAATTGCAGGCAGATAGTTGCTGTGGAGCTGTCTCAGGAAGCTGCAGACCTGTACAAATTAAATGTGATGAAAAATAAATGCAGCTAACTGTCTCTGGGCAGCACATTCAAACAACTGACAGCAGAACCCTGGAACACCTCAGTCCCCAGACATTTTTTAAATGATATTTCGCCCTGGTCATTTCATCCCACCTTAGATCCAGATTGTCGTGAAAACGTGAAGCCAGCCTGGCTGATTGGTCCATCTGCCAACCATAAAAATGGATAGGTCACGTAACGTCGCTTTTAATTGATTTCCCAATGGGCTTCATTTGTCAGCCGGCCCTCTCCCGGTTCCCATGCCCGCCCGCTGAGCGAAATATCGTGTGCACATGCGTCTGACGCCTTCTCACATGATTTTATGCCCTGTCTGGTCCCACGTGCACCCATTGAAACCATGTCAAATGCTAGCCCCAGGAAGTCAGCTGAGAACAGTGATTGATGGCACTTGAAACTGAACTGAAATAATTCATTTTGTGTATCGCTGAAAATTAATATTGATTTCTGGGTTTTGTGTCTCCAAGTTGTCGGCTGGTGTGATGCGCACCCATATGATATGATCTCAGATGTATTGAGAGTGTCATGTGTGAGTACCTTTAAGAAATGGGTGTTTAAGAAATGTACCTTTAAGAAATGGGTGTTTATCAGTGATGTCAGAGTATGGGTGGAGCTGGACTGTCTGTCAGCTTTTTACTTTTGTTTTAGGCTGTTTGCTGCAGGGTGTGTTTTAGTTTCGTTTTCAGTGTTGGAGCTGAAGCCAGACAGAGCAGGTGTACTGTTGATCTCTCTGCCATGAAACGACTATCTCTTGATCATTTGGTGAATGCAGAATTATAAATGTTCTCAGTAGTGAATGTAAGCCTAATGTGCTTCTGTTAAAAGGTGTTTCTTTTGTCTTCTGGATGTTGTTTAGGACGTTATTAAGGATTACTAAGTGTTGTATTCTTTGGGGGTTGTATTTGAATTGATGGTTGCTAAGATGTTCACTGTATGTTTTAAAAAGGTTAACTTGAGTTCATAGAATAAACATTGTTTTGCTTTAAAAATTACTTTTCCATTTCTGCTGTACCACACCTGTAGAGTGGGCCATGTGCTCCCCATACCACAATCTATTAAAAGCTGTGGGTCAGGTGACCTCCATGATACACTTTGGGGTTCTCTAAACCCTGGCCCATAACAAGAGAAATTGAAGTTTTGGCAGCACATGATGGGGGTTCGCAGGAAGTGATGACAGTGCCAAGCTTCAATGTTGCAATGTCATTCGAATTACTGCTGGGTGCAGTCAGGAATCCCCAGCAATGACAAGACACATGCTGCTCTCACCACAAAGGCAAGATTAGAAGTAGCAGAAGAGCCGCAGGAGCATTCTGCTCCGGTCTTGGAAGCAGGGTGGAAAGCAACTAAAGGTCAGAAAAAGTGACTATATTTCCTGATTCACCTGCATCCTGTGGTGTCATGCCACTTACCCTGCACCTGTCTTGTCAAGTGAACTACATCACATCAGTCCTCACACCCGGTTAAGCTTCATCAGCATCCTTCATTTACTTTCTACGCATCTCTTCATCTCCCCAAGTGTCCATGTGCTGCTGCAATTCACCACAACTCTTATTCAATGCGATTCATCAGTCTAACAGTAACTCAAAGGAGGGTGCCCTGGAGATTTCAATTGGAGATGGCTTGCCTAGGAACTTAAAGCTACCTGGTGACCATGTTATAAATTAATCTGCACATAACTGACTTTATTTTACTGACTAAAGATACTGCTTCCTGGAAAGAAAAGATCTGGAATTATGGACTGCCTTGGTATGTGTACATCATAACATCTCCCAGGGAATATGGTACAGACTTTCATGAATGTCTTCTTGTGGTGGTGCATCATCTGGACATTGGCAGACAAATATCCCTCGTGGTTTATCAAAACTCCCTGGTTGCCCCCTGATGACATTTGTAGCCGTGGGCATCTCGACAGAAAATCTGAGTGTTGTCATTCTGGTTATTGTCATTCTCAAGTGGCGATTAAAGTTATCTGATCCCTGGCAAATGACCCATCCATCACTTGTCTAATCCATTTATGTGAAGCAGACCGTGAGCCCATCTATGTATCTCCAGTAATGATGTTGAAAGAAGAGAAGCAAAGGAATTGAAGGAAGCAGTGACCTTTGCTGCCCTGGATAACCAGGTCCAGTAGGTAGCCAGTCTTAGAGTCACATAGAGTCATAGCAATTTACAGCATAGAAGGGTGGCCAGTGTGTCCGCACTGGCCACAAGCACGTATCTACTGTGATCCCACTTTCCAGCACTTGGTCCCTAGCCTTGGATGGTATGGCGTTTCAAGTGCTCATCTAAATGCTTTTTAAATGTTGTCAGGATTCCCGTCTTTCAGGCAGTGAGTTCCAGATTCCCACCTCCCTCCGGGTGAAAAAGCTTTTCCTCAAATTCCCTCTAAATCTCCTGAGTTGTGGATAGTGATGAAGATTGTCAGAGAATACTTCAGGATATAGGTAGGCTGCAAAATTGGGCAGAGAAATGGCAGATGGAATTTAACCCGGACAAATGCGAGGTGATGGTAGTGCCTCTGATGATGTCAACATATGATCATGTGACATACTATAACTCAGGCCATTGAACAAAGAAAAATACAGCACAGGAACAGGCCCTTAGTCCCTGCAAGCCTGCACTTACCCTGCATTTTGGTAGATCCAATTCAGATGGGAGCTATAAAAAATGGCCGAATCATCAGGAGCATGGAGGCACAGAGAGATCTGGGTTGCAGGTCCACAGATGCTGAAAAGTGGCAGCACAGGTGGAAATGGTGGTAAAGAAAGCATATGGCATGCTTGCCTGCATAGGACGGGGCATCGAGTATAAAAGCTCAAAAATTATGTTACAGTTATATAGTATGTTGGTTCGGCCACATTTTGAATACTGTGTCCAATTCTGGTCACCGCACTACCAGAAGGTTTACCAGGATGTTGCCTGGTATGGAGGGTATTAGCTATGAGGAGAGATTGAATAAACTGGAATTGTTCTCCCTATAGAGACGGAGGCTGAGGGGCGACCTGACAGAAATTTATAAAATTATTTGGGGTATAGCTAGGGTGAACAGTTCAAGGCTTTTTCCCAGGGCAGAAATGATAATTACAAGGAGGCACAAGGTCAAGGTGAGGGAGGAAAGGTTCAGTAGAGATGTGCGGGGAAAGATTTTACACAGAGGGTGGTGGTGGCCTGGAATGCACTGCCAAGTGAGGTGGTTGAGACAGATACGTTAGTGACCTTTAAGACTTACCTGGATAGGCACATGAACAGACGGCGTGTAGAAGGATACAGGCGGTTGATCTAGACAGGACACGTGATCGGCGCAGGCTTGCAGGGACTAAGGGCCTGTTCCTGTGCTGTATTTTTCTTTGTTCAATGGCCTGAGTTATAGTATGTCACATGATCATATGTTGACATCATCAGAGGCACTTGGGAGATTTTATCTCTTCCTCCTTTTTCAACTGTAAGCAGGCAACACCTCTGTAATAAACTTTGACAACTGGTTAGGTAACCGACAGCGTGGCAACCTGGTCATCCTTTGTTTATACTGTGAGTTCAAGTAAAATCCCCCAAATTATAACAGTATTGAAAACAAAGCTGGCGATGAGAATGTTTTTCCAGTGAAATAATAAAAAAGACACAGTCAGACCAGAACTTCGAGGCGAAGATCGATTTTTGGGAGACCACTCCACCATCCGTAAATGTGCAGTAAAACAGGCCGCCTCAAATGAGGTTTTTAGTCTTGCTCTGAGTGCATGTTACACATGTTTCACAGTAACTTCATTGAAGCCTACTTGTGACAATAAGCGATTATTATTATTATGTTGGTTTTGGAAGTGATTGAGTGCTCAGGACAGTTTTCTCTGCCTGGAAAATTCAGAGAGCTGGAGGCCGGGAGAGAGAAGATTCTTTCGGATAGGGCGTCGACTGTTGTGCCAGTTGTTGTGCGAGGTCCATAGGCTCAGAGAAAAAAAACTCCAGAAAAATGAACAGAGAAAGCTAGGAAATAAGGGGGTAAGTTGTGTAAAGGTGACTTATTTACCAAGATGGGGAATCTTTTTCAGCTGTGCACCTTCGCATGTGATGGGCTGCAACGACGGGTCCTTCGATTTCGGAGAGAAAGAGACCTGCTTTTGGGAAGTAACTGCCCAAAAAGGAAAAAAAACAGTGATAGTAATCAAAATTAAGCTCAATTAAGGCTGAAATCTGCTTTTTGAAAGCAGATTGGTGTTTGCAAAATAAAAAACGGTCTTAAAGTCACCGTCCAACCAAGAAAAGAATTTCTATAAAGAAACAACAAATGAAATAATACAAATTAAATTAGAAGAGAAATAATTAGAGGGGAGGAAATGTTCAAGAAAGTTAAAGAACAAAAGTGGTTGGCACTGCTGCCTCACAGCGTCAGGGACTCGGGTTCAATTCCGGTTTGGGTGACTGTCTGTGTGGAGGTACTCACTGTGAACAGACATCGAAACCAAAGAGTTTTGAGCAAGGAGAAAGAGTTTTAACAAGAAACTACCCTTCAAGTGAAAAGTGGTTTTCTGTCACAATACTCACAGAGACAACTTCTATTTCTTATACAGTGCAAACCGATAATGAGAAAGTTTGGAGGCGACATACCAATCAAATCCACATTTCGAAAAGAAGATTTGCAGAGTCGGTATCTGAAAGGCCAGCACCTGACAGTCAAGAATTGGAAATCCCTGGAACTATGATCATGACTGAGTAAAATTCAGATTCCACATCAGTTGAACCAACAGCATCTGTCGAAGCTGAAGAAGAACTAACTTTATCAGATGTGCATGAGCCAAGTGTGGAACAGACCAAGAGTGTGAAAACAAAGACTCCTGAATGACAGGTTCTGCCTAAGCGGAACCGTCGTACACCAAAAAGACTCTGATACTGACTATAATAATAATACTTTGTTAAATCATCACTTTTCACCATGAGAAAAAGTTTAAGTTAATATTTGTTGTTGCACTTCAGGAATAAAGGGGGAGGGATGTTATGAATTGTGACCAATGCCCTCAGTTATAGTATCTCACATGATTATGTGGTGGCATCATCAGAGGCCCTTGGGAGAATTTCTCACTTCCTCCATTTTATACTTTGAGCAAGCAACACTTCTGCAATGAACTCTGACAACTGACTAAGGGACCGATGGTGTGGCAACCTAGTTATTCTTTGTTTATACTGTGAGTAAAAGTAAAACCCCCGAAAACATAACACTATCTACCCTATCTACGTCCCTCAATCAGGTACCCCTCAGCCTTCTCTGCTCTAAGGAAAACAACTTCATCCTAACCATCTTTTCTTCATTGCTGAAACGATCCAGCCCAGGTAACATCTTGGTGAATCTCCTCTGTCCCCTCTCTAGTGCAAATACATCCTTCCTATAGTGTGGTGACCAGAACTGAAAACAGTTCTGTCGATGTGGCCTATTGAGCATTTTATACAACTCCATCACAACCTCGCTGTTCTCATATTCTATGTCTTGGCTAATAAAGGCAAGTAGTCCATATACCGCCTTCTTCTGGGGTGTTGTCGATGTCTTCCACCACCCAACGTGACAACTTCAACCTGTGAAATAATGGTTCATGAGAGAACAAGGAAGCACCTCTGTGAACCCTGTCGGTAAACCCTGACCTCTGCACCCCTCTGACTTGCACCCCCTCCCTCCATGCACCTTCCTCACATGTACCTGCTTGCCTCTCTCGCTCCTGTGCACATGCTGATTCCATCTCAACATATTGTCTCTTGTAATATCAGACACATATCCAAGATGCCTCCCATCTTGATTTGTCAGTTTGAAAGACTCAAAAGTTTAGGAAAAGCTGTATCAAGAGATTAATTTCTGCCAAACATTTGCCCAATGGAACCAACAACAGTTTTAATAAGCAAAGTTTCAATCAGATGCGGTAATCATAGTTTTAATGAATAATTTGTAATGCGGTTAGATCTCACCTCTGCTTCACTGGTCAGTTTCCCATGCCATGGGAAATACAGGCTGAGGGAGTTAAATTTAAACATGAGGAAAATTCAGTTTAAAGACACCTCATTAATATTGCCTCAGTACATTAACAAGTACACAAGTCAAAGTCCTCACTTTGGTGAGGAGGCTATACACAGGTACCCAAATCAGAAAAAGTTAAGTCACCATTATCCCAGATGACCATAGTCTGCTTTCCCCTTTGAGGGAGGAGCTGACAGGTGGTGGTTTAACCTGAGGATCAGCACACCTCAGGCGAGGCAAGGTTGAGAAGGCGGGCCTTCATTAATAACCTGAGCCTATGGGAATTGAACCCATGCTGTTGGCCCCACTCTGCATCTCAAGCTGGCTGTCCAGTCAACTGAGCTTAACCAACACCCAAATAGTATCCAAATGCCCCTCCATTAAATCGGAAAGTGGGCGCCTTTGAGCTAGGTGGCAGTTACAATCCAAAAATAATTGTATTTCGAAAGGACAACTCATCCATTCTTTTGGGTTAAAATTCCGCCCACAGTGTTAATAAAGAAAAAACACAATGCATTGCTCTGATAGGCAAAAGAACCAAATGAACTACATTTTTTATTTTCCCATAAATGCCACAGAGGAAAAGTATTAAATAATTATAATCAAGTGTTTGTAAATCTGCAATCAAAAAGCTGAAAATGTATTCAATGCTCTCTGCAAAGCTGGTTTGCAGGATTACTGTCA
Source organism: Scyliorhinus torazame (assembly GCF_047496885.1). NCBI lineage: Eukaryota > Metazoa > Chordata > Chondrichthyes > Carcharhiniformes > Scyliorhinidae > Scyliorhinus > Scyliorhinus torazame. The sequence goes on from NC_092717.1 coordinate 209,924,364, forward strand.
AATCAATGCAGAGTCATTAAATTCGAATTTGAATCAATGGCTAAACAGATAATAATAATCACTTATTGTTACAAGTAGGTTTCAATGAAGCTACTGTGAAAAGCCCCGAGTTGCCATAATCCGGCGCCTGTTCGGGGAGGCCGGCACGGGAATTGAACCCGTGCTGCTGGCCTTATTCTGCATTACAACCAACTGTTTAGCCCTCTGTGCTAAACCAGCCCCTGATAACTAAATTCTAAGATTTCTAACTCAGGTGCACGTTGATTTCAGACTGAATTTAAATGTCCTGCAAATTGGAGTCCAGCCGGGAGTTGTCACAGTCAAGTAGCAGCTTCAGTGTGGTCAGTGCTTTGTTGATAACACCTTTTTTTCCTTATTGATCTTCAGCACATTCCAACAGTGGAATCCTCAGTTCCCCAAAATTCTCGTTAAATTATTTTTGTTTTGACCAAACATTCCAACATTCCTTCAGTTCAGAAGAAAAGTCAAAAGGACCCGGAAGACCTGAAAGTGCTAGAAAAGCTCAGCAGGTCTTGCAGTACCTGTGAAGAGAGTACAGAGTTAACGTTTTGAGTCCATATGGCTCTTCTTCAGAGGTAAAGAGAAGGGAGAAATGGATGGGTTTTGTTTAAGAGGAGGTGGAGCAGAGTAGAGGGTCAGTGAGCTGGGAGAATTGCACAAAGGCAAAGGGGACGTTCATACAAGGAACAAAGAACAATACAGCACATGAACAGGCCCTTCGGCCCTCCAAGCCTGTACCGTTCAAGATACCAACCTTTGCCAAAGCCTTCAGCACTTCCTTGTGCCGTATCCCTCTATACCCATCCTATCCGCGTGTTTGTCAAGATGACTTTTGAACGCAGTTAATGTATCTGCTTACACAACCTCCTCTGGCAACGCGTTCCAGGCACTCACCACCCTCTGCGTAAAAAACCTGCCTCGCACATCTCCTCTAAACTTTACCCCGCGGACCTTAAACCAATGCCCCCCTGGTGACCGACCCCTCCACCCTGGGAAAGAGTGCCTGCCCTTCCACTCTATCTGAATTTGAATAGAATCTGAATCAAAAGGCTGTAAAGCGCTTCAAGCAGTAGATGAGGCACTGTTCCTTCAATTTGCATTGGGCTTCCCTGGATCTTTGCAGCAGGCCAAGGGCAGGCATGCGAGCATGGGAGAAAGATGGTGAGTTGAGATGGCAAGTGACAGGAAGGTTGGGGTCATGCTGGCAGACTGAGCGTGAGTGTTGTTCCTGCAGGTTCTGTTTTATTTCTTTAAAAATTCTCTTAGCTACCTTTGAGAGTCCAGACCGATTTCCTATATATTATAAAATCAATGCATAGCAGAAAATGGTAAAATGAGTTAATTTTTTTCAGATTATTCAGACTGCACCCTTTGGGAGTTATCTGATCAGCCTCAAGCCTATCATATTTTACTTTCAGCCATGACACAGCCTGAAATAAATACCTGCCCGTTATTCTGAAACATTTAAAAGAAAAAAAATGTAAAAACCACCAGGAACAAATCCAGCACAAGTTATCAGTACAAAGTGAACCCAAGAGGCCTGGAGGATCTACTCGGCTGCAATGTATTTCCAGCAAAATTCATCCAAAATTGGCCAAATCAGCAGAAAAGAATCACAGAATTTCAACTGAATATTAAACGATCATATGTAATAGGAGCAGAGGGAGGCCATTTGGCCCCTTCTGGCCTTCTCCGCCATTCACAGGAACATAGGAGAGGAGTCGGCCATTCAGTGCCTCGAACCTGCCATGTCATTCAATGAAACGCAGCATGGTGGCGCAGTGATTAGCACTGTTCCAATGAAGGCAAGCATTCCGTATGCTTTCTTGTTCCGTATGCTTTCATGATACTGTTACAGACTAAAGAAGGTGTTGATACTGCATAAAGGTAAGCTATCAGAATGTGTTCATGGCAGAGTTCTGTGAATGCAAAACTTAAGAATAAGGGACAGGTGGCCCTGTGGGGAAGGGTGGGTTAGGATAAAAAGAGGGTTTTAAAAAGGGGGTCAAGATAGAGGAGTGAGGTTCTCCTGCAATATGTTGCAGCCTAGCAGATACACTGTTCCTAGCCCCAACGACTGGAGTTCGATTCCGACTTTGGGTGACTGTCTGTATGGAGCTTGTACGTTCTTCCCGTGTCTGTGTGGGTTTCCTCCTGGGGTGCTCTTTCAGAGCGTCGATGAAGACATGATGGGCCGAATGGCACCCTTCTGCACTGTCGGTATTCTATTCTAAGTAAAAAGATCATAGCTGATCAATGGCCTAACTCCATAAACCTGCTTTTGACCAATATCCCTTAATAACTTTGCTTAACAAAAATCTATCTATCTCAGATTTAAAATTAATAACTGTTTCAACTTCAACCACTGTTTGTGGGGGAAAATTCCAAACCTTTACCACCCTTTGCGTGAAAAAGTGTTTCCTGAACGGTCTGGTTCTAATTTGTAGACTATGCCCTGTAGTTTTAGAATCTCCAACCAGTTTATCTTTATCTACGCTGGCTGGATTCTCCGAGCCGCCGGGCGAAATCGCATTCGGCGCAGGACCGGAGAATGGTCGTCAAACCCAAAATTTTGACCGGCACCGCTCCGGCGATTCTCCGGTCCCCAGAGAATTGCTCGGGAGCCTCTTGCGCACAAACTACGGGCGGGGGGGCCATTAACAGAGGCCCCCCCTCCGCAATTCTCCACGCGAAACTGGCCGAGTTCCCGACGGCGTGGTTCTAACCACCGATCGGCCATCGGGAATGTTGGGTGTCGGCTGAGGACTCAGTCCGCGGCCGCCCTGGTGGGGAGCGGGGGATCGTTCACCGGCCTCATAGATAGCCAGGGGAGTGATCGCGTGTCATGGACTCGCGGGCGTGCGCGATCTCGGGGGGGGGCCTACATTTTTGGTACTGCTCCCCCGTCCGGGTCCGCCATGTCCCGCAGGGTTGGACCCCTGACCGGAAGTCCGGGGCCCCGTATCCGCAGCAAGAGCTGCGAGAGGCACTCCGGGGCCCTGCAATCCCTCTGCAGGTCAGAGAATCGTTCAGGACTTTCTTAAGGAAAGTCCAGAGTGAAATGCCAGTGTTTATACGCTGGCATGGGGGTCATAGCCCCATTATTGGAGAATTCAACCCCCTGTCATATCCTGTTAATATCTTAAAGGTCTCAATCAGATCACCCCTTAACCTTCCAAATATTAGCAAAAGTTGTGTAATCTCTCCTCGTAAAACCCCTGTAGTCCAAGTATTTTTGTAAACCTACGTTGCACTCATTCCAAAGCCAAAATATCCCTCCTAATGTGTGGTGCCCAGAACTGCTCACAGTACTCCAAGTGGGGTTCAACCAGCGTTTTGTATAGCTGCAGCATTACCCCTGTGTCTTTATACTCCAAGAAGATCGTGGAAGATCAATTTGCTCTGAATTCTACATTCCCATCTGCCGATTGTCTTTGATTCCCTATCAGGAATCTATCTACCTCTACCGTAAAAATTATTCAGTGACCCCGCCAAAGTCGCACAACCCCTTGAGAGAAAAATATTTGCCTCATCTCTCTCCTATAAGGGCTACTGTTCGATGCAAATCGGGTTTCTGTGATGTTTCGTTTTGGTTTGGCTGATTTGGGGTAAATTGAACTGGAAAGGTTTTGAGGAACATCAATGTCGAAGTTGCACTCTTCCCCCCTCAAAACCTGGCCACACCCACACGCTGAATTAATTACCATGACGGGCGAATTTCTGCTAATTGCACTTACTTACAAGTGAGTCCTTAAAATTAAGCGATTTTTATCCCCAGGCACAAAGACACAAAAAAGGCATGTTTAAAAGCTTCCATTTTCTTTCCTATTCGCTGAGAAATCAACGACTGCAAATCACACTGTATGGTTTTCTTCCAGTCATGAATTTTAAATGTTTATTTTCGTGATAAATCCATTTTCAGCTGGTTTAATAAAACTACGCCAAGTTGTCACAATTTTTTTTAACAGCGAAACCCTTTTAAAAAATTATATTCTAAAACGATGCCTGATTGTTCTGCTCCATGGTCGATTTTATCTTTGATGACATGAAAATGAGTTTGAGTGGAAACATGAGGAGAAAATAACTTCTGGAAACTAATGCAATTTTAGTGTCCAAAGTGGTAATGCTACTCCAGTCTAACTAACACTGACAGAAAATCCAAAGAGATTATTTAATTGGAGGTACAAATCCATACCACCCCATAATAGAGTACTGCTATCCCAATTTAGCTGTTATGTTCAAATTCTGCTGCAGAAAAATTATCATTGGACACAAGGCACTGAAATATTGAAGCTAACTAAATACTAGATTGGACACTTGTCAAAAGAAATTTCCTTGTAATTTGAAAAGAGCCTGCGAGATTATTTTTGCAAGTAGGGCTTTTTGGTTTGACACGACAGGCTTAGATTAGTTAGCTTCTACGCACAGATGGTGATACTCAATTAACCCCTCATCCATCCCAGTGCCATGCAGACGGCATGCCAACTCCGTGCTGCTGGCTAATTAGAACAATTTCTACACGCGGCTAGTTTTCCTCATGTTGTTCATTGGATAATAATAATCTTTATTAGTGTCACAAGTAGGCTTACTTTAATACTGCAATAAAAGTTACTGTGAAAATCCCTTCATCACTACACTCTGCCATCTATTTGGGTACACTGAGGGAAAATTCAGAATGTCCAATTCACTTAACAAGTATGTCTTTCTGAACGTGTGGGCAGAAACCGGATAACCTGGAGGAAACCCACCCAGACACAGGGAGAACGTGCAGACTCCGCACAGACAGTGACCCAAGCCGGGAATCGAACCTGGAGCTGGGAAGCAACAATGCTAAGCACTGTGCTACCATGCCGCTACACCCATCAGTAGGCCTGGGGCTGCATCTTCAAATGTCATAGCCTACTACCTACATTGCTAGCCACCTAGCCACCCATCACTCATATCAGAATAATCAACCATGGAAGCCACATCCCCCACACACATTGCAGGACTCTCATTGGACATATTTACTTTCTTTTGCAAAAGATGACGTTCGGCCGGAAACAGTAAGAAGAACTGGAGGGGGAGAGTTCTATTGGTCAATATGAGCGGCGATGCTGAGGATATGGTCACTGCCCAGGCAGAAGGCAATGCAGATGAGGGTATCTGCACACCTAATCCTCCTTCCTCCATCACACAATCTTTTCTAACAGTGAAGCTGCCAATGGTTCACTTTTTTATTTTCTCCTCTCCCCTCGTCGTGACCCTATCTCCTTTCAGATGCCTAGGAATTGCAAATAATGGAGCAAGGACAGTAAGAATTAAGGTGAAGTGCCACATTGTCACTTGATTTCACACTCACAGCTACCAGCTCAGGTGCTGACACTCTATGTAATCTCGAGGGTAGAATAGAGGAGAGATATACATTTGGTGGTACACTTGGCATAAGTGTGTAAATGCCAGGTTGGGGTGTGGGGATTAGATATTGCGATGGCAGCTCATCAAATGCTGCACGCTATTTCAGGTGCAGAAAACTCAGATGAGGATTTCACTGGGTCAGGTTCCAGAAGGAGGCTAATATGTGGGCATACCCAAATGCTTGTTGCACTCGGAACCTTGCTAGAAAAGCTGCGCTCCACGTCAAGGAGCATGAAGAAGTGCAGTCCAACTGGCACAGGACTTTCAGCAAAGCTTGGACCCTTTGCTTTTCAATGTTGAGTGTTTGGCTACCTCCAGCGGCACACCTGTGGAACCAACAGGCGTGCCGCTGTGCAGGGTCTGATGGGTGATCTCTCAACTTCCATTGCAGCATAAGCAGTATCCACCCAATGCTGCAGTATAACCTCAAATTACTGTCATACAATTTCCACTTGTAGCCCTGGAAGTTCATATTGCGGTCACCATGGCTCTGAATTTCAGTGAGTAACAAGGTTTCCAGGGCATCATCACTGTCTAGTAAATTGTTCTACAACTCGTCTGCTTCCTAAAAACCCATTGTGGATTTTGCCTCCTGCTGAAAGCTCTTCTCTCCCTCCCTCTTCTAGCTACTTGTTCTACTCTCTGTGACCTCTATGCATTCATTCAGACATGCTCAAGTTGAGGGGAGGCTCGACCAGTACACATGTGGGAGTAACTGATCTCCACAGATACCTGTAAGTCACATGTGACATTCCACTCCCTGTGCACTATTGAAACCTCAACCAATTATAGAAAGTGCCCAAAGCCTGCAGAATTTCAGCAACAGCCAGAGAAATCAACCACTTACTAACCAGTAAGGTAGTTGATCAACTCTTCAAATAGTACAGGCATGGATGTCCTTAATGCTGCTTAATGTTTTATTATGTGCAGATAAAGAGAGCATAGGCTGGAAAACAGATCTCCAAAGTAGCAGTGCCAGGATATCAACGTGACCTCTTGATCTGCCTTCTACACCTTTACCAATGTTGCATTTCACACGCTTTGCGGTCAGAAGTGTGTACATGTTTGACGAATGTTATTCTGGAACCAATAAATGAGTGCCACTGAACTCAGTTTCAACCTGAACTTCTGACCAATGGCTCCAGGACGTCTTTAGGCAATTCTTCCCTTCCTTTGAAAATGATAGATTGCAATAAATTCACTTCACCGTTATTGGAAAGGAAACAATATACCTATTTTATTCGGTCATTACTCATCTATATTAATACTCTCTGACCTTAATGGTGCTAAGATTTTCATATAAGGTTCCCGTTAAAGAGTATTTCAATGCCAATACATTTTGAAGTTGACTTCTGGCTTTGCGATTTAATCTTTGTAATTGCTTCCTGAATTAAGCAATATAATACACAATCAAATGACAATTAGTTTTCATGGTTTGACAAATGGCTTTTGCTTGGAGTAGGATGGAGGAGGGGTGGATGTGGAAGGACATTTATTTCAAACTGGGAAATGGCACCCTTTTTTGCAATAGGAATCATTATAGTGTCAGTACCAGGTCAAACGTGCAGCTCAGTAAGATGGACACAAATTTCCATCTGTCCAAAGCTGAAAGGGTATGTACGAACATACAAAATAGGAACAAAGGAGGTCATTGGGCTTTCAAACCAGTCCACCATTTGATATGACCATTGTTGATCTGTTTCTGTTTCAAGCTCAACATTCCCATTGACCGCAGTTAACTTTTCATTCCCTTGCCAAACAAGAATCTATCTACCTCCACTTGAAAAATATTCAATGACCTCCCACCCCGGTCTCCTCCGCCTCTGGCTTGTCTGATCAAGCAGGATGATACACCCATCCTGCCAAAGGAAGGAATTCCAATGAAAAGTACTGTGATATGGGTCAGAAAGGGATCACTTGGAGTTTTGCAACCGCAGCAACCACATCACTGGAAATGAGGCATGGGAAGGTTGACCCCCACCATCACAACCACCCACCACCTCCTCCACCAGCCCCCTCACAGTCCTCACCACCCAACTCCTCCAGCATAGTCTCTAATATTTACTTAGATATTTAACTGTGGGATCTGAGGAGCTGCAGTGAAGTGAGCTCTCTTTTAAGGACAGGAAGTGGAGGACAACCTCTCCAACCAATCAGACATGAATGGAAGACCCCAACAGTTGAAATGTGTTCCCTCCGACCTGGGGTCAGCGCCCCCAAGTAGATTCAGGACCTATGCATGGTGCAACAGGTGAGTGTTCCAAACCATACATTGTGACTTGCCCAGTATTGTCCTGCACCTTCCACAAACTGTGTCCTTTGACCCCTGTACATAAGTAATTATAAGCACTCACCCTTTTTTTCCCACTTTCTCTCCTTGCAGGGGAAGAGAGCAGACAACTTGCTTAAGAGGCAGAAACATGGAGGTAAGGATAGGTTGGCCCTTTCTGTGTCAGGTACCTCAGCAAAGCATGCCCAGCATGGTCCCATCTGAATCATGGTGTCCAACCAATCTGCCATGTGAAGGGCAGGTGACTGAGGAGAAGGTGGCTGGTGTTCCAGCTGGTATTGCACAGTGTCCCACTGTCTGAGCTATTGATGGTGTGGCCGAGACTCAGAAGGTGGCGGTGAGTTGCCTTCTTGAGCCACTGCAGTTCCTGAGGTGTAGATGCACCCACAACGCTGTGAAGGAGGGACTTCCAGGATTTTGACCCAGCGATGGTGAAGGAATGGCGATGTATTTCCAAGCCAGGACAGGAGGAACATGAAGGCGGTGGAGTTGCCGTGATTCTGATACCCTTGCCATTCTAGGTGGTAGAGGTCATAGAATGAAAGGTGCTGCTGAAGAAGCCTTAGTGAGTTGTTGCAGTGCATCTTGTTGATGAAACATATTGCTGTCACTGTCCATCAGTGGCGAAGGGAGTGAGTGTTTAATGTGGCGGATGGGGTGCCAATCAAGGGGTTGTTTTGTCCTGGATGGTGCCGTGCTTTCTGTGTGTTAATGGAGCTACACTCATCCAGACAAATTACAAATATTCTATCACACTCCTGACTTGTTGCCTTGTCGATAGTGGATAGGCTTTGGCAAGACAGGAGGTGAGTTAATCACTTAAAATTCTCAGTATCTTGTAGCCACAGTAATTCTCTCATAGGATATGGGTGTGCTGGCAAGGTCAGCCATTTTTGCCCATCCCTAATTGTCCTTGAACTGAGTGGACTGTTAGGCTACTACAGGGAGGTAGTTCAGAGTTAACCACATTGCTGTGTGTCTGGAGTCACATGTAAACCTGATTGGGTAAGGATGTGAGATTTTCTTCCGGAAAGGACATTAGAGAACCAGATGAGATTTTTCAATAATCGATGATAATTTAGTGTCACCGCCATTACTGAGACTAGCTTTATATTCTGGATTTATTAATTGAATAGGGTATGCGTCGTTTCCTGATGGTCCACTAGCCTCTTCCTCCTTTGGACCTGGGACCCAGTGGACGGAGTTTGGTAGCTCGAATCTTTGCTCCTTTCTCTTCGCTCTTTTCTTCATTTTCTATGGGACCAGCAATGCCTATATCCCACAAATTAACTTTAAAAAACTGTCAGTAACTTGTGATACTCTCATGGAGCTGGGGCAGCAGCAGAGTTCCTCTCGGCTCCACTCTACTACTATAGGCTACCACTAACTGCCCATGCTTGCTTCCATTACACATCTCCAAGTCCTCCTGTGGTTTGCCTGCATCGCTGCGAATTTAGCTGCAAGCTGGTTTAGTGTTCAAGACGGATGAATTTCCCACGGCCCTGATTGGTGTCAACAGCTTGTCACTTTGATACAGACAAGGCCCAGTAAAGCATTGTGTCTCATGGTCTACTCCAGTTTCTTTACCTCAACCACAGGGCGGCACGGTGGCACAGTGGCTAGCACTGCTGCCTCACGACGCCGAGGACCTGGGTTCGAAACTGGCCCCGGGTCACTGTCCGTGTGGAGTGTGCACAGTCTCCCCATGTCTGCATGAGTTTTACCCCCACAACCCAAAAAGATATGCCCCTTAACTGGGAAAAAATAATTGGGTATTCTAAATTTTTTTTTCATTCTTTACAGCAGAATCTGTGCGACAAAGAGAGTTGGGCCAGAGTTTTCCCATTTGAGTGAGAGCCATGATTAATCCTGCCATTGTAATCCCACCTCCAACTCGGCAGTTCTGGTGGGGGGAAATGTCATATCCTGGGGAAAGTGAGCCTGGAGGTGGAGGCGGGCCGATGTTGAAGTGGCCAGGTTAAATGCCCACCTCCATTCACAGAGACATTGACATTCTTTGCTGCCATCAGCGGCTCCTTCAATAAAATTATACCGGCAGATCGGTGTAAAGTCCCTCTCACCCTTAACCCCCTCACCCCCTATTCCTTTTACCACTGCCCCCTTATTCCACTACATTTTCTCCCCACTTTAGCCCCAATATCCCACTTTCCATGCCCCTCATCATCTACACCCACTCCTACCTAGTCCCCTGATCCTATCATAGCCTCTATCACTTCATACCAATCTCTACTTGTCGCTCTAATCCCCTCATCCCCTCAGCTCATAAATCTGCCAAAATAAACAAACATTATTTGAATAGGTCATTTTCATTTCTAGTAGTCTCTTCAGAAGCTTATACATCTGTCAATGGTGTCAAGCTCACATTTATGAGTAAACAAACTCAAAACTTCATTATTTATCAGTACTTTTGAAGTCAACCAAAATTTCATACATCTGTCAAGGCTTGTGTTATGATCCTAGACCCCCAAGTTTTTGGTCAGATCTAGCTAAGGATCAATAATGTTTGCTTTAAAGTAGAAATGTCTGTGATTCAAGCTGCTCACCCAGTGAATAATGTCACAAGATTCTATAGATTTTAAACAAATAAAAATAAATTTCAGTATACAAAGTCAGATAGTTGAAGCAAATTACAACATCTATCTTATACGCTAACATTCAGGGTAAGCATGAGGTGCACCTGAGTTAACAGGCAAACTGTGGTCGAACACACCACACTGCACAATAAATAATAGATATAACCAAGGCAGAGTCCATGGATTCCTTAACAGCTCACCCAGACACCATTGGACATTGTGAGTCAACCAATTTCGGTAAAACTCTTTCACAAAGGATTCCAGTCTTCGTCTTCAAAGTTCTAGCCTGGAATTCTTTCCAAAAATCATTTAAGCTCAGATGGCATCAACAACGGCCCAGCTTACAGGGTTTTGATTGCATCTCACCGAGATTCTGTTTCCCTGGATTCCTAAGTACACACTCAAACACCAATTCACAAACACAACTTCAGATCTTCGGTTGCACCGAGCAGAACACTACTGCTCCAAAGGGGTACCTTTGGACCAACAGCCTGCAGCAGAGTCACCAAATTTTGGCTGCCTTCTTTAATCTTCAGGGCTTTGCCTGAGCTCTCTTCAATTACTAGGGTTTCATTGGTCCCTCTTACCTTAAAGCATGCTCCCTGCAGCCCATTTCCTATTTGAAGTCTGTCTCTTAGCTCCTCTATTTTTAACTGAACTAGGACCGTTTCCTGTCCCTGTCCTCTCTCTGGAACTCTTCTACTGGGTCTGTCCCTGTCTCCTCTCCCTCTGTGACCTTTCCCTGTCCCCTGTCTCATCCTCTGCCTGGACATGTCTTCTCAGTGACGCTTTGCCTCAATCACCTGACCCAGGTTTACATACCATTTTCCTTTTCTGTGCCAGTGTGCTGGACCTTTCCTTGGCTCAATGAGCTTACACTGCAACTGCAGATCCATAACCTGCTCCCACTCTGCACATGTGCAGAAAGTCAGAGGTTTTTCAGGAATTGGAATTCCTGACCTCCTCTTTCAATGAGGTAAGTACAGTTTTCATACCAGCTTGTAAACAGCGAAAAAGATGGTTGAGCTCATTTGCAAAGAATGAATTGTATGTCAAAGCTTGCAAACAGCCAAACAGATGGCAAAGGAATGAATTAAAATACTAGGTAATGTTTAAGCATTTTGCTCTGGTTTGCACTCTGGGATAACCTTTCAAGATTCTACAATACAGAACAGCACTTTATCCAGTGGATAATCTATCCTAATGCTTCTGAAGATTATTGCACTTTTAAAATGCTATTTCATCGCTTAATAGCTTGTCAGCTGTCAGAGTTCGCGACCTGGCAATCATATTATTTAATGATCCCTTACCTTTTCCAACTACAGCAGTGCCATAACTCACTTTAGTAATGATATATACAAATGAAGCTACAGCAAAGAGCACCCGATGTGCGCTTATTGTCTCCAATCCATGGGCAATGTCTGCACTCTGCAAGTGTGATTTAGAAGAGTTTCCAAATCCTGGCTGCCTTCATGAAAATTCTGGAAGTTCTGAAATTCCCAATTGTATATTGGTGCCAGTAACTTATAAAGAGGAGAGGCTCAGGATTACAACCCACCCCTTTTCCCATGCCGCTGAAAATGGTTAGAGATAGAAGCAGATGCAGGACTTTCACTTTTGTGTCTTGAAGACTATTGTTTAAAAAATGAACCTGGATCTGTTTGGCTCCATTTTACGATAGCAGAATCCCAGCCCTGTTTTTGGCATCAGTCTCAGCGAGTTCAAAGGCTGGCACCGGAGATAAAACAAGTTCCCATTGCCTACCCAACAATGGTATCTTTCTTTTCTGTTAATTAATGAATGAGAACAATTTTAGTCAGTTGGAACTTGATAATTTCATAGCCACTTCGGACAGAAGAACCGGCTGAGTGTTAAGTTACACCACTCGGGGCACGTTTCCACAGTCCACAGTAACAAACCTCGGTGTAATTTATGTGTGCATTACAATGACAATTAATAATAGGGCATCATGCGGCTTTTAAATGTGGCCTTTCAGATGTTAGCGTTCACACTTGGCTTGCCTTGTGCTGTGCACTGCACAACATGTGTTAATACCATTTTTGGTAAAAGCTTGGATTTCGCTCTATTATGTGACTGCTACTATTTCTGAGGCATGTTACTTTCGGATGAGCAGTGAAAATAAGGAAATGCCCCAGCATGAAGTAAATATGTCTTACCACAAAGATGTCACTCTGCAATCCTGCTATCACCAATTAGATTAATGTCTACACGCTTTTGCCTGCAGAACTATATATATTTATTATTCAATAATCTGTGGTTGACTCATTGCACTTTGAAGAGGGGCTGCCCGTGATCATCACCAAACTGCCATTGAAGCTAATACAGGTAAAGAAAACAAAAAATCCAATGTCACGATTCAGTCTGTATAGGTTCGACTGAGCTGTTTATATTAGCTATGAAGAAGTATTGCACCCTCAGGCAGACTCAGGAATAGGAACTATTAACATCCAGTTTGTGACATAAATACTTCATTAGTTTCTCAATAACTCCATCCTGCTACCTGCATTGTGTCAAAAGGTGACAAGCTGATTATAGCCTCTGATGCCTGAAGTTAGGTGATGAAGCACAACAATTACATTTTAATGTGGGTAAATAAACAACTGGTCATTCATTGCCATATTCACTTTACTAAATCAAATATCTTCTGGTAATGATGGCTGGCTCAGGAGTGCATTCTTTACAGAGTATCACATCTAAAAGGAACACTGTTATCACAGCAGACGGTGTAAAACATTTAGAGGTTATTAGAGTCACAATTCAATCCAGTTAAAGCTATTACAAGCAGGAACGACCACATAAAGGTTAACATCCACTTTAAAGTCATAATGGCCTACCGATTTAAGGAAGCTTTAATGATATGAAGCAAATAACAGCCCAAAGAACAGATAATTATGAAGAACAGTGCTTTATACAGAGGACACGTGAATAGCTCTATTTTCTTTTAGCAAGCGCAGTAGTCGACAAACCAGGCATTAGCTTTCGCAGTGGCTAAATGGAGCTCTCTGAGCCCTCTGCTGAATGAGTCAGGGGCCAGACTTCCATGATATGTGTCATTGATTTGGTTTCACCACAGCTGCAGTCCGGGTTCCCTGCAAGGCCCCACCTGTGCCAATTTGTTGCACAAATGCCGTGGCCAGTGCGGGAATGGTTGAGGAGAGCCCAGTGTTGACGTGGCAGTTTGAGGCCGGGCGGGTGGGCTGTGAAATCTGTGACGAGGAAATGGTTTTTAATGGTGGTGTGTTGGTTCCATTCCTGCTCCCACTGTTATTCCTTGGCATGATGGTCTCAGCCATACAGGCTGCTGTGATGAGAGATGAGCAGCAGGTGGATAGTTAAGGTCCTTGCGTAGCGACAGACTTGGGTTGATGTTGCAATCTCCCTCTTTATGTGGGGGGGTGAGATGTTGCTCAGGGCTAGAGTCAGGAGAGTTGTTTTATACACACTGTTGTGTTGAGCTGGGTGTCCATAGGACTGATATTCTACAGTGACACAAAGAAGAGAGGACTCAATCAATGCCAAATTTCAAAATAGTCCAAATGCTGGACACAAGTGTCAACATAACGGAATGGTTAAAACCAGGCAGAATGAACATTAAGTTGTCTTTCGAAGATCTGAAGAACAGTTACTAGGTGCTTCAAGTGTGATTCTAGCATCATCACACAATGAACTGCCTAAAGTGGAGAGGCAGGATCCTAAAAGTGACACACAACAGAGAAGCCTGAGAAACAGAACAAAGATGATGATGAATGTGAGCAAGTTGTACTGGTCACAAGAAGTGTTAGTCCGGTGATGAATATGCTAGTCACACACTTCTTTAACTTGACATGTGTGCTGGCACTTCATCAGTGCCAGGAATAGATTGGCTAAAACATTGCCTTGATTCACTTAGTGAGGAGTAAACAAAGTTAAGGAATGCAAAAGTACTATTTGCTTTTGGGTAGTTGATGATAAGACATTGAGATAAAATAGCTGGAATAAGGCATTGTTTATTGATGTCGTGTCTCATATGATAGCTATACTGTGAAACAGGCACAAATGAAGCTTGATATGGAGCAATATGAGGTGTTGTGGCCAGGGTAGATATGGCAGGATGGGTCGCCTTTTTCTCCACCTCTCAACTAACCGCAAAAAAGAAATGTTTCAACCCCTTAAGTACAGTGACTCTCGAGAATAGACACAAGACAGGTTTTCTCATAAGTTCAAAATAAATAATGAATGTCTATTACTCAACACCGAGATGTAATTACAACAGCATCCAATCACACATGCATGCACAATGCACGCACACACACACACACACAAGAAATGGTGATTACAAAAGATCTCGCAAGCACTGATATTTTTAGAAATTCGAGAAAATCACTATGACTCTGGAATCACGAGAAAGGAGCAGGAAAGGTTTTGCAGGCCTGGTCATTCCCTTTTGGTTCCCTGAAGAAAATGAAGGTTTGGAGTTTCTGGTGGTGAATTCATAGTTGCTTATTCCATGCAACTTCTGGCTTTGCTGCAGATGAAGGTGTCGTCGAGGCACTGCAGCAAAGATTTCTGCCTGTTAATGGATTATTTTCTGAGTTGTATATATAATGTATATACACACGGTAGCACAGTGGTTAGCACTGTTGCTTCACTGCACCAGGGACCTGGGTTCAACTCCCAGCTTGGGTTGCTGTCTGTGCAGAGTTTGCACGTTCTTCCTGTGCCTGCGTGGGTTTCCTCCAGGTGGTCCCACAAGTCCTGAAAGACGTGCTTGTTAGATGAATTGGACATTCCGAATGCTCCCTCAGTGTACCCGAACAGGCGCTGTAGTATGGTGACTAGGTGATTTACACAGTAACTTCATTGCAGGGTTAAAGAAAGCCTACTTGTGACTCTAATAACGATTATATATATATATATCTTCCCCCTGTGGTCTTTGTCTCCCCATCTGACTGATCTCTAAGGCTGCTATCAAGATGTGCTGAATACATTTTGTTCATCAAAAGCTGGTTTCTACCAGGTGACCGTAGCACGGGTGTTCTCATTGTCCACACAAATAGTCCATGACAATGTTGGCATTAACAGAATTGGGGTCTGAATATCAGCCGCTTACACCGTCTTGTGACACGAGTATTTTTTCATTCACATCCATTCTGTGGAACTTGATTCTGCAAATGTAACCACCATGTTTCAGTTTCTGTAGATATTATTAGTTGCTAAGTCCATAGGAGAGATCTGTCATATTTTTAATGTCTTCAGAATCACAGACAAATACAATGCAGAAAAGGCTCTTGGGCCCAACCAATCTGCACCGACTGCACCTGACCTGTGTCCCTGATCCCATTTGCCAGAACTTGGCCCATAGCCTTCACTGTTATAACGTGCCAAGTGCTCATCTGGGTACTTTTCAAAGGATGTGAGGCAACATGCCTCTACCACCATTAGTGGCAGTGTATTCCATTTTTTTTAACGTTTCCAATTAAGGGGCAATTTAGCTTGCCCAATCCACCTACCCTACACATCTTCGGGTTGTAGGGTGAGACCCATGTAGACATGGGGAGAATGTGCAAACTCCACATGGACAGTGACCTGGCCCCGGTTCGAACCCAGGTCCTCAGCGCCGAGAGGCAGCAGTGCTAACCACTGCGCCACCATGCCACCCTGCAGTGAATTTCAGACCATTATCACCCTCTGGGTAAAAATGTTTTCCTTCAAATCCCCCCTAAAGCTTCTGCCCCTCACCTTGAACTTGTGTCCCCTCGTAACTGACCCTTCAACTAAGGAGAATAGCTGCTTCCTATCCATGCGCCTCATATACACCTCAATCAGGTCGCCCCTCAGTCCTCTCTGCTCCAGCAAAAACAACCCAATCCTATCCAATCTCTCTTTATTATTGAAATGTTCCATCCCAGTCAACAGCCTGGTGAAACGCCTCTGCACCCGCTCCAGTACAATCACATACTTCCTATAATGTGGCGACCAGAACTGCACACATTTGTCAATATGTGGCCTCACCAAAGTTTTGTACAACTTCATCATGACCTCCCTGCTTTTATAATCAATGTCTCAATTGATAAAGGCAAGTGTCCCATATGTCTTTTTCACCACCCTATTAACTTCCCCTTCTGCCTTCAGAGATCTATGGACAAACACGCCAAGATCCCTTTGTTCTTCAGAACTTCCCAGTGTCAGGCCATTTATTAAATACTTCCTTGTCAAATTACTCCCTCCGAAGTGTGTCATCTCACACTTTTCAGGATTAAATTCCTTCTGCCACTTTTCTGCCCATTTAACCATCCATCTATATCTTCCTGTAACGCAAGACACTGAACCTCACTGTTAACCACTCGGCCAATCTTTGTGTCATCAGCAAACTTACTGATCCTACACCCACTTAGTCATCTATGTCATTTATATAAATGACAACCTATAGGGGACCCAGCACTGTGGTACACTATTGGTCACTGGCTTCCAATCACTATAGCAGCTGTCTGTCATCATCTCTCTCCTACAGCTAAGCCAATTTTGAATCCACCTTATCGCGTTACCCTGCATCCCACATGCATTTGCCATCTTTGTAAGTCTCCTATGTGGGAATTATCAAAGGTTTTGCAGAAATCCATGTAAACTGCATCAACTGCGCTACCCTCATCTACACACCTGGTCATATGCTCAAAAACTACAATCAAATTTGTTAGGCATGACCTCCCTCTGACAAAGCCATGCTGACTATTCCTGATCAAACCTTGCTGCTCCAAGTGGAGATAGAGTGTCTCCTTCAGAATTTTCTCCAGTGGTTTCCCTACCACTGACATGATTCTCACTGGTCTGTCTGTAGTTCCCTGGTTTATCTCTACAACCTTTCTTCAATAGTGGGACCACATTAGCTGTTCTGCAGTCTTCTGGCACCTTCCCCATGGCCACAGAGGAATTGAAAATTCAGGTCAGAGCCCCTGCAATCTCCTCCCTCGCCTCACACAGCATCCTGGGACACAATTCATCTGGACCTGGAGATTTGTCCACGTTTCAGTCTGCCAACACTGCCAAAACCTTGTCACTCCATATGACAATTTGCTCATGAAACTGACAGTCTCTCTCCCTGAGTTCCCATAACTACTTCCTCATTATCTTGGTTGAAGACAGATGTGAAGTATTCGTTCAACACCCGACCAATGTCCTCTGCCTCCACCCACAGGTTTGCCCTTTGATCCATAATGGGCCCTACTCTTTCCCTGGTTATCCTCTTCCCATTGATATACTTACAGAATATTTTAGGATTTTCCCTACTCACTCAGTCACAAGACTCCCACTTTAGCACTCTAATGCAGCTCAATGTAAGCACTCCAGTGTAAATGAAGTCAGCACTGTAAGATTACCCACTTTTATACTGTCTGACTCTCGCCTCTGCAAACTGGTTTAAGCCAGTTATCTTATTAAATGTTGCAGCTGCAAGCAGAGCCTGTATGAACCCTGCTTTAAAGATGATCTAAAACTCACCTTCTTTCAACCCAAACTGCAACTTTGAAGTGAATTAACCAAAGCAAGAGTTTCAGTTTGGACTCAGAGCTCAAAGCTAAATTTGAGCTTGTGAGGAAGTGGAGCTGCTGCTTTGCTTCCTGTGGTTTCTGCCTCCTCCCCAATCCCCAACCCTACCTGCCCCACCTTCTGTCCTCCCAGCCCTGTGCCTGTGGTGGGAGTGGGACCACCTGGGGCCAGTTGCTGCTCCCCGTACCGGGGTGAAGACCCTGCCCTCAGTCCTCCCGCCCCTCTGCCTGAGGTGGGAGTGGGACCACCTGGGGCCTGGTGTTGCGCCCCCTCCTGGGGTGAAGACCCTGCCTCCTGCCTTTTGTCCTCCCACCCCCTTGCCTGAGGTGGGAGTGGGATCACCTGGGGGAGGGGGGGATGGGCTTGGTGCTGTGTCCCTTCCTGGGGTGAAGACCCTGATCTCTGTCCTCCCGCCCCTCTGCCTGAGGTGGGAGTGGGACCACCTGGGGCTGCAGTGACGACAAAAGACTTTGTTTCGGACCCCCACAGGGGTGGAAAGCGCCGTCCGCCTGTCTTTGTTTCACCACCTGTGGCGGGTGTGGGGCAGCCTGGGACATTATTTTTGGCCCCTCCAGGGCTGAAGAACGCTGCCCTGCTCTGCTGTTGCCCTGCAGCACCTTTCCCTTGTGGCACCTGATGTTGTGGTGCCACATCCATCACCCCCCCCACCCTTCCCCTACTGCCCTGTTCTCAGTTACTCCTGGTACCAGGGGTGGGCATGGCCAGTACCCCAGGGGCATCCTGCACTCTGCCGGGTGTAGGGCGGCCAAGAACCTATGCGGGGGTGGCAGTCTCTCGACCTTCCACTGCCTCGGCGGCCCCCTCGCCCTTCCGTCTAATAACGCGGCAACTTGGGGTCAAATGTTATGCCCACCCCACCATGACCAATGAGGCGTGCACTCGTGCGATGGCTGGGGTCGTCGGCCCCTCAGCCATCGTAGCCGCCTCAAGCATGTAGGCAGGGCCGTGTTTTTCCTGCGGGCCGAGCAGGTGGTCCACCGTGTCCTGGAAAGGGGGCTCACGGTGGGCGGGACACACATGGCGGTGGACCGGCTGGAGACCACCGCCAAACGTGTCGTTCTTTCAAATGTCCCGCCCTACCTCCCCAACGAGCTCCTCCTACCCCATCTCAAACTACTGGGGGAGGTCAGGTCCGGGTGGCGCCGCTGACACGCGGCCTGCGGGACCCTTCCCTCCGTCATGTATACTCTTTTCGGCGTCAGGTTTTTGTCCGCCTGACCCGGGACGATGTCATGGAGGGAGGTTTTGTGGTCTCCCACCTAGGGGAGGACCATGAAGTGTTCTGGTCTCCGGAAGGCATGCGGTGCCATGCCTGCAGAGGGCTGGGGCATATTTGCCAGAACTGCCCCACCCTAACGGCCGCTGTCAACGCCATCTCCAGGGCAGCCACGGCTGGGACTGCCCCCCTCTCTCCTCCCACCTCTTTGTCTGCCCAGCAGCCGGCCCCTAACAACACCGCGGATGTTGGCTGGGGGGAGAGAGTGCCTCCGCTAGACAAGAGGCAGCCTAAAAAGGCTAAACGGAAGACGGCACGGCGGTCAGACTGGGCCCATCCACAACTTGGCCCCATCACGAGTACTGACCCCGTGCCCGTCCAAACCAACTCAGAGGCCGCAGCCTCACCTCGGGACACCGGCGCCGCACCAACATGAGGGGCCCGGAGAGACCACCACACGGGCTCCGGAGGGCGGTGGAGACAGTGTACGGCCCTGAGCTGGAGGCTATCCCAGCCTCGCCACAGTCCCAGGACCAGCAAGATGAGCCTCCCCCCTACAAACACCGCCTGTCCGGGCTGGAGGAGGTGGCGGATCTCGCTACCCCCTCCCCAGGCGAGCGGGGTTGGGTATCTCCTGTGTTTATTCCCATCATGCTGTCGTCCAGCCCCGTTAAAAAGAAAACCTGAGCTGCCAATGTTCCCGAAGCAGGGAGGCCCGGGGCCAGGCGGAGACGTGACCCCCGAGGGCTACTTTCGCCCGGTGCAGTTTTACATCCCGGTCCCTCCTTTTGTTCATCGCCGGGGGCCAGCGGCAGCCACCAGTGTCCTTACATATTCGGGATATGGGCGGGTGACGGTGAAGAGGGCTCCCAGCTCACAACACCCAAGCAGACAATGCCAGGGAGCCCAGGTTTCTTCACGGAGCTGTTCCCGGGGGTATTCCCGGGTCTCTCCGAGGATTCGGCATCGACGGTGGAGGCGGGGTCAGAGCCACCGCCGCCCACAGTCCCTGAATCGCGGGAGTAGCCTGCGAGGAACCCACCAGAGGGCGATCCTAGGGGTGCAATTGACTCGGGCAAGGGCTAGTCGGTGGGCTGTACACTCCATGTGGCGGGG
Organism: Scyliorhinus torazame; assembly: GCF_047496885.1. Lineage (NCBI taxonomy): Eukaryota > Metazoa > Chordata > Chondrichthyes > Carcharhiniformes > Scyliorhinidae > Scyliorhinus > Scyliorhinus torazame. The sequence continues at coordinate 209,944,561 of NC_092717.1, forward strand.
ACTCGAGCTCAGTGTAGCTCAATCAATCACTCACAAGACGAGATGAGAAGGAGTCAAACGATGGCTTTATTACGCAGACTTGTTCCCCAACAGCACAGTTACAGAATGCGGCTGCTGGGAGAACCTGGGCTCTTATTCTCCGCCTTACTGGGTGGAGCCAGTAGGCGGCTGATCCAATCGGGACCCAGCGTCAATCCACCAATAGCCTCTCGGCATCACAGGGTACCGTAATACCCCTAAAACATACCACCACATTCACCCCTTGTTAAAAAAGAACCCGGCGGGGGGTACTGGGCCGTATGGTGGTAGGGGTTCACAGAGTCGGTACTGAGGATGCCGCTAACACGGCGGCTATACTCCGATATCAACTACCAGTACTATTTACAATGCCACTTTTACTTGGCAACTGAATTATTTACAAAGGCATTTCTTGCTTTGTTATACAGATTCGATGAGTCGAATGGGTGCCCTGGTCGTCCTTGCCGATCGTCTCAGCCCTGGTGGTGATGCAGGTGCAGGTTCGGGCACCGTCGTCTCTGGGAGCGTAGTGATGCCTCTTCCTGCTCCACCACCCCTAGGCGAGGCCGGGGGAAAGACCGATCCACCCGGGAAGGGGGCGGCTGTGGGGTGCGCCGGTGGGAGGGAGGGGGTGATTGGTGTTGGGGGGGTGTGTGGAGCTCCGGCGAGCACCAGATCCCGCAGGGAGACTGTGTCCTGTCAGCCATCAGGGTACGCCACGTAGGCGTATTGAGGTTTCACGTGGAGGAGATGAACCCTCTCGACCAACGGGTCCGATTTGTGAGTCCGCACATGCTTTCGGAGCAGGATGGGCCCCGGGGCTGCCAGCCAGGTCGGAAGTGACGTTCCGGAGGAGGACGTCCTAGGGAAGACAAGGAGGCGTTCGTGAGGTGTTTGATTCGTTGTTGTACAGAGCAGCGACCGGATGGAGTGGAGGGTATCCGGGAGGACTTCCTGCCAGCGGGAAACTGGGAGACTTCTGGACCATAGGGCCAGCAGGACGGTCTTCCAGACCGTTCCGTTCTCCCTCTCTACTTGACCGTTCCCCCGGGGGTTGAAACTGGTCGTCCTGCTCGAGGCAATGCCTTTGTTGAGCAGGAATTGACGCAGTTCGTCGCTCATGAAAGAGGACCCCCTATCGCTATGTATGTAGGCGGGGAAACCGAACAGTGTAAAGATAGTGCCGAGGACTCTAATGACCGTGGCCACGGTCATGCCGGGGCAGGGGATGGCGAAAGGGAACCGGGAGTATTCGTCAATCACGTTCAGGAAGTACGTGTTGCGGTCGGTGGAGGGGAGGGGGCCTTTGAAGTCCAGACTGAGGTGCTCAAAGGGACGGGAAGCCTTTATCAGGTGCGCTTTATCTGGCCTGTAGAAATGCGACTTGCACTCTGCGCAGATTTGGCAGTTCCTGGTGGCTGTCCTGACCTCCTCGATGGAGTAGGGCAGGTTGTGGGTCTTTATGAAGTGATAGAAACGAGTGACCCCCGAGTGGCAGAGGTCCTCGTGGAGGGTACGGAGACGGTCCACTTGTGCGTTGGCACATGTGCCGCGGGATAGGGCATCGGAAGGCTCGTTCAGCTTTCCGGGACGATACAAGATCTCATAGTTATAGGTGGAGAGTTCGATCCTGCACCGCAAGATCTTGTCGTTCTTGATCTTTCCCCGCTGTGCATTATCGAACATGAAGGCAACCGACCTTCAGTGAGGAGAGTGAATCTCCTACTGGCCAGGTAATGCCTCCAATGTCGCACAGCTTCCACTATGGCCTGGGCCTCCTTTTCCACTGAGGATTGGCAGATTTCTGAAGCGTGGAGGGTGCGTGAGAAAAAGGCCACGGGTCTGCCCGCTTGGTTGAGAGTGGCCGCCAGAGCTACGTCGGACACGTCCCTCTCGACTTAGAAGGGGAGGGACTCATCGAGCGCATGCATCGTGGCCTTTGCGATATCCGCTTTGATGCGGCTGAAGGCCTGGCGGGCCTCTGTCGACAGGGGAAAGACCGTGGACTGAATTCGCGGACGGGCCTTGTCCGCGTAGTTGGGGACCCACTGGGTGTAATAAGAGAAAAAGCCCAGGCAACGTTTCAGGGCCTTGGAGCAGTGAGGGAGGGGGAACTCCATGAGGGGGCACATGCATTCAGGGTATGGGCCTATAACTCTATTTTGCACTACGTAGCCGAGGATGGCTCGACAGTCGGTGCGAAAGACGCATTTCTCCCTGTTGTATGTGAGATTCAGGGCGTTTGGGTCTGGAGGAATTTGCGGCGGTTGGCGTTGTGGTCCTGCTGGTCATGGCCGCAGATGGTGACGTTATCGAGGTACGGAAACGTGGCCCGCAAACCGTACCAGTCAACCATTCGGTCCGTCTCCCGTTGGAAGACCGAGACCCCATTAGTAACGCCGAATGGAACCCTTAAAAAGTGATAGAGCCGCCCATCTGCTTCAAAAGCAGTGTATTTGCGGTCGCTCGGGCGGATGGGGAGCTGGTTATAGGCGGACTTAAGGTCCACCGTGGTAAAGACCTTGTACTGTGCAATCCGATTGACCATGTCGGATATGCGGTGGAGAGGGTACGCATCCAGCTGCGTGTACCTATTCATGGTTTGACTATAGTCTATGACCATCCTCTGCTTCTCCCCGGTCTTTACAACTACCACCTGAGCTCTCCAGGGACTATTGCTGGCCTGGATTATGCCTTCCCTCAGCAGCCGCTGGACTTCTGACCGGATAAAGGTTCGGTCCTGGGCGATGTACCGTCTGCTCCCAGTAGCGACTGGTTTGCAATCCGGGGTGAGGTTCGCAAACAGGGAAGGCGGGTCGACCTTGAGGGTCGTGAGGCTGCAGATAGTGAGTGGGGGTATAGGTCCGCTGAATTTAAATGTTAAACTCTGGAGGTTGCATTGGAAGTCCAACCCCAGGAGTGTGGCAGAGCAGAGGTGGGGGAGGACGTAAAGCCGATAGTTCTTGAACTCCCTCTCCTGCACCGTGAGGTTCGCAATGCAGAACCCTTTTATCTCTACAGAATGGGACACTGCCGCCAGAATTTCTTTTTGATCACTCAGGTGGATCGGAAGGGAACAGCGTCTTACCGTATCGGGATGTATAAAACTCTCACTGCTCCCAGAGTCGATCAGGGAGGGCGTCTCGTACCCGTTTATGAAAACCGTTGTTGTTGCCGTTTGGAGCGTTCGGGGCCGCGACTGGTCCAGGGTCACCGAAGCCAGTCGCAGTTGCTGTATCGGGGCGTTTTCTTCAGGCCCCATGGGGCCGTCCATCCCGGGGTCCTTAGCAGTCAGCCAAGATGGCGGCATCCACGTGTCGCACACGGTCGGGGGTGGACAAGATGGCGCGGCCCATTGATCTCACATGGCCGGAGGAGCACAAAATGGCGGCGCCTATCCCTCCCGCATGGAGTCCGGATCCCAAGATGGCGGCGCCCGGTGGCCGCACATGGATCGTTGGGGGGGTTGAGGTTGGGGTCCTGATTCTCCCCCAGAGATTGCGCGGCCCCCCGGGCCTGGCACACTGCAACAATGTGCCCCTTTTTGCCGTACCCTTTACAGAGGGCTGAGCGGGCCGGGCAGCACAGTCGGGGGTGTTTCGCATGCCCACAAAAGTAGCAGCGGGGCCCACCCGAGTGATCTGGCGCTCTGGCAGCACAGGCCTGCGGGGGTGCCGGGGGTTCGGTCGCGGCGGGGGTCCACGGTGCCCAAGGGGCTGCCGCGCGGTCGGGGGCATAGGCACAGGCGTTCTGCGATGCCACATCGAACGAGGCCGCGAGGGCCCGTGCCTCCTTGAGGCCTAGTGAGTATCTTTCCAGCAATCGCTGCCGAATTTGGGACGAAAGCATACCTGCCACGAAAGATCTCAAATCATTAACTCCGTGTGTTCGTTAGCCGAAACCGATGGGCAGTTGCAGTTTCTCCCCAGTATTAACAGCGCACTGTAGAATTCGTCCAGCGATTCACCGGGGATTTGCTGTCTCGTTGCGAACTGGTGGCGTGCGTAGACCTGGTTGACGGGCCGAACGTAGATTCCTATCAGCATGGTGAGCGCCACCTGGAAATCGTCCACGTCCTCTATGAGAGTAGATTTCCGGGCTCACCCTGGAATGCAGGACCTGCATTTTCTGGTCTTCTGTAGGTACGCCGGGAGCCATTCGGAGGTATCCATGAAAACATGCTAACCAGTGTTTAAAAGTGGCCGCTTAGTTTGCCGCGTGGGGGCTGATTCGCAGACACTCCGGAGTGATTCGGAGCTCCATGTCCTTTAAAGTCTGCGTAACAAATTGTAGCACCATCAATCACTCACAAGACGAGATGAGAAGGAGTCAATCGATGGCTTTATTACGCAGACTTGTTCCCCAGCAACACAGTTACTGAATGCGGCTGCTGGGAGAACCCGGGCTTTTATACTCCGCCTTACTGGGTGGAGCCAGTAGGCAGCTGATCCAATCGGGACCCAGTGTCTATCCACCAATACCTCTAATACATACCACCACACTCAGGCAGTGACCGCTCGCAGGAGGAAGGCTGCTCGGTGCCGGGTGAGGAGGAGGATTTAGACGTTCTCTGTAGCGAGGCAGAGGGTGCCCTCACGCCCAGCACCGAGTCTCCCCTCAGCCCCTCAGGGGAACTCCGAGCATTTCTGAAAAAGCATCATGGACACCTGGACAGCGTGCGGCTAGCCCTGGACAGCTGGGGAAATCTGGGGCTGCTCCTCGAGTCCACCCTCGTCTATGCCAGAGAGGCGCGGGAATTCAATCAGGACCAGTGGGAGCAGCACCAAGCTGTTCTCTTCCTCCCGGGGCTCCTGAGGGAATGGAGGGGGCGACGACTCTCTACTTCCTCTGAGCACTGAGCACTGAGGTGATTGGTGAAGGACACACACTACAACTGACATGGAGATAACCATAGCCAGCCTCAACATCAACGGCAGCAAGGACGCACATCGCCGTTTCCAGTACTTCTCTGTCCTCCGGGACGGAAAGTACGGGGTGCGCTTCCTGCAGGAAACCAACGCCACTCCGCGTGACAAAGCTCAGTGGACCCTGGAGTGACAAGGGGGAGTCTTCATGAGTCACTTGGCCCCACGTTCGGGGGGGGGGGGGGGGGGGGGGGTGGTGGCTATCTTGTTGGCTCCACATTTTCAGCCGGAGATATTGGGGGTCAAGGAGCCAGTGCCAGGCCGGTTGCTGCACTTAACAGTCCGCGACAGGGATGTGGTGCTTCATTTTGTGAATGTCTACGCTCCCCTGGTCGGGCGCGACTTTCTACGAAAAAGTGTCCACTCTTCTAGGCACCATCCCGGTGGGCGAGTGCATCGTCCTCGGAGGGAATTTTAATTGCACCCTCCAGGACAAGGACCGTCGTGGAGTCCAGCGCAGCTCGCCGGCTGTGGTGAAGTTGAGGGACCTGGTTAGGTCCTTCGACTTGGTGGGCGTCTGACGGATTCTCCATCCTGAATTGCGGGTGTACACCTTTGTGCATCCTCCATTCAGAGCGTCCAGAATCGACCGTCTTTACATTTCCAAGACGTAATTGCCCAGCGTTCCGACGGCCTCTGTGGAGCAGGTGCTGTGCTCGGATCACCACCTGGTGTGGGCGGGGCTTGCCCCGTCCCGCGCTCAGACACGGTCCGCGTACTGGCACTTTAACAACCTGCTGCTGGAGGACGAGCGGTTCCTGGACACGTTCTGCTGTTTCTGGGCTGGCTTGAGAAGGAAGCGGGGTGGCTTACCCTCCTTGAGGCAACGGTGGGACGTGGGCAAGACTCACGTCCGTGCCTTCTTTCAGGGGTACACGAAGGGGTCTACGGCGGGGCGGAACTCCACAATCGCCAAATTGGCTGAGGAAGTCTTCGATCTGGAGTCACGGCCTGCTCAGCCCGACCAGGACCTGGCCTTGGGGCGGGTGTACAGAGAGAGGAAGGGCGCGCTGCGGGACCTGCAGCTTGCCGGTTCCCACGGCGCATATGTGAGGTCGCGGATCCATCTCCTGACGGACATGGACCGCGGCTCCCCCTTCTTCTACTCGCTGGAAAGAGGACGCGGGGCCCGTCAGCAGATTTCTACGCTGCTGTCCGACGACGGGTCCCTCGTCTTGAATCCGGAGTGTGTCAGGACCCTGACTCGGGACTTTTATTCCGACCTCTTCTCCCCGGATCTGTCCAGCAAGGACGCTTGCAGAGTTCTGTGGGAGGACCTGCTGCAGGTCGGCCCGTTGGGCGCCGGGATGCTTGATCAAACCATCAATCTCCAAGAGCTGACCGGCGCCCTGGACAGCTTGTCACGGGGCAAAACCCCAGGGCTGGATGGGCTGACCGGAAGTTCTTCAGGGCTTCTGGGACGTCCTTGGGAGCGACTATGCATGGGTCCTAGGGGAATGTATCGTGACCGGGGAGATGTCCCTTTCATGGTGCAGGGCCGTCATTGCCCTGCCGCCCAAGAAGGGGGATCTCCGCCTACTCAAAAACTGGCGACCGGTCTCCCTCCTCAGCACGGACTACAAAATTTTTGCCAAGGCAATGTCTTTATGCCTTGGCCCCAAGCTGGACCACATGATCCACCCTGACCAGTCCTACACAGTCCCGGGCCGCACAATCTACGATAACATCCATCTGGTCCGGGACATAATTCATTTTACCCAGAGGACTGGTATGTCGAACGCCTTCCTGTCTCTTGACCAGGGCGGGGCACGAGTATTTGCTCGGGACTCTGCGAGCATTCGGGTTCGGGACGCACTTTGTCGCCCGGATCCGATTACTGTATGCTGCCTCAGAGTGTCTGATTAAGGTTAACGGGTCCCTGACGGCGCCCCTTCGCTTTGGGTAAGGAGTGCGTCAGGGCTGCCCCTTGTCCGGCCAACTTTATCCTCTGTGCGTGGAGCCTTTCCTGCGCCTCCTGCGGAGGAGGTTGTCGGGGCTGGTTCTGCGCGAGCCAGACATGGAGGTGATCCTCTTGGCTTATGCTGATGACGTGCCCCTCATGTCCACTGACCCCGGTGACCTGCGGAGGATGCGAGAGTGCCAGGCTGTGTACTCGGCCGCGTCTTCTGCTAGGATCAACTGGGCTGAATATTCTGGACTCCTGGTCGGTTCGTGGCAGAAGGACCTCCTCCCAGAGGAGCTCAGGCCCTTCAGCTGGAGCCGGACCAACATCCTCTACTTGGGAGTCCATCTTTGCCCGGCAGAGGAAGCCTGGCCGGCGAACTGGCAGGAGCTGGAGGCCAAGGTCATCACTCGCCTGGGACGCTGGACAGGACTGCTCCAAGTGCTGTCCCACAGGGGTCAAGTTCTCGTCATAAACCAGCTGATCGCCTCCATGCTGTGGTACCGGCTGGTCACTTTGACCCCTCCCCTGACTTTGTCACACGCATCCAGAGAACCTTGCTTCGGTTCTTCTGGGACAAAGGATTGCACTGGGTCGCTGCGGAGGTCTTGAGTCTCCCGATTGCGGAAGGCGGTTTGGCGCTGGTGTGCCTTCGCACTCAGATTGCGACTTTCCGCCTTCAGACTCTGCATCAGTGGTGGATGCTGGCTTAACTCCTGTTTGTGTAAATAAACGTACAGGTCATCACTTCACGAAAAAACCCACAAAAAAACAAAAACAATCAAAAAGACAAAACACATAAACAAAAATATTTTTTATCTTCCCCTCTAATATTAGAGTAGTAAGACCATATAAAAGGTCCAACCCAAACAGCAACTTTTAGGTTGATTACTAAATAAAAGAAACACTAGACTTTAGATAGAATGAACCCTCAATTAACCTTTAATTTCCCTCAGTCACAAAACTCCTACTTTTGCACTCTAATGCAGCCCAAAGTCAGCACTCGGGTGCAAACTCAAAGGTCGTTTATGATGTAATGCCCTGATAAGACAAAAACATTACTGCCAACCTTGAGCTGTTTCCTGTATATTTAGATGACAAGGAGGAAAGCTATCTGACCCTTGAATTCATTTTGTTATATCAGAGATTGTCCAGTCTCTATGTTGTTTTTTTAAAAGAAAATAATAAATGCTCGTTGTTCATATATTAGCAGGTATAACCACAATGGCATGAAAAAAGCAATCATTTTTGGAAAGTCAAGGACCTGTAGTTTACCCAGTTAGGACATTATTGTATCCCTTCACAAAACCTCGGCCAGGATTCTCCATTTGGGAGACTAAATGTTGCTGGCAGGATTGAAGTGCAGGCCCTTCGCGTTCCTGTTGGTGGTGCTATTTGGAAAGCGAGTTAGGATATGCAAAGCAGCCAGCACTTTTTCCATGTGAATCTCAAGCAATTCCCATTCCAGCTGGCGTCTGATTATCTGGGACCGGAATTAGCGCTGGAAAGCCTGACAAGCTGGAACTGTTGATAAACATTGCACTGCCCAAACACTCATTCCAGCCAAGAAGATGCCCCAGGGTTCATGGAAAGTGAGCTGGTCAGAATGCTGGATGCGTTGGTAGAGAGGAGGGGCACCTTCTTCCGCCATCATCAGCAGGGCTGCAAGGAGGACTGGGACCCAGTGCCAAAAAAAGCTGAATGACCTCCTTAGGGCAGCTCGGGTGAGACACCAGCTCTGTTAGTCTGGCATCACTCCTGTCCCTCACTCCTCACATCAACACCCCCTCCCTCCCCACCTCCCACAGAGTCAAACCAAAACTTACCTGCCTGCATCTCCCTCACATCTGACCCTCCACCAACACCTGTATTGTCTTTCTTGGCCAGGTGCCTTGCACAAATCAGCCACAGAACTTCCCTTCATGCATCCCACCATGAAGCAACAGAAAACTGGTGGGGCATCCCAGACCTGAGCGCCCAAACCCCCGCAGAGCAGAGGGTGATGGAGCTAGCGGGCGAGGCAGATGAGAGAGCAGTGTCAGACGTGGAGCTCAGCATGTGGCAACCAAGTGAGCTCTCAATGCAAAATGATGTGCCGATAGCAACTGAGTCATCCCTCTCCTACTGACCACTCCTTCCCAAGATGTCACCATGTCTCTTGTCTTTTTTCTTGCAGGATCAGTAACAGATGAGGCCGGGTCATTTGGGTTCGCTGCCCCCCAGCCACATTCCCAGTACACCCCGGAGCACCAGTCCGGGGACGACACCGACTTATTGTCACTGCTGTCACCTGCCCCTTCCACCATCGCAGAGAGATCACCTCAGTGGGGAATTTTAGTGAAGCGGCTCCTGGGTCACCTTCTGGTGCGCACTTCACACATGCCGCAGCACATCAGGTGGAGGCAGTGACTACAGAGGGAGCTGGCGGTCGGAAGATTGCCCGATCCCAGGAAATAGCTGTGGTCCAGACATGCAACGGGCATCTGGAAAGTATGATCCCATCAGTGGTACAGATGCAGACACAGAGCCAGGATTTACAGGAGGAAGTGTCAGCGACTTTCCAGCACCTACTGGTGCAGCTGGTAGGGTCCAACTGTGTTCAGGCGCAGAAGATGGTGCCAACAATGCATGCTACCCAGGCCAACACTGAATGGCTGATGCTCGCAGTGGAAAGCCTTGGGTAAGATGTCAGTGCCATGAGTTAAGACATCCAAGGTTTGGGGAAATCTGTGCGATGGCTGAGGCACAGGACAGGAGAGCCCATTTACAGGTAGACATGTACCGGATTCACTTGGGCATTGCAGCGGCGCCTCCGGAACTTGGCCGAGTCACAAATGGCATCGAGGGAACTGTCTGGGTGCTGACTGACTCTGGCCAGTCACAGAGGGACATGTCAGAGGTGCAGAGGGACATGGCACAATCTCAGAGCGACATTGCACAGTGCAAGAGGGACATGACCAAGTCAGTGAGGGACATGTCTCACTAATGGAAGAATGTGTCCCATCCTCAGTGTTGCTTGGCTGAGGGCATTTGGGCCATGGCTCAGATGAGAGTGGGCCTCCAGGATTGGCAACGCCAGGTGATGGTGGATCCTCCGGATCTCACTCCAACCTCACCACTGTCCCACGCCGTTGTCCGGGGCCATTGTGCATCCCGAGGATGGAAGAAGAGAAGGAGCCCTCCCACAGGGGAGGTGCTGAACATCTCAGCGCTTTCGAACCCCCCCACTGACATTGGCGCATTTGATGGGCAGCGAGCAGAACAGGGGTGGCATGTCATCACCTGTGACACCCGAAGATCCGTCTGGCCCATTCAGTGCCAGGCCCTCCAAAGGGCAGCTGCCAAAGGCATCTCGGGTCAGAGGGGAGAGACGATGCAGGCCACTTCCACTTCTAATGTGCTGTCTGGGGTAACACCTAGAAGGAATGTTAGAGCACAGAAAATTGGAAAGTATAGACACCACTTAAGATGGCATGGGTGTAACACATAGATGGTAATTAGGGGTCAGGGCACAATGAACCTCGTTACCAGTAAACACCTTTTCAGCAATATTCCAACCTGCCTCTATCCTCTGTCTGAAGGGTGTTAGAGATGGAATGGGTGTAGAGGCTGTGCCAGGTGAGGGGGCACGTTGGAGGATGGCACAGGGCAGGGAACGCCCCACCTGGGCTCATTGTGAGGTGGCAGGGAACAGCGACAGAAGTGCGAGGCCGCCTTGTATGACAGCTTACAAAGTGAATGGGCTGTCACTGCTCACCATCTCCAGATTCCATCCAACACATCCCCCCACCCCCCCATCCCCCACCTACCCAAAATATATATATGGGCCCATGAGATGTATTAGCCAGCACACATGCAGGGATCACTGGGGTAGACAGCGAAATGTGATCCTAAAGGCAGGAGTTAGAATTTGTCAAACAATGAGGAGCATCAGAGCTCATTTCATAGTGAGTCAACATCATCCTTTGTCTAGTGGACAAGACCCGCTGATACTGCTCACCGAGAGCCAGCACCCTGTGGTGACACTGGTTGGAACCTTAGGGGGGGGAAGGGGGAGCTGGAGTGGTGGAATGGCGTGATGGGCAGTGGGACAGGAAAGGTCGAGTGAGGGTAGGAGGAACAGGGTAAGTAGAGTGATGGGAGGAGACACAGGGAAGGTGCGGTGATGGGAGGAGGGACAGGGAAGGTGGAGTGAAGTGAGGAGGGACAGGGAAGGTTGAATGAAGGGAGGAGGGGCAGGGAAGATGGAGTGAAGCGAGGAGAGACAGGGATGGTGTAGTGATGGGAGGAGGGACAGGGAAGGTTGAGTGAAGGGAGGAGGGAGCGGGAAGGTGGAGTGAAGCGAGGAGGGGCAGAGATGGTGTAGTGATGGGAGAAAGGATGTTAGAGGTGAAAATATTCACACGAAGGCCTGAGAATAAGTTTAAAAAAGCAGTTTATTATGTCATAATTCTGGGAGAGAAGGCCTGAGACTCCACAGCCTATTGACAGCACCTTTTCTCACTGGAGCTAAAGCTCACATGGGTTAATATACAGATTCAAGGGGTGGAATTAGTTGTATTCTCATTTACATACAATCAATCAACAATATTCACGTCACACTTCATTACATGCAGTCAATCAATTTTCCTAGCATCCCAGTTATCACTTATATAGTGAAAGTGGGTGTCGTCTTACCCATCCCTAACTTCATACAGAAGTCATTCAAACTAACATAATGATGTCCTGTCTGCAACTGGGGTCCTTGAGCTCACCAAGGACACATAGCATTTCTTGTTCTGGGAAGCTGTTATTAGCGGCTGTTGAAATACTCCCTAGGTTCTCATGAGGTAGTTTACACAATTTGTAACTTAACATTAAAGGAAAGTGGCTAGTTTAGCCATTTTGTGTCTTTAATATTGCTAAAATAGTTAACAGCCATTTTGTGTCCTTTCTGATATTAACAAGCATTGTGTATACACTCTCTATTTCTACAAATTGCCTCTTATAAACAGGCATCTAAGCCAATCAGTATCTTTTGTCTCATCAGAACTATTCAAAAGTAATAAAGGAGCACAAATGTAGTTACAGAGCCACCTATAATTTATATTTTAGTCCAGTATCACAAAATGCCCTCCAACACTCCCTCTTTCTGGTCATGGAAGATGTTTACAGAACTCGAACTGACCACAATGAAATGATATGAGGGCTGCAGGGTGTGTAGCAAAGATATATGGCCTTTGAGGTATGTAACCTCCCAGATGTTCTGTATGTACGCCATGCATGTGATTCAAAGATCACCCCTCAAACGAACCCATGTATGTCACATTTAATGTCTTGATATCAATCATTCCTGCCTCCCTGACTAACTCTGCTGTCTGTCATTAAATGATGTTATTCATAGCAATTTTCAAGTAAGCTCATCTAACAGTCCGATACTCACTGCCACTAACTGTCACTCTGAAGTAGTTCCTCTGTGTGTTTATTTTTCAAAGCATGGTTTTTTTCATTAACTGGTGGTAAAGCTTAACTGATTGACTGATCTTGAGTCTTCATTCCCTCAGAGTTTCTGCAAGATGTGGGACCATCTCTGGCTATTTATAATCCTAACTCAAATGATCTTTGCTAGGCCTATAGTGGTGGGCCTAAGGGTTACAAAAGTTAAAGCGATAGGAGGTTACGGTGGCGGAGACGCAGTATTTCCTTTTCCACGTAAACTTAAAATGCATGAGGGCAGGTGTAATCTCTAAGACATAACCATGAGTCCTGATTAACCCACATTTGTCCAACTCTCCCTGTCCCACCGGGTGGGGGCAACGTGAGGGAGATCCCATATATTCTCCCTGAGTCTAGCAGAGTCTCGATGAGATAGTACCTGAGGGAGGTGTTAGCCCGTACGATTCTAATATCTTCCAGTTGGTTGTGAGGGTATGGCCCTGAGTCCGGTGTGATGATAGGGATCATCAGGACCATCTCTACCCCCGTTATCTTGTCCATTTTGCAGTCGGGGATCGCTGAGTATACTCTGGTTACTCCTTTCAGAGTACGGTTGACCAGCGTCCCTTGTCATTTGGCTAGCTTAGCCAGTTGCGGGCTGTCTATGCAATCAGGCACCTCTCTTTAGATCAGATCATGGTTATATTGCTTAGCTGCCCCTGTCAGAGCCTTCCGGCTGTCTCCCTTTCTTGGTCGATAAGTTTGTTAATTAATGTTGAATGTCTTAGTGTGTGTACCTAACACTGTTGTCCCATTCAATTGTATATCCAGGCCCTCTTCCCCAAGCTGGCTAGACCTTTCTCTGCTTTCCCTAATATTCTCTTCCTTATTCCTGTAAGTTGTTCCACCTTCGCCTTTAACCTTTGTATGTCTAGTGACTTTACCATAGAAGTTTCTGTGTTAAGTCATGTCACTGCATCATTGGTTATGCCTCTTCTAATCCTGTGTAGGTTGTCATGCCCTCAAAATCGAGTGGCACCCGTGTCATTGGCAGCCTGCTTCATAACAACTTTACTTAAAACACTATACATATTTATTTCATATTATAAACAGTACCTGAACGCGCGAGAAGTACAGACACAAGTATAGATACTCATCTGATGTCTTTCCCCGAATGTAGCTGCAGCCCAGCATTAAAATAAGCTATATCATTGTTCCAGTCTCTGGCTGCTGGGATGCACATCCCGTCAATAAAATTATATAAAGCAACGTAGTTCATATAGCTACGTTCATCCTGTGACCAGTGTGAAATCAGTGATGTTCCTGCTCTTTTAAGTGCTTGTAGTTGTTCTGAGATCTCAAGAGCCATCACGGGTCCCCACAGCTGCTGCTGTCGTTCCAGCCTTTCTTGAATGGTTAACCTAAAAATTTAAAGGAAAAGTGTCCTGGTCGTCACCAGGTGTTAGATGTTGTCCGTATAAAGCTTTTCCTGTATAGGCCGAACATGTGTGTTATTCAGGGGTTAGTAGTTCTTATATATTACAACCTTTTCATAACTATTTCCCTCGTGGTTACGCGCCTAATTCTGTTGCGCTTGAACCCGACCTTGAGGTGCTTTTGCCTGGTTAATTAGCCAGTTTACAATAACTCAACTATCTCAAATTCCTGAGGCTACTGCAAATATTGTGGCACTTGTAGTTACTTGTAAAGTTCTGCACTTGTATGTTCTATGTTCTAACACAAAAGATCCATTCTGCATGGGACAGAGTGGGTTAACTAATCTGAATATATCTGACAATTCAAAACTTAAGATTTGTAAGTTCCAATTAAAATTACTTCTTCAGTTGTTTTTTGTTGTTGTTACTTTATCAGAATGACAAAGCCTGAGCTCAGAGTGTGGACAGGGGCAAACCCCAGCACGGGTCAATTCTCTGCTGGTTTGAAAAGGGGGTGGAGTGAAAGTTGAAGTTCCCGTTATCAAGAGTCTCAGAACGATGTGTTTTCTTGGAATATAGATTAGCTTTTAATCAGAGTTGTGTGTTTTTTTTTAAAAAGAAAACCAGCTTCCACATTGTCTGAAGTTTTAATTTCCAAGCTAATGTAAAACATTTATTTTAAAATATCAAACACAATAACTCATTGAATATATGACTGAACCAATTTTGCGCTGTATCTTGGTTTTCTACCAGAGTTCTCTACCAGACGCCATTTTGTCACCACTCTTCTTTTGTTTCAACAAGAAGCATGATCATGGACATATTTTGTTCACCCATCTGTCCTTTACACTTAATTCTGCAATCTCAGAATTAATACATCTGCGTTGTGTCAGGGAGGTTTTAACACTGAACTAATGAAACACCGGATTGGTCATATGTATTTCAACTATCCTATGTATTACAACTATCCTAATTTCCAATGAACACCATAAAACTAATATTTTCTTATTCTTACATACATGGTTTTGTACCCTGATTAAAATTTCTCGTGTATCAAAATTACCCTGGAAATGGCAATGATAACCTTTGAAAAGAAAAATTTGTTAACTACACTCAAACTATGATCTTTAAATCAAAAACTCAGACGCCACACCAAAATAAGTTGGGTAAAAATCCTTCTGGAGCCTATTCTAAAGTTGCAAATTATAAACTCAAGGTTACTTCTCAGAAGATAAATCTTAGCAGAGAGATATTAACATTCACAGGCCAAACATACACACATTCTCACAGGTCGCAAATATCAGAGTAAAGAGACAGCAATTTCACAATCGCTTAATTAAAATACTGAACAAAATCTTCCATTCTCCTTCGTCATAAAATTTTATCTGTGTTATTCCATTTAAGTCAATTTCCACTGATTAATTTTAAAGGCATTAGCTATTCCTAGAGACGTATATTTCTTTGAGCAGATGGCCTGCTTGCTGAAATGGTTACATTTTTGTACAGTACCGAAGGAGGCGGAGAACTTGGAATGATGCCATATGCGTCTGTTACGTGATCTCAAACATTATTTATTCTTTCCTTTAATGTTACTCAAAGTTCTTTCTTGTTCTTTGAACTGAATTCAATTTTCAATGTTCGCTATATAACCAGTGTTTACTGGGTGTTTTATAAAAATTCAAATTAATTGAATTACTGCCGAGTTTATCTCGACGGCTTGAAACGATCTGAAGTTATTCTAGACAAGTATCCATTGTTAAGTTTCTAACCTTAATCTTGTATTGACTTTACTCCCCAGTTTTTTTTTTGTTTAGGAAAGGGGGATTTGTCACCCTCAGATTTTTCTGAACAAAAAGCTGATTGAGCGTTTCATAGAATTTACAGTGCAGAAGGAGGCCATTCGGCCCATCGAGTCTGCTCCGGCTCTTGGAAAGAGCACCCTACCCAAGGTCAACACCCCACCCTATCCCCATAACCCAGTAACCCCACCCAACACTAAGGGCAATTTTGGACACTAAGGGCAATTTAGCATGGCCAATCCACCTAACCTGCACATCTTTGGACTGTGGGAGGAAACCGGAGCACCCGGAGGAAACCCACGCACACACGGGGAGGATGTGCAGACTCCGCACAGATAGTGACCCAAGCCGGAATCGAACCTGGGACCCTGGAGCTGTGAAGCAATTGTGCTATCCACAATGCTACCGTGCTGCCCCTTTCTGATCTTTTGGATTTTAATTTATTTGATTTTTTTCCTTTCTTTTCCTTTGGACATGTCTAAACATTTAGTTTATTTAATATGTCCATTCCCAGGGAGCCTGTTTCTTTACCCTCTCCTTGAGGCATTCCAGGACAGTCCTCGGCTGTAATTGTCGCAGTTTCCTGTGATTCTTTGCCAGTTTGCACAATCTGTACTGCCGCTATCTTTTCTCGCTTTATTGCTATGCTTAAAATGATTTGTTGTGAATGTGGGAGAGTGCGAGCTCAATTCCTTTAAACTAGCCTGTTTTTCAAACGGTGTGAAGGCTTTATATCTGTCATTTACATTATTAGCGTAACACTGCACGAGGATGCACTTAATTTCTGTCATTTGTTACCCTAACTAGTGAACTAAGATGACTCCTGCTTTATTTGTCTTATCTTGCTTCTGTGTATCTCACCATTTTCTCTGTTCCACAGGGGATGCGTCGGAATCCCACCCATCTTTGATTATTGTTTTTTTTTGTACCTGAGTATTTTGCTCTTGCCCAAACGCCAGACTCATGGATCCCCGGGACCCCAGAAAAGCGGCCTTGTGCCTCTCTTTTCCATGAAGTGTTAACCATGTCATCTCTATCACCTGCATATCCGGTGTGACGAGGCGACTGTGCTCAGAGGCTTTACCTATTGTCCACTCTCGTAGGGTGGAGGCCCTCTCGCTTGGCACTGTGTCACGATAAATTTCGCGACCCGTTATTCACTCAACACTCTGTGCGTCTCGGATTCACAACTAACTCTGGCCATCACGTGAGAGCTCAATTGCCCCCTTAATTCAGGCTCAGCATGGGTCCTCGTGCAGCCAATTAGCACTAAAGAAAATGGTATTGCGGACCAACAATACTAAACCAAAAAAGAAGAAATTTTAAACTGAGACTTTTACTTACTTGGCCTTGATACCAGATTCGTTGGATGTTGCTTCACCGTCCACCCGACTCGCCGAGTGACTCTAATTTCTGGCGGTCAAAGGTTTGACTACTCGCCTTGTCCACTGAAAAATGAAAATCGCTTATTGTCACAAGTAGGCTTCAATGAAGTTACTGTGAAAAGCCCCGAATCGTCACATTCCGGCCACATTCCGGCGCCTGTTCAGGGAGGCTGGCTCGAGCAGCATCCGGCTCAGCAACATCCTGCCGACTACGCCAAATGTTAGAGGTGAAAATATTCACACTAAGGCCTGAGTATAAGTAAAAAAAGCAGTTTATTATATCAGAATTCTGGGAGAGAAAGCCTGAGACACTGCAGCCTATTGACAGCACCTTTTCTCACTGGAGCTAAGGCTCACACAGGTTAATATACAGATTCAAGGGGCGGAATTAGTTGTATTCTCATTTACATACAATCAATCAACTATATTCGAGTCACACTTCATTACATGCAGTCAATCAATTTTCCTAGCATCCCAGTTATCACATATAAAGTGGGTGTTATCTTACCCGCCCTAACTTCATACAGAAATCATTCAAATTAACATAATGATGTCCTGTCTACAACTGGGGTCCTTGAGCTTATCAAGGACACATAGCATTTCTTGTTCTGGGAAGCTGTTATTAGTGGCTGTTGAAATACTCCCTAGGTTCTCATGAGGTAGTCTACACAATTTGGAACTTAACATTAAAAGACAGTGGCTAGTTCAGCCATTTTGTGTCTTTATTATTGCTAAAATAGTTAACAGCCATTTTGTGTCCTTTCTGATATTAACAAGCATTGTGAATACACTATCTATTTCTACAAATTACCCCTTCTAAACAGGCATCTAAGCCAATGAGTACCTTTTGTCTCATTAGAACTATTCAAAAGTAATATAGGAGCACAAATATAGTTAAAGGGCCATCTATAATTTATATCATAGTCCAATATCTCAAAATGCCCTCCAACAAAGGACATGGAAGGTTGAGTGAAGGGAGGAGGGACAGAAAAGGTGGAGTGATGGGAGAAGGGACAGGGAATGTGCAGCGAAGGGAGGAGGGACAGGGGTGGTTTAGCGATGGGAGGAGAGGCAGGGAAGGTTGAGTGAAGGGAGGAGGGACAGGGAAGGTGGAGTGAAGGGAGGAGGGACAGGGAAGGTGGAGTGAAGGGAGGAGGGACAGGGAAGGTGGAGTAAAGGGAGGAGGGACAGGGAAGGTGGAGTGATGGGAGGAGGGACAGGGAAGGTGGAGTGAAGGGAGGAGGGACAGGGAGGGTGGAGTGAAGCAAGGAGGGACGGGGAAGGTGTAGTGATAGGAGGAGGGGCAGGGAAAGTGGAGTGAAGTGAAGAGGGACAGGGAAGGTGGAGTGAAGTGTGGAGGGACAGGGAAGGTGGAGTGATGGGAGGAGGGACAGGGAAGGCAGAGTGAAGGGAGGAGGGACAGGGAAGGTGGAGTGAAGGGAGAAGGGACAGGGAAGGTGGAGTGAAGGGACAAGGGACAGGGAATGTGCAGTGGTAAAGGAGGGACAGTGAAGGTGTGAGCAGATATGGGGAATGGGGAACCATTTGGAAGGGTGGGGCGGGGAGGTGGATCTTCCATGGCCAGACATCTTAGTCAGCAAATCGGGCGTGTGAGGTTTTCCCGTGTGCAGCAGCCCTGTAGCGCACGTTGGGCCGCTGGCCCTGCCAGCCCAGGCTCCACACCCGGTTCTTCCTGGACATCCTCATTGTCAGCTGAGGCCTGGTTCTCTTCCTCCTCCTCCAGCATGAGCCTATCCTCCTGCGTGATGTTGAGGCGAGCATGGCTAGCAGATGCAGCAGGCTAGCATGATGTTAGAGAACCTCCTGTGGCTATACTGGAGAGCTCCACCAGAGCAGTCCAGGCATCGGAGGTGCATCTTGTACCGCTCAATAACTCTTCTGGTTGGTGCGTGGGCTTGGTTAAATGGATCTCTGCATTGGGCTGGCGCCTCTGGACAGGCATCATTAGCCATGACCTCAGTGGGTAACCCTTATTGCCCAAGAGCCAACCGCTCACCCAAGGGAGTGTCTCGAAGGTGCTGGGAACCTCAGAGTTTGTCAGGATGTCGTGCACACTGCCTGGGTATCGGGCGCAGATGTGTAGCTGGTGGTCACACCCAAACTGCTCATTCAGAGAGTAGAAGCCCTTCCAATTGATAAAGGGCATCCCCTGATGAACCGGTGCTCGTGGGGGGGACAAGCGTGCCATTGATCGTCCCCTGGACCTCAGGCATGCCAGAGAGGCAGTGCGCATATTGGTATTATCTCTGGATGAGTAATCCAGAGACCCAGCGTAATGCTCTGTGGACCCGGGTCCAATCCCACCATGGCAGATGGTGAAATTTGAATTTTATAAAGAAATATGGAACTAAAAGTCAAATGATGACCATAAAATCATTGTTGATTGTCACCAAAATCCATCCGGTTTAGTAATGTCCTTTAGGGAAAGAAATCTGCCATCCTTACCTGGTCTGACCTACATGTGACTCCAGATCCACAGCAATGTGGGCTGACTCTTAAATACTCTCAGGGTGGGCAATAAATGCTAGCCCAGCCAGCAACACTCACATCCCATGAACAATTTTTTTTTTAAAATCCTGTTCTCCGGGCATCCTGATGCGCCTCGTCCAGACTGAAGGTTCTGTAGCCCGATTCCTGGGCGCATACAGCATCCATCACAGTGCAGATGCACCCATGTATGGATATCTGCGAGATCACAGGCAGGTCCCTCCTCGGTCCCTGGAAAAACGTAGAGGCGGAAAGGTTCAGAGTGACCACCACCTTGATAGCCACCGTGAGTAGATGTCCTCCTCCTAATCCCCGCTGTGCTAGGTGGCACAGGTGGCACATGGTCTCACTGGTTAGCCAAAGTCTTCGGCAGCACAGCCGGTCCAAAAGCTCCTCGGAGAACAGGCGCCGACGGTATACATGTGTTTTGAAGCGGCACCTACTTCGCACCTCCTTGGTCTGTTGGACGGCTGCCACTTGAGCCTCACCAAATGCGCTTGCTCTTCTGGGGCCGGATCCTCTTGTGCAGGGCCCTCCCCGAGCAGGCCCTGTTCCTCCAGCTTCCATGCATCTGCAAAGACAGCGGCAGCCAAGTAGGTAGCGAGCATTGCTGGCTATACTCTGAAATTCATTCTCTGCAGGGGGAGAAAGAGAGGACATATCTGCAAGATGAGTATTTCCTTGCCCATGCAAAGCCAACTGGTCACATGGTGGCCTTGAGTTATACTTCAGCACTGCCCTCAACATGTCCTCCCCCAAACCCAGCCAGCCCCCCCAATATGTTGCAGTCCGCCCAGCAGCCCTGTCCCCATCAATGGGTGACACAGGGCCTGTGATGTGGGGGGTGCCCCTATCCTTCCCTGTCAACAGGGGTACGTACCGGTGGGTGCTGCAACCCAAGTAAGCGATATGCTATGTGGCCCCTGTCCTGTCTCCCCCAGTGGGGTCTACTGTGGGTTTCCTCACTTGGTGGGCCATTTGTTTTCTGGCCAGCAGGGTGCCACCTGGTTGCCTTGTTGTGCGGTTGAGAAGGTGACCTTGTGCCACCAATTGCCTCTATGCTTAGAGGCTTGTGTGAGGGCAGGTTCTACAGATGGGGATGAGCGAGGGAAGTGCCTGTCTGCTGGTAGGGTAGCTGCAGTGTATGTGGGCCCTGGATGTGACACACTAAGTTGTGACAACCTTTCTGGGGCAGGATGGATGGGAGC
The DNA here is from genome assembly GCF_047496885.1 of Scyliorhinus torazame. NCBI lineage: Eukaryota > Metazoa > Chordata > Chondrichthyes > Carcharhiniformes > Scyliorhinidae > Scyliorhinus > Scyliorhinus torazame. Next base: position 209,965,158 of record NC_092717.1, read on the forward strand.
AGGAATGCGGCAGACAGACCGGACTTGGAGACAGCTGGCGGTCCTGAGGGGTGGGCTAGCTGATAGGGTCACTGATAGGGCCTCTACCTTGAGAGGCGCAATGTGCCAAGGAGGGTGCAAAATTCCCCGGTGCATGTGAGTTTGTTTGGGCTGAGCTCTGCTACTCCCTGCTTCTCCTGCAGTGGGGCTAAGCTTCTGATGAGTGCACTGAGTGCCAGCCCCTGATGTGCCACCGATTGAGCTTGGCCACGCCCATCCTGGTGATATTACTGCTGGGGTCTGAGGGTTTTCAGAAAGGCATGCTGGGTGGGCTCCCAAATGACCAGAGGCTCTCTGAACATTTACAGGACACAGTCAGCAGCATGAACAGCCAAAGGCCTGTAAGTAGCATCAAAGGGATGTGTTTAAAACACATACTGCAGTGGTGCCAGTCTGAGCCAGGCCACCCCGATCTGGAGGCAGACACCCCGAATACACGGACCTGTTACCAAGTTGCTTCTCGCTACTCTCCGCAACCCAGGCAGCCAGTCCCCAGCAAGCCTGAAAATTCTGGAATGTTTATATAGTTTTCTTACCTTCTCACTCCTCCTCAGCAGCCATGGCACCCAGTCCCCGTTTCTAAATACTTGAACCAAATCAAGCCCGCGCGACTTCTTCCTGAGAGTGGCAGAGCATCGCGGAAGGATGGAGCATACGTGCTAACTGGATTTAAATGCATATAAATGATGGTTTTGCATGGACCCGCCGATGCGGGGCGCAAACCTCGATTTTGCTGCTGGGGAGGGTCCGGAGCATGGCGCCGGAATCGGCGCCGGGCACCAAGCTCAATTTTTGAATTACGTGCGATTCTCCACCCGATCTTGAATCCCGCTTCCGGCGTCGTAAAATGAAATGAAATGAAAATCACTTATTGTCACAAGTAGGCTTCAAATGAAGTTACTGTGAAAAGCCCCTAGTCGCCACATTCCAGCACCTGTTCAGGGAGGCTGATACAGGAATTGAACCGTGCTGCTGGCTTGCCTTGGTCTGCTTTCAAAGCCAGCGATTTAGCCCTGTGCTAAACAGCCCCTAATAGAGAATCCAGTCCCTGATGTTTCTCATTAATTTAGACAAGTATTAATGGCATCAGGTGACAAGAATCCGAAAAATAGACAGGGAATTTGCCCATGCTGCTGGACACAAGTTAAGAGAGCCTTGAAAATTGCCGGTGTAGTTAATGAAGCATCTGCATGGCTCACAGAAGAGATCAAGGTGAGGTGTGAAAACTGTAAAAAAGTATCAGAGGATGATCCTACTGGGAGTGTTGAATTGACACATAATTAATGAGCTAATGAGGTAGCATGGATCTAAGGTTCTGGGACAAAGACAGAAATATTTTCAATCTACATTTTATAAACTTTATGACCAGATTTAGCATTTCTAAAATAATATTTAGCAAGGACGAAGTGATTGAAATTAGTCACATCATGGAAACATGGATAGGGACAGCAATATTCTGTAAGGAATCATGTGGTGATCAATGAATTGCTACTTAAAATTTTGATGGTCCTTCTGCTTGGGCAGTCCCTCAGCATCAAGGGTGACTTGCTTGCACTCCAGGGAGGTGGGTTCTAATAATAATAATAATAATCTTTATTATTGTCACACGTAAGCTTACATTAACATTACAATTAAGTTACTGTGAAAATCCCCTCGTCGCCACACACCGGTGCCTGTTCGGGTACACTGGGAGAGAATTCAGAATATCCAATTCACCGAACAGCACGTCTTTTGGGATGCGTGGGAGGAAACTAGAGCACCGAGGCAAAATTCCTGAATAGTCCGATCCTGGATCCGCTGACTCTGCCACAGGTTTTACAGGTGACATTTGATGAAATGAGTGGAATTCTCTGGATTCTGCGCTCTCCTTCCCCTGTTTACGCTTGGCCTCCGTGTGCTCCACCCTATGACGCTTGAGGCGTTTGGCACCTTCGCGGATGCTTTGCTTGTGTGTTCTAAGGCAAGTGATTTGCCACGTGTTAGTGGGGATGTTGCATTTAGTTCAGTGTCCTTTTAGCAGTTCCTTTGCCCTCCTAGTGATCGTTTGCCATTGCGAGGTTTAGTAGAGGAACTTGTTTTGGGAGTCTTGTGTTGGGCAGGCGGGCAATGTGGCCCACCCATCACAGCTGGTTGAGCATGACCAGTGCCTCGATACTGGGAATGTTGGCCTGGGAGAGGACGTTCACATTGGTATGCCTATCCTGCCAGTGGATTTGCAGGATTTTGCAGAGGCATTGTTGGTGATATGCCTCCCAGGATCTGAGGTGTCTGCTGTACATTGTCCATGTTTCTGATGCATACAGGAGAGCCGAGATCACGGCTGCTCTGTAGACCATGAGCTTGGTGCTGGGTTTGAGGTCTCGGTCGTCGAATACTCTGTTCCTCAGGCGTCCGAAGATTGTACTGGCACATTGGAGCCGTTGTTGGATTTTATCGTCAATGTCTGCTCGCACTGAGAGGAGGCTTTCGAAGTATGGGAAATGATCCACATTGTCCAATGGTTCACCATGGATCTTGATGGTCAGTGGGCAGTTTAGTGTGGCAGGAGCAGGCTGGTAGAGAACCTTTGTTTTCCAGATGTTTAGTCTGAGGCCCATTCTCTCATATGCTTCAATGAATGAGTCAACAATGGTTTGTAGCTCTGCCTGTGAATGTGCACACACACAGTCATCGTCTCAGTACTGCAGCTCAATGACAGAGGTTTGGTGGTCTTGTTCAGGCCTGGAGGCGCCAGAGGTTGAACAGTTTCCCACTTAACAATAATAATAATAACCTTTTATTGTCACAAGTATGAAGTTACTGTGAAAATCAAGCCCCTAGTCGCCACATACCTGGGACCTGTAAGTAGCACCGAAGGGGCACGTTTAAAACACAGATTGTAGTAATGGCAGGCTTATCCAGGCCACCCCGATCTGGAGGAGGACATCCCGAATCCACGGACTTGGCACCGAGTTGCTTCTCGCTGGTTTCCGCAGCCCAGGCAGCCACCCCCCAGTTCATATTCCAGGGAGGTCATGGGAAATCATATTGGGGTTACAACAGATATATTTTCAACATTTAACATTGTTGAATAAAATTCTTGGATTCCCGATTTAACACCATTGTCGGGTCATAATCACTACAATACAGTCATCGCTGGCAGATCCCCTTTCCCCACCCCCCGAAAGTAATCTCCGGCAGATCCGTTCCCCCCCCCCCCCCCCACCCCCTGACTAAATGTCAGCTCTCCCCCCTACCCACCACACATATTCATTCCCCCCCATGAGGTTTGTGGTAATACCAGGTATTGCAGTAGCTGAGAGGTGGATGCCCATTGGCTAGACCTAGGAGTCTACCATTGGCTAACGCACATAGCTCTGCCCTGAGAGGCGGGGTATAAGAACCAATGCCGTCCCAGCAGCCTTCACTTTCTGTATCGAAGCTGCTGGGTACAGTTCTAGCTGATTAAAGCTGATTAGTTATGACTCACCTTGTCTCGAGATTAATTGATTGTGCATCAATTTAATCAGCTATTACTTCTGGAAAGATGGACCTCCGCATCAAGTCGGAGTGCCTTCAGCTCAGTCCCCACACAGACAACTCCGCTGCTATCTTCAAGCACTGGCTGGCGTGTTTTAAGAGCTTCGTCGATACGGCCGCCGACACCCCCACGGAAAGGCAGAAAATGCACCTTTTACGCTCCCGAGTCAGCCCTGCAATCTACCCTCTGATCGAGGAGGCGGAGAATTATGCTGCAGCTATCGAGCTGCTAGAAGGATGGGTGGGCGCCGCCATTTTGTCCCTCGCCGACGCCATCTTCTGCATTCCCAGACTCCATGTGCGACCCGTGGCTGACGCCATCTTGGATGGGGCCTCAAGTACCCAGCACTGCCGACTCCACGCTGCCTGACCAGAACTCCCCCTTGCTGCAGCTGGCCTCTATTACCCTGGACCAGAGTCGGCCCCGGACACTAGCGAAAGCCACCACAACGATCGCCATCAACGGCCACGTGACGTCGTGCCTGATCGACTCCGGGAGCACGGAAAGCTTTGTCCACCCCGACACGGTAAGACGCTGTTCTCTTGTCACCCATCCCGTAAACTAACGGATCTCCCTGGCCTCCGGGTCACACGCAGTGGCGATAAAGGGGTTCTGCCTAGCAAACCTCACTGTCCAAGGCAGGGAATTCCGCAATTTCCGCCTGTACGTTCTGCCGCACCTCTGCGCAGCCACCCTTCTTGGGCTGGATTTCCAGTGCCACCTACAAAGCCTGACCTTTACATTTGGTGGCCCTATACCCCCCCTTACTGTCTGCGGCCTCGCGACACTTAAGGTTGACCAGCCTTCCCTGTTTGCAAACCTCACCCCGGATTACAAACCCGTCGCCACCAGGAGCAGACGGTACAGTGCCTAGGACCGGACCTTCATCAGGTCCGAGGTCCAACGGCTGCTGAAGGAAGCAATAGCCCCTGGAGGGCTCATGTAGTGGTGGTAAAAACCGGGGAGAAACATAGGATGGTCATCGACTGTAGCCAGAACATCAACCGGTTTACACAGCTGGACGCGTACCCTCTCCCCCGTTTAGCTGACCTGGTAAACAGGATTGCGCAATACAAGGTTTTCTCCACGATGGATCTCAAGTCTGCCTACCACCAGCTGCCCCTCCGTCATGGTGACCGCCAGTACACTGCCTTCGAAGCAGATGGGCGGCTCTATCACTTTTTAAGGGTTCCCTTCCATGTCACGAACGGGGTCTCGGTCTTCCAGCGTGAGATGGACCGAATAGTTGACCGGTACGGCTTACGCGCAACGTTCCCCTATCTTGATAACGTCTCCATCTGCGGCCATGACCAGCAGGACCACGACACCAACCTCCGAAAATTTCTCCAGACCGCGAATATCCTTAACCTGACCGACAATAAGGATAAATGCGTGTTTAGCTCCGACCGTCTAGCCATTCTAGGCTACGTAGTGCGAAATGGAGTCATAGGCCCTGACCATGAACGCATGCACCCCCTCATGGAGTTCCCCCTCCCTCACTGCCCCAAGGCCCTAAAGCGCTGCCTTGGCTTCTTTAGCTATTATGCACAATGGGTCCCTAATTACGCAGAAAAGGCTCGACCCCTGATCCAGGCCACAACCTTCCTCCTGTCGACGGAGGCCCGCCAGGCCTTCTGCCGCATCAAAGAGGACATCGCAAAAGCCACGATGCGCGCCATCAATGAGTCCCTCCCCTTCCAGGTCGAGAATGACGCGTCCGATGTAGCGCTAGCGGCCACCCTCAACCAAGCGGGGAGGCCCGTGGCTTTCTTCTCTCGCACTCTCCATGCTTCCGAAATTCGCCACTCCTCGGTCGAAAAGGAGGCCAAAGCCATAGTAGAAGCTGTGCGACACTGGAGGCATTACCTGGCCGGCAGGAGATTCACTCTCCTCACGGACCAACGGTCGGTGGCCTTCATGTTCGATAATGCTTAGCGGGGCAAGATTAAGAACGACAAGATCTTGTGGTGGAGGATAGAACTCTCCACCTACAATTACGAGATCTTGTACCGTCCCAGGAACCTCCTGATGCCCTGTGCCGCGGCACTTGCACCACTGCGCAAGTGGACCACCTCTGAGCCCTCCATGAGGACCTCTGCCACCCGGGGGTCACTCGTTTCTTCCATTTCGTTAAGACCCGCAACCTGCCCTACACCATCGAGGAGGTCAGGACAGTCACCAGGGACTGCAGAATCTGCGCGGAGTGCAAACCATACTTCTACCGGCCAGAGAGAGCGCATCTGGTAAAGGCTCCCTGTCCTTTGAACGCCTCAGCATGGATTTCAAGGGCCCCCTCCCCTCCACCGACCGCAACACGTATTTCCTGAACGTGATTGACGAATACACCCGCTTCCCATTCCTCATCCCCTGCCCGGACATGACCACGACCACCATCATCAAGGCCCTCCAGGGTATTTGTACACTGCTCGGTTTCCCCGCCTACATACATAGTGATAGGGGGTCCTCCTTCATGAGCGACGAACTGCGTCAATTCCTGCTCAGCAAAGGCATCGCCTCCAGCAGGACGACCAGTTACAACCCCCGGGGAAATGGGCAGGTAGAGAGGGAGAACGGAACAGTCAGGAAGACCGTCCTGCTGGCCCTTCGGTCCAGGAATCTCCCAGTCTCCCGCTGGCAAGAAGTCCTCCCAGCGGCCCTTCACTCCATTCAGTTGCTGCTCTGTACTACCACAAACCAGACACCTCACAAACGTCTCCTTGTTTTCCCCAGGAAGTCCTCCTCTGGGACCTCGCTCCCAACCTGGCTAGCGACACCCGGACCCGTCCTGATGCAGAAACATGTGAGGGCGCACAAGTCGGACCCGTTGGTCGAGAGGATCCACCTGCCGCATGCCAACCCCCAGTACGCCTACGTAGCGTTTCCCGACGACCGCCGAGACACAGTCTCCCTTCGGGACCTGGCGGCCGCCGGAGCCCCACGTGCACCCGCACCATTGCCCCCACCCCCACCCTCCCCGCAGCACCTGACCGGAGGGTCAGTACTGCTGCCGCCTCTACCCAACGCCGAACAGGCACCGACGCCCCCTACAGGCGCCCCTCCCCCTGCCCACTTTTCGCCCCAACAGTGCCGCCTAGGGGTGACGAAGCTGCCAGGGAGGAAGACACCACGTTCCCGGAGCCACAACCGCCGGGGCCTCCACCAGGCTCATCGCCGAAGCCCAGACGCTCCAGAAGGACGACCAGGCCACCCGATCGTCTGATTGCTGCACTATAAAACAATAAAAACTTTCTCTGTTACCCTCGACATCACAGTACCTGCAATACCTGGTCCTACCATGCAAAAGGTGACAGTAACACTGGCCATCACCCCGCTGGGTTATTTTTTTAACAGGGGGCGAATGTGGTAATACCAGGTATTGCAGTACCTGAGAGGTGGACGCTCATTGGCTAGACCTAGGAGTCTACCATTGGCTAATGTACATAGCTCCGCCCTGAGAGGCGGGGTATAAGAACCAATGCCATCCCAGCACCCTTCACTTTCTGTATCTAAGCTGCTGGGTACAGTTCTAGCTGATTAAAGCCGATTAGTTATGACTCACCTTGTCTCGAGAGTAATTGATTGTGCATCAGTGTTCCCACTAGGTTCCTGCCTTGGGACTTCCCCCTGACACAGGTTGGCACTGCCAGATTGGCATTGCCAGATGTTTGCTTTCATTAGTGCAGGTAATAATCTATGTGCTTTAAATGGATCAGCACCATGCTCAAAAAGACACACTGAGGAATTTGGAGCAAGCATGTTAAGTGCTTGTACAGTAACAGTGCCAGTCAGAAAACAAGTCCCAACACCTAAAGCAGAATGATGTAGTTAAACATTTGAGCAGATAAATCCAAGTTATCGTTCTAAGGAATATGCTGTATGGTTTCCACCAGATGAATAGGGCTTCAATCATCCCCTCAGTATCTTTCCCTGTATCCTCGGTCAAATTCACTCAGTATTACACATCATTATCTAATCATATTTTCATAGCCAGTGAACTAATTGGATTCAAGAATCTGGCAATCTCATCAGAACTTTACCAGAAGGACTTGTCAGAGTACAACTAGCTGGTGAAGAATTTGAAATATTTTCTATGGCAACGGAAGCAAATGAGTTCAAGTGGAAGTACAACCCTTGGGGATGAAGTCAAGTGCTCATTACTCAACCACTAGAATCACTGAACCAGCCAAGCATGAATGAACATTTAAATGTAAATTTCAAGTAATATTTTGCATGGGTATTTGTACTTCCACACAGATGTCTAATGACACCAAGATCTGAATGCTTTGAGACGCATTTCACAATCGCTTCATTAATGATCACATTGAGAAAAAGGCAAACTGTCATAAGTAAGGAAAACAGTGATAAAATTCGATCTTTGTTTCATTTGAAAATATATTATTGCCACAAGTGCCTCAAAGAGCCCAGTCAAGCGAGGAAAAATCCCTGAGAGAACTGCTGCATACTCCATGGACCCAATTCGCAAAATTGAGACAAACTGACTTGTCAGTGAGTGCTGGCTGAGTGTGTGCACATAAGGCAGAATGAATAATCTTACTATTCACAATAAACATTGCAAAAAGCAGTCTGATTTTTATCACTACCTTGCCTTCATTTTGAACGTCCTTGCCCCAGAGTCATTCAGGACCATTACCCTGCAGGAAGGTTCAAGCAGATGATCTTTGCATCCAATTTACCCAATTTCCATCTACAGTAATTCATATTTATCTTGTGCCTTTAACATAATAAAATGTTCCAAGGCAGTTCACAGGAACAATACAAAGCAAAATTTGGCATTAAACCGCAGAAAGGGATATTAGTGAAGGTGACCAAAAGCTTCATCAAAGAGATAGTTTTAAGGGGCAACCTAAAGGAGAAAAGAGGTAGAAAGACAGAGGGATTTAGGGAGGAAATGCCATGGCTGCTGAAGTTATAGCGACCAATGGTGCAATGATTAAAATCTGGGATGCTCAAGAGAACGGAATTAGTGGAATACAGATAATTCAGAAGTTTGTAGGGCTGGATGAGTTTACAAATATGGAGAGGGATGGGGCCATGGAGGGAGTAGAAAACAAGGGTTAGTATTTTGAAATCAAGGCTTTGCTTAACTGGGTGCCAATGTAGGTCAACGAGCGCAGGAGTGGCAGGTGAACTTGGGCAGCTGAGTTTTGGGTGACCTCAAGTTTGCAGAGTATAGAACGTGAGAGGCTGGTCAGGATTGCATTGCAATGGTCAAGTTTAGAGGAACAAAAGGCTTGAATGCATGTTTGTACTGCAGATGAGTTGAAATCTTCTGGAGTTGGGTGATGTCACAGAGGTGGAAGCACAAGGTTGTTGCATTGTGAGGCAGGCGACGAGGTAGTTTTTAATCACAACAGTGATTTATTTAACTCAGAAGAACTAAATACACTAACTACTATGCAGGTCTTGTTCCCACGACACCCGGGCTAACTCTGACTAAACTTCAACAGCCAGATTTGTGCCTAAACCCTGATAGTCTAACATTCGCATGCCCCATCCCCATGGGCTCAGGGTCTGTCACGGTGTCTGCAAAGTATCGCCTCTTAACAGGGCCACACTAATACATTCCTCCTCCCTTATGTTCCCTTTTAGATCCCTGAAATATAAAAACAGAAAACCTCTTACTTACAGTTATGTACAGACAAAGAGCGTTACAGTAAGGGAGCTCAAAACAGAGTTTGTAAGGTAAGTCTGTCAGCTGACTTCCTAACTCATGCTGAATATCTGAACTTGGCAACAGGCTCTTCCAGATTGGAGGCATCTGAGTTTACAGCAAGGGCAGGCACATCAGTAAAGTTTGAAGTAGGGTAAGTGCTGACTATCTCTTCAAATCCTTCTGTATCCCCTGATGATTCCCCTGATGTTCCAACCCACCAGGACGGGCACCAGCGAAAGATCTTGCTGTAAATTCACATTGGTGTGAAACCGATTTCCGGGCGTTTCACCATATTTCCCCCCCTCCCCCCCCACGCCCGCCATAGAACCTGCCGGCGGGGGCATGGGAGAATTCCGCCCAGAGGCTTTAGGCTTCTCAATATTTAGTTTGAGTGGAAATTTCTGTTCTAACAATGGATGCAAGTCAAGGAGGATAATAATTTTGGGACAGTGGAGAGTCGAGAGAGTTGGCGATGAGGTAAAGTTACGTGTTATCAATGTATGTGTGGAAAGTAAAGTTGCATTTGCGAATGATGGGGCAGGATGGAGATGAGAAATAGGAGTAAAAGCAAGGAAAGTTCAAATTAAAAGCACAAAGATCCATTCTTCATATTTCCCCACCTTTTTCATAGAATTTCATAGAATTTACAGTGCAGAAGGAGGCCATTCAGCCCATCGAGTCTGCATCGGCACTTGGAAAGAGCACCCTACCCAAGCCCACCCCTCCACCCTATCCCCATAACCCAGTAACCCCACCCAACACAAATGGCAATTTTGGACATTAAGGGCAATTTAACAGGGCCAATCCACCTAACCTGCACATCTTTGGACTGTGGGAGGAAACCGGAGCACCCGGAGGAAACCCACGCACACACGGGGAGAACGTGCAGACTCCGCACAGGCAGTGACCCAAGCCGGTAATCGAACCTGGGAAGCAGTTGTGCTAACCACTATGCTACCGTGCTGCCCCAATGTTTACTCGATGACCACCCCATCCACCATTTAAAGCTAGGCTGATCTGCAACAAAGCTCCACATTCCAGACCTTGATACATCCACATCACTTAATACCCAGCAGATATCTAAAAAAAAGTCTTGATAATGGACATGTGCATTGACTGAGGAAACAAGCTGATCTATTCTCTGTAAGAGCCATAGCAGCGACCTAAAAAAACAGGTAGATCTGCCAATTCTAAACTTTTTACAAATTGGCATTTTAGTCCCAATTGTTTAGATTGCGGATTTATTTACTGTCTTTCTCTGGGGATTATGACTGGGAGAACACTGAAGGGAAATATCTGGATGAGCATTGTGATTAGATTGAAAGATAGTTAGTAACTACAAAATTGGAAGTTGGCAGTATGTGAGTTGTAGCAAAATGCTTCCTGATAGAACACATTGTAACAAAGTCACACTTTACATCTATCTTCTACATCTCAATCATAGGCCTGAATTTGCAGTATACCTGGCTAACATGTTTTCCCACCAGCAACACAGCATTAGAAAAGTACCCCTCAACTGTGGGATTGTAACTTAGAACCAATCTCAAAGATTTCACATCAGTCTTCCAAACTTGCAATGCAGCATTTAAAGTGATAATTATTGAATCAAGTGTTGAACTGTTTCTTCTCAGACAAATTGGCAATTTTAAGAGAATCAAAGATTTTTAATGATCTTTCTGGGACATTTTCTTGGATCTCACGGAATAATCACTCAAGATAGCAGCGGAGCGTGGCGACTCTCTGTGAGCTCTCTCCAACAGATCCCCTTCCTACATCTCTTATAACCATACTAACCTTCTAAAACTTAATTCTAACACTCACACTATCTCTAACCTTCCTCTTTTATGTCACCCGATGTATGTATCTATGTATTACATTGTGTATCTATCGTATGTCCTATGTTTCTTCATATATGGAAGGAACTCTCTGGACTGTACGCAGTACTATACTTTTCAGTGTGCACATGACAATAAACCCAAATCGAACATTTATACATTTGTAATCATAATCACCTTGGACAATATTTCCCTCAGTTCTCCAAATTTAATAACGGCCTTTCCAGTGGAATACAGAGAACCTGTTTTAAATAAGTGTTTCACCCTTTGAGATAGTTTCCCAATTTTAAAGCAGCAGGAGTGATTTAACGGCAAATGAAAGTCCCATTTTGTGCATTTAGCAGGGTGTTTCTCAGTGCCTGCAGTGGCAAGATTGACTCCGCTCTCAAACAGCACTCTTTTTTTGGGCCTCAGTAAGGAACCCCGCCCCCAGGCCACAGCTCGTCAGTGCAGGAAGAGATCGGGGTGCCATTTTTAAATGGTGCCCCGATCTCTGGACCCCTCACCATGGCCACCAGGCCCCACCAATGTCCCAACGTAACTGTTATGGGGTCCTTGAACACCCCTCTCATGCCCACCTCAGAAGAGCAGGGCACCTCTGGGCCTGATCTCTGACATGCCAACCTGGCACCCAGGCACCTTGGCATTGCTAGCCTGGCACCCTGGCAGTGCTCCGGCGACCCTGCCAGTGCCTAGGTTCCCGGTGCCAGGAGAAGTGTCAGGGTTCCACTCTGCTCAAAGACCGACCATCCAGGGGCCTCTGATTGCCTGGGAGACTCCCCTGGTGTTGCTACGCCTGGTATATGTTTGTGTGGACCAGTGCTAAATGGCACCATAGTGAGATCTCTCAGGTCTTAGGAGAATCCGGCGCAGTCATAATTATGTGAGCCTAACTAGTCACTGGAATGTGCAAATCTGGATCCCACCGGGGCGGCATGTGGCGCAGTGGATAGCACTGGGACTGCGGCGCTTAGGACCCGGGTTCGAATCCCGGCCCTGGGTCACTGTCCGTGTGGAGTTTGCACATTCTCCCATGTCTGCATGGGCTTCACCCCCACAACCCAAAGATGTGCAGGTTAGGTGGATTGGCCACGCTAAATTGCCGCTTAATTGGAAAAAAAATAATTGGGTACTCTAAATTTATAATAAAAAAATAAAAACATCTGGATCCTGCAGAGTGAGGGCACGATCTCAATCACAAGGACTTGTGAGACATTATTAGATCATGTAAGGCCTGCCGAGCATCGCAAATCTCGCGAGAGGTTACGGCTTCGCCACGTCCCGGGTTGAGCACAATGGGGCTGACAGATCGGGCCCAGTATTATGTATCTTTTCAGCAATGGTCATCATTTGCTAAGTTGTATCAGCTGCTTTATAAATCACATTCAACATTCATCAGCATTTATAAGCAGGATCCTTCACATTTTATCACATTCCCTTGCTATAAGCAATGGTTCCTACTTTATAATCAGTATTTCCGATTTTATGACACCCATTGGGACTGAGACTCCTCTGTTGATTTGATTGAAGACTTGAATGAAGACCCTTCAGGCTCCATCCCCTTCAAATAAGCCCCTCAGTTCCCCTCTTCATAGATCATATAATTTACAGTGCAGAAGGAGGCCACTCGACCCATCGAGTCTGCACCGGCCCTTACAAAGAGCACCCTACTGAAGCCCAAGATTCTACCCTATCCCCGTAACCCAGTAATCCCCACTAACATTTTTTGGACAGTAAGGGCAATTTAGCATGGCCAATCCACCTAACCTGCACATCTTTGGACTACGGGAGGAAACCGGAGCACCTGGAGGAAACTGGAGCACCCGGAGGAAACCCACGCAGACACTGAGAGAACGTGTGGACTCCGCACAGAGTGGCCCAGCCGGGAATCGAACCTGGGGTCCTGGAACTGTGAAGCAACTGCGCTATGCTAACCACTATGTTACCGTGCTGGCCATCCTTAGCCAACCTTCAGGCCCCACACCTTAGCAGTGCCTACATGGCGCTGTGGACTCAGAGGGTGGGGAGGGGCAGCAAGGGGGGAAGTACCCTTTCCACACTTACCTCCAGGGTTCTGATGGGGATCCTTCGAGGGGGGGGTGGGGAGGGGGGGTGCGGGTCGGGGGTTTTGGGCTGGGCCTGAGCCCCCCATCTCGCTTGAAGAACTCACCCTGCCACCCTCAAGGTAAGTGGACAGAGGATACTCATCCCCATGCCCCCTCCCTCCCCGTCCCCATCTTTGGAGTCCATGGCATCTGGTTCCCACTTATCAGGACCAGGTGTGATTGGGGCCCGCGGGACTTCCAGCTGGGGGGATGCGGGAGCATACCAGAAGGCTACAGCATCTTGCCTCAAACCTGGTAACTTTATTTCAATACATGTAGATCAGCTGTAATCCTGCTCTGGGCGGCAACCTGATTAGGACAGGCACAGCGGGTGGGGAGAATAGTAACAGTTTTGATACCCAGCGAGAATCCTGATTTAGCCCTCTCACCCGAATCAATGGGCCATCACGAATCCCAGCTGGGGCTAGGGACCCTGGATAATCGCCTTGTGTTTATTGAGTTCTACACTGACAGACTCAAAACTGTAGAAATTCATCTTGGGCAGTAACGTGAATCAGCAGCCAGTTTTAAACAGCACCCAATTTCCTCCCATTGACAGCAATAGAAAAGGAAACTGTGCAGAGTATAAAATAGGTTACCGATTCACTCTCTTTCATTTTGCCCTTTCAGCCAAGATGAATGTTCATCCCAATATGACATTATCCAAACATTTGAATAAATGGGTTGATTCTTCCATTAAAACAGCAAAGAACCTTCATATTAAGGTTCACTAGTTACGTAATTCCTCGGCCAATATCCTTTCCAAACAAGTTTTCCCCCAAGATGTCATCAGCACTCACTCAAGTAAATGTACTGACTGGAACAAATGGAAAAAATAGACTTTTCTTTTAAAGATGGACAGCAGCTGAGCAATGCATTTATTTGAATTATTGTTCTGACAGGATTCCTTACTTTCTGTTGACCAAAATGGTTAGGGTCTCTGACGTTTTCTTACAGACCTCACTGGTATCCATATCACATAGTTGTCTGCACATTCTCTTTAATACAGTCCTGCATTTTTCTTCATTTTCTGTGCTTACTCTACATTCAATATCCCCTAAAACCTTATGCTGTCCAAACCTTTGCAATCTAACTTGATGGAACAAAGTTAAATTTATTTAGTATCTGACCGCATGCTGTTGATGACTCCGTTACACCAATTCTCTTTCAATATTCTTCTTGGAAATCGGAACAAAATTTGGGCTCATTTTGACGGGCAGTACTGACTTCTTGTTCCAAAAGGTATCCCTTTGATGCCAAGCGTGCTGTCCTTTCATATCTAAGCTCAATGGGGAAATGCGCTCCACGCTGATAGCATACAGGCTTTTTGTCTTTGGTTGTGAGAATCCTTTGTGAGATTATTTTGGAAGCCTGAATGCAGTTTTAAGTGGATTTGAGTCCACAACAAAAACTGTTTCTAATTTGACTACTTAATATGTGACGGAAGCACAATGCACAATGCAAATCTGTTCAATATGATTCACATCTCACAAGTGGATTTGACTAAATTTTACTGATTAGCCACATGTGAGATGTTCAAATCTATCATTCCTCAGTTTGTATCCTCCATGCATGACATACAATTTACCATGCCTATTTCGATATAGGCTGTGGTTTTGCGACACAAATAAATTGACTTGTGCGTGGGGATATGAAGATAGGAAACAGATCAACAATGGTCACATTGGCAGTACTGGCTCAAGGGGCTAAATGGTCTACTCCTGTTCCTATGTTCCTGTGCCTTAATACAGTCAATATATTCCCAGTCATCCCTTGTCGTATAAGTGAACAGAGTCAATTGGTGCGTAGTGAAGGCAATGATTGAATGGCTGAATTATCTTTTTCTGTTGAGGGAATAGGGTCAGGATTGCCTTCCCTGCTTCAAATGACACTATGATTATGGTTTAATGTCTCATCAAAAAGCAAGACCTCTGACAGTGCATTACTCCCTTAATATGCACTATGATAGGCACAAATGTCTGCAATTGGGTGTGTGGTTTAAATGTAATTTATTATTCCCCCAGTGAGAGCAGAAATCAGACAAAGGTTGGGGCTATGTCCTGTGTGGCACGTGCTCAAGTTAATGTCATATATTTCTAATAAATATTTAAGAATTAAATAACCATTAATATTCTGTTTCAAGAGTCAGCTTTACATTGTAATACAACTTGATGCTGATACAAAATGAATAATGGTAATTTAGCACAAAAGTAATGCAGGGAGCAGCAATTCTATTACATTTTAAACAATATTGGCTGCATGGTAACAACTGCAATAAGCTTGATAACCAGTTAAAAGAAGGATTTCATTTATCGCAAGCCATCAAACAAAGCACGATTACATAGCAAGCCAGAAGGCATATGCCTCTAAATAGTTTCTAACTGCGCCTGGAGTTCAACCTTATCAAACAAATTCGTTGATAATTGCCTGAATTACAGATTATGCTCACTATATTTAGCTTTAAGCTACTGCACTTTGCAGACTTTGCTCAGCGGACTCCTTATTAGAAAGCATATATTTGCATGCGCTGGATTAGCACATTGACAGTAAATTAATCAAAGCAGTGGTGACTTAAATGGTAACTCAGATTTCAACTCATACTTTGAATGGATCTCAGTCACCCCTTCCTGCTTTGTGATTGTATAATCCCTATTTCCTGGCTCATTTGTTTCTTTCACTCCCCTTTTTGTTCTGTCAGTTTTTTTCCCCTGCTAAAAGCATTTACTGAAACTTATCGCAGAGGCAATCGTTAAAAAAGCCTTAAGGCTCATATTTTGAACAAATAGTGGACAAACCCAGAAATCCTAAATCCCACAACCCGGACATGGAATTTTCTATTTTTGGGGTGGGGGCGGGGAGCACTGGAGTCAGGCCAGGGTTTGCACATGAGTGGTTTATGAAGGCAGCAGGCCATTTAAGTCACCAGGTGCTTCCGCTGAAGTGGGGGTCTGATAGGCCAGGAGTATGAAACCCAGAGTGTGCCAACTAGACCAGGCAAGACCTGGTCTGAATTTGGCAGATACATTTGGATAGCCAGGAGAGGTGATGTACCCCTTTGGACATGGTCCCGAGACACTTTTGGAAGAGGTAAGACATCCTTTGGGATAGGTAAGGCACTATTTGCATTTGGTAAGAGCCCTTTGGAAGAGGTAAATCATTCCTAAGGTTTATTATAATGAAACATGATTGTGCATAAAATCTACATAATTCACTGGAAATGTAAAATCTGTCAAAGAACTGTCAAAACTGTCAAAGAACTATCAAATCTGTCAAAGAACTGACAAGCTGTTAAAGAGCTATCAAATCTATCAAAGAACTGTCTAAGGGTATTAGATGAGTTGGCATGGAGTGTTTAAGGGCAATGGGTGTTGGGTGGAAGGCATGGGTTGGCATGAGTTTGTACCAGATTGGCATAAGGACTATAAAGGGCCATGGGGGGGAATGCATAAGATAGTGAGGGGTGATGGGGGTGGGTAAAGTGAGATGGGGATAACGTCCCATGGGGATTGGTTGCGGATATGAGGTGGCATAAGTTGGCATGGGTGGGGCATGGAGAGCATGTGGGTGGTGTGAGGTGCGAGGGCTGGAGCTGCGCTAGGGATGTTTTGGAGCTCCATCCCATGACAGCTTGCAATGACATCCTCCTCAATAACTACAGATAAAACTAAGACTTTGAATAAAGTTTGCAAACATTCTGGGAAGACAATGAGAGGCCGATAATCCACTCTTATGCACAGCGACACCAATGCAAATGTAGCATACACTTGCGTACTAATGGGATAACTTTGCCAGATAGGGCAATGTCAGTTTCTTTGGAAGTGTGTTACCCATTATGTGAAAAGAGTGTCGGGTCTGCAGTGTCGGGAATCAAGAGCTAGTCAAAGCAGAAACTAATTGTGCACTGCGTAATTCTCTGATATGGCGAGCACAAGGTAGTATGGCAAGGTAAGGAAAATAGGTAGACAAAGAATCATGGGAAAGGGTGTAGGTTTTCCCCAGAAGGCATGAGGCTGCATGAGAGGTGAACAAGAATTCAGCCTTAAACAATGGTAGCCTGCTCAGTTCCCTGTGCAAACATTCACTCCGTGACTCAATACACTATATTGTTGCTACTTCTTCCACAGAAAAATCAGGATCCTATTGAGGCTAGTCTGCAGCTTGTGAGCATGCTCCTCCACCTCTGCAATCACCACCTGCAATCAGCTGTGAGTGACGTCTCAGGCAGACTGTAGTTCACAGGGCCCCCATGTCCAACCGTACAAGAACTAGGTGCACACAATTTTGCAATATGAGTCCTTTAGTTTCTTTTATGCAAAGGGCCATACTTTTTCTCACATTATTCCTGGAGTAATCCTGGGACTGTAAGGATTAAAGAGGGACTGAGGAAACACCACCACCCACATTATGATGTAAAGAGTCATGGGAGTAGTACAGTGTAGCAGTGAGTCTGGTTGAAGTTGGCATGAAAATATCACCTCCTCAGGTAGTATATATATATTATGTGTTATTAACAAAGTTATTGTTTATTCATTCAAGCCTCTACTAAACATCTTCGTGAGACAACATACAATATGGTGAGAGTATCTACAGAACCCCCAAATCTCTAAGAATGAAGAAGGAAAGAAGCTACAATCTTTCCTGAGAGAAGCGCCCATAACTCAAAGATCTCAAATACACAGTGGAGATTGTCTACAAAGCTCCATTACCCGAGAGGGAGGCTGAAGGGCAGAAGAAAGATCCATTGTGAAGCCACAAGAGCATATGGAGGTACGCTGTGAGGCCTGACCAAAAGTAGAGTCAAAGGTACTAGCCAGATCACAAAAGAGTGAGCAAATTCGAGAAAATAAGGCTGAAGTAATCTTTTAAATTCCGTGCAACAAATCAGACTGATTGCTTTAACCAGCACAGCTTGAAGAATGCTGCAGCCTGAATCCAGAGTCAGTGCCATAACACAGGGCGACCACATACAAAAGAAAAAAATATATTTTCAGAGAAGTTGGATCAAAGCAAAAGATTTTAATTTGAATCCCCAAGTTCAGAAAAGCAACTGGCTGGCCAAAAAATATTAATTCAAAATATTTTCTGCAGAATTGCTGAAGTGTAAAATGGTTCTGTAACCACAACAAGAGCCCGTCAAATCCCAACTAGCATGGGAACAATAAAAATGATTGCTACAGCACCATTTTTAAAAAAAAATTAAAGCTGTACTCCCTTGTGCTGGAAACAGCCATGGATGGTAAATCAAGACTGCCGGGCCAATTGAGACAGATGGATGGTCCAGACCAAGTGCAAAATTGGGTATTATGGAGAAGATTTTTAAAATAGTCGTAGCATCAGGCTTGAATATGAAAATAGATGCTAAAAAGATGAATGCATTATTGTAATCAGTAGCTCCAATAGTTGATGACATAATTAACATTGCAATCACCTGGGACACTTTGCAAAGACTTGTAAGTCCACCCAAAACCTGGAGACTTGCAAAGGACCCAAACAAGTCTATGAGATAAATGAGTCTCACCAAGAAGGAGTCTAACAGCGCTTTTTCAGAGAAATTAAGGTTCCAGGTGCACATTTTGGAATGCTGACATGTCTGTATATGGCCACTTCATGACTTTCATATCAGACACAGGAGCAGTGTGACAGTCCTGTCGGATAATGAACCGTGGCTAGTGAAACTATGCCTGAAGGCATCTGCAGCATGGTGAAATGAACAGGAAGGCATCAAGCTCAAGGTCAAATGTATGTCGCAAGCAACACTCCAATATAAAAAGAAACAAACATGGAAGACATTGGGCGTGATTTAGCCACCACCAGGTAAGTAGCAGGAAAGGCCAAAATCGAGATTCATGCCGGGCGCGAATCAGTTTGCTATTCAACCGGTCCGCTCTCGATGGCGAGTTCCGGATCTCGCTGAAATATGGCGAGCCTATCATTAACCCTCATTTACATTCATTTCCATCTCATTAGCGAGGTTGAAGTCGAATGCAACAGCCTCCCAGGAATGAACCGGCTCCCAGCAAGAAATCATGTGAGTACCACTTAGTACTAGAACAAAGAATACAGCACAGGAACAGGCCCTTCAGCCCTCCAAGCCTGGACCGGTCTTGATACCAACCTTTGCCAAACCCTCAGCATTTCTTTGTCCATCCTATCCATGTGTTTGTCAAGATGGCTTTTGAACGCTGTTAATGTATCTGCTTCCACAACCTCCCCTGGCAACGTGTTCCAGGCACTCACCACCCTCTGCGTATAAACCTGCCTCGCACATCTCCTCTAAATTTTGCCCCACCGACCTTAAACCTATGCCCCCTGGTGACTGACCCCTCCATGCTGGGAAAGAGTGCTTGCCCGTCCACTCTATCCAAGCCCCTCATAATCTCTCCCCTTATACCACTCTTAGTCCCACCACAGAGCCCCACCATTGCCCCATCCTGTTCCCTCCTTACGTTTCCCTCCCTTATATTCCTTGGGCACAAAACTTTTCCCCTTGCCCACTCCCCATCCCCTCTTCCCCCTTTCCCCCCTCTGCATCCCCTCTTCTCCCGGCATTTCCTCTTCCTCTTTACCCCCTTACCGGCTTCCCACCTTTCTCCCTCCTGCCCACCCCGACCCGTGCACTGACTTCACAGCCCTCAAGTGGTGCTGCAGGTTGTATTTGCTGCTTGAAGTTGCTTGTGACTGCAAATGCCTGGAGGCTGCTGTTGCTGTTTCCTTCTTTTTCTGTAGCCTGGAGTAAGGAAAGGGAGGATGGATAATGACCTGCTGCCTGAGCTGGAGGGGAAGGGGAGCTTCTTCTCTCTTCCAGCATCCTCTGCACAGGTGTCATTTTCTAATGCTGAGGAATCTATTTCTGGAAGCTGCAAGAGGGGGAGAGAGAGGCAGATTGATCCCAAAGAGTGGTGTTTGCTGTTTGTTGCTGCTGCCTGGAGGCTGTGTTTTTGTTTCCTGCTGTTCCTTTGGTTTTGTGGCCTGGAGTAAGGAAAAGGAGGATGGAAGATGACCTGCTGCCACCACTGGAGAAGGGGAAAGGGATATCTCTCTCTCCTTTTTAAAAACATGAAGTTGACACAATGGCTGTTGAGGGGAAGTGAAGAGATAAGTAGCCATTTCCATGTTCCGGCATGGAGCTATTGACAGGGAGCTCTTTCTCTCTTCTAGTGTGCTCTGCGTCAGTCTGCCCGTGCCCCACTGATCGATGGACTTAATAATACATCCCACCCCCACTTCCCTAAACTCCCACACTTACCTCAACTCCCAAACCAGTCTTCACCAGTTTACTTAACTGACTGCCCCAATTACACCCCTGGCTTTTCCCATGAGGAGATTGAGATTTATTCTCTTAAACTCCCACGATTGCCTCAACTCCCAAGCTGCACTCTCTACAGCTGGCATTCTGAAATGAATAAAACAGCAACTTGATGAAATAATCAAGCTGCAGTAATCCCCCCCATCACTCAGTCAGCATGCGGTCTATGTTCCAGGATGGTCCCTGTTTCGAAGTCAATCAATCCTTTCACATCTATGTCAACCTGACACAACTCAACAAGACAGTAGCGAGGGAAATCTACCCAATAACTTTGCGGTGGCTGTAGTCTACATGGACTTCAGTAAAGGTTTCACAAGGTCCCACATGGGAGACTGTTCAAGAAGGTTCCAGGGCAATTTGGCAAATTGGATCAAAATTGGCTTAGTGGCAGGAGACAGAGAGTAATGGTTGAAAGTTCTTTTTGTGACTGGCAATCTGTAACCAGTGATGTATCACTATGATTCGTGCTGGGTTCTATGTTGTTTGTAGTGCACATTAATGATATAGGTGCGAATGTGGGGGGTATGATCAGTACGTTCACAGATGATACGGAAATTGATGGTGTGGTAAGTAGCGAAGAGGGAGCCTCAAGTTACAGGACAAAATTGATGGGTTGGCCAGATGGGCAGAACAATGGCAAATGGGATACTTGCCCTTATTAGCTGAGGCATAGAATATAAGAGCAGGGAGGGTATGATGGAGCTGTAAAAAACACTCTTTGGGCCACAGCTAGAGTATTGCATGCAGTTCTGGTCACCACACGATAGGAAGAATATCATTGCACTAGAGAGGGTGCAGAGGAAATTCACTAAAGTGTTGCTTGGAATAGAGCATTTCAGAGAGGCTGGCCAGGTTGGGATTATTTTCCTTAGAGCAGAGCTGGCTCATTGAGTTGCACAAAATTGTGAGGGACATAGGTGGCATAGCACGGGGCAACATGACGAGGCAGTGCTAAATCACAACGGTGATTTATTGAACAAAGGAAGAACTTTATATTACAGATCAACACAACTCCAACACGGGACTAATTCCCTCAACTCCCAGGCTTACTCTGATTATTACCCACAACTCAGGTCTGCCCCCTCACCCCCGATAGGCTTAGATTTGCGCTCTCCATCTTCATAGGCTCCAGGCAGGTCATGTGGCCTGCGAAGTACCACCCCTTAAAGGGGCAACTTTACCACATTCCTCCCCCACCCTTTAAGTTCCCTTGCAATTTCACAAAAAAGACTCTTACATACAACTCTATACAGTTAAACAGAATTAACAGTGAGGGAACGAAGAGTAAAGTTCATAAGGTCAGTCTATCAGGAGACTTTCGGTCACTTGCTGAGCGCTGCAACTCTGCAACCCATTTCTCGATACACGAAGCATCAGATTCCACACTGGGCAGGCAAATTTACAGATCCTGAAGATGAGGCAGTACGGACCCTCCTCAGATCCTTCTGTTGACACGTGAGATTCCACTTGGGAAGGCCTTTATTCTATCACCATCAACCCTGTGGCTGGTGGTTCTTACTTTGTCCACTGCCTAGTTGGCTGGGTGGTCTTCTCATGTGATCTATGTGCTTCCGCACCTCACGATCCTGTAGGTCGACCACATAAGACACTGGGCCAGTCCTTCAACCTTCCCGGGCATCCAAGTTGGTCCCCATCTGAAATTTTTAACATAAATGAAATCCTCCGCTTCGAAAAGCCTGTCTCCCTATGCAGAGTTGTGGTACTCCTTCTGTGAGGCTTGCTTAGCCTCTACCCTCCCCGATTAATTTAGAAAAACGAGGTCAAGACTGGTCTTCAGGTACCTATCCATCAACGATTCCGCTGGAGTAACCCCAGCGGTGATATGTAGGGTCATGTTGCACGGGAGTAAGAAATCTGCTAAATAGAGCAGCAGTGGTTGATTGGACTGTTTCTTCATTAAGGCTTTATAGGGAATTTCATCCCTACGCTGAAGTAGGACTTGATTTGTTCTGACTTGTCAAAATGCCAGCCAGTGAGAACCATCCTTTTTACCTTCGATAAAACCGGGTCCCTGTTAGTCCATGTCTTAACATGGGCAGACGAAATGGGCAGAGTGTCGAGAAAATTTGTTGAGACTATGTTGTTGGACTATATGTCAAACATTAGGGAGAGATTAACTAGGGCTGATGAGTTGACTAGAAATCATTTAAAATTGTCACAAAAAAGAGGCGGATAAGAAATCAAAAATTCATAGTTTTATTAGTGGGGAGAAAGGACTAGTATTGTTACCAATGCTTGGTGAACCATTAAAAACAATATTTAGTGAGCCTTATCAAATTGAAATGAAATTGAGTTTGGTGAATTATTTGATAAGAACACCAGACGGAAGAGAAACTCAGAGTGTGTCATGTTAATATTCGCAAAAGGTATTTTGACAGAGAAGGAAAGAAGGAGGTGTTAGTTGTTGTAACTCATGGAGATAAATCCAGATGATTCTGAATTTGACATTCCTCAAACTAAATTGGATAATGAAGAAGTATTAAGAAATTGGGATAAATTATTGAGTTACCTTCCAGAGGAAAATTAAAAGGACCTAAAAGAGTTATCACAGTTGCAGAACTGTGTGTGGGAATAAATTGGGAAATACAAATGTAATTATGCATGATGTAGATGCAGGAAATGTTTCCCATAAAGAAACATCAATGTTCAATTCACTAAAGTTAGCACGGGTCCAAAAGGAGATTAACAGCATCCTTAAAGATGATATCAGCAAAGTGAGTTGCAACGATTAGAGCGCACCAAATGCCATGGTACTAAAACTGGATGGAACACTGCAATTGTGTGTGGAGTACAGAAAGGGCAAAGCAGTTACAAAATCAGACTTGTATCCTATTCTTTGTTAGGAACACTATGTTGAAAAGATGGGACAAGGAAATTTTATTACCAAACTTGACTCACTGAAATGATATTGGCAAGTACCTTTAGCAGATACGGCAAAGGAAGTTTTGGATTTAGTGGTGCCAAATGGTATGTATCAATTTAAAGTCATGCCATTTGGAATGAAGAACGTGCCAGCAATATTCAAAAGATTAACCAATAAGGTAATTTCTAGACGAAACAATTATGCAGTGTGTATTGACGATTTGGTGGTGTTCAGTCAAATATGAAGGAGAATTTGTATAATTTTAAAAAATTATTTGATTGACTACAGGAAGCTGGATTGGTGCTAAATTTGGCTAAAAGTGAATTTGGGAAAACTCAAGTCACATTCTTAGGTCATACAATTGGACATGGACAGGTGGTCCCATGGACTATGAACACAAAAGCTATTGCTTTCCAATACCATCAACGAGGAGAGAAGTTCTGAGATTTCTGTGCGTGAGTGATTTCTACCGGAAACTCATGCCAAATTTCAGCTCCACTGACTGAACTTCTGAAAAAATACAAGAAATTTCAGTGGGCTTCAGAATATCAAGAGACATTCGATAATCTGAAGACTGTGTTAACCACCGCACCAGTGTTGATGACACCTAATTATATCAAGCCATTTAAGGTGTCAATTGATGTGAATGATGTGAATGTTGGCGCTGTACTGCTGCAGGAAGTTGACAAAAGAATCAAAAGACCTATATTGGTTCTTTTTAATCGGAAACGAAATATTCATCAAAAGAAATATTCAACCATTGAGAATGAGACATTGAGTTTGATATTGGCATTACAACATTTTGATATTTATGTTGGTAACAATTCATTGGAGACAATTGCACATACAGACCATAATCCATTAAAGTTTTTGGACAAGTTTAAAAATCAAAATGCAAGACCTTTCAGATGGAATTTATTGTTATAACTGTTCAAATTAAAAATTCTACATGTAGCAAGAAGTGAAAGTGTGAATACTGGTGCTTTATCATGACTTTGACATGTGAAGAGACTGAAATGGACTATACTCATGATTACGTTTGCATGTTTAAAGTGTAAAATTATATATATGTATCTTATAGAGTATATAAGTTGTGTTTACTCATGAGAAGTGTTTAGAGTTAAAAGGCTTCAGAAAAATTAAGCCATCTGTTCATATTGCTGGTTTATTGTTTTTAAGGGGGAGGTGTGATGAATGCAGGATTTTAGATACAAATATTTGGAAGTTTAAAGGTTAAAAGTCTGGGGTTACAGTCTATTTGACTGGAGTAGCAATGCTTTTTAAAAATATTGTAAGGGGTAATTGCAAGCTATTTTAGGCTGTGATATTAAAGAGTTTAATGAGTTTTGTTTTGAAATGCCAAATCCCTATTTCTTTGTGGAATCACTCCTGGAGTGCAGCATTCTTTCCGCACAGTCTTAATAAACTAAAATATTGGGATTTAGGTCCAGCATGTTAGCCACTGTTGGGGTCTGGTTTGGAATCATGATAGATTGATGCAATTGGTGGAACTGACTTATTCTTGCAGAAAAGGCCAAGTAATGATTTATGGTCCATGACGATGTCTTATGGGAAAATACTGCCCCTATGACATAAGGCAATGCATCACCTGTGACTATTATGGTTCTGTCTGGGTTAAAGAGAACAAGTAAGGCTGATAATCGTAGAGCCCGTTTCACTTGGTCAAAATATTTTCCCACCTCCAATATTTTTGCTTCTTCAACAGTTGGTGCAGGAGCACCAAATTTGCAGATGCGTTGAGTACGAAACGGTCATAATAAAACGGGCTTCAACACGGTCACATTCTGTGGTGCTGGCATCCCTTATATTGTCTTTATCTTGTCCTCGAGTGGATGTAAGCCTTTAGCATCAACTTTGAAACCTAAATATGTGACCTCATCACCCTGAAATGTCCATTTCTCATGATTTAGGTGTTTTATCAGCTTCTTTGAACCTCCTCAGGACTTTTTCCAAATTGTCACTGTGCACTTCAGCTGTTGCCGCCATTACTAAGACATCGTCCAGATACACAACAACATTTGGGAAATGCCCATGAAAATGGGTCTCGGTTATGTGCTGAAATATAGCACAGGCAGATGAAATACCGAAGGGCAACCTCATATATTGGAAAAATACTTTGTGTCTGTTTATAGTGGCGAATTTCCTTGAATCTTTATCCAACTCAAGCTGCTGATATGAATGATGTAGATCCAATGTAGTGCATTGAGGATTCCTGCCAATTTTGTATTGTGGTCTTCTATCCTAGGAATTGGATATCTGTCTACTTTGCTGATTAATTCTCGTCACCAATGTTGTAGATTATTTATTCAACAAAGGAAGAACTTTATATTACTTATCAATACAACTCCAACACAGGTTCCCTCAACTCCTAGGCTTACCCTGATGATTCCCCACTACCTGGGCTCACGCCCTGGCACCCGATAGGCTCATTCTTGTAATTTCCCTCCTCATAGGTTCCACCAGGTGACGTAGCTCACAAAGGATTGCCCGTCAAAGGCACCATGCTACCACAATAGAAAGAAATGTTTCCTCTCAGCAGAGGGGTCATTAACCAGGGGCATAGGTTTAAGGTAACAGGCAAGAGATTTAGATGGGTTTTGAGGAAAATCTTTTCCACCCAGAAGATGGTGGGAAGTTGTGAACTCATTGCCTGAAAGAGTGGTAAAGATGGGAACATAGAACATAGAAAATACAGCACAGAACAGGCCCTTCGGCCCACGATGTTGTGCCGAACCTTTGTCCTAGATTAATCATAGATTATCATTGAATTTACAGTGCAGAAGGAGGCCATTCGGCCCTTTGAGTCTGCACCGGCTCTTGGAAAGAGCACCCTACCCAAACTCAACACCTTCACCCAACACCAAGGTCAATTTGGACATTAAGGGCAATTTATCATTGGCCAATTCACCTAACCTGCACATCTTTGGATTGTGGGAGGAAACCGGAGCACCCGGAGGAAACCCACGCAGACACGGGGAGGACGTGCAGACTCCGCACAGTCAGTGACCCAAGCCGGAATCGAACCTGGGACCCTGGAGCTGTGAAGCAATTGTGCTATCCACAATGCTACCGTGCTGCCCTTGAGAACAAATAAATCTACACTATATCATTTAACCGTAATCCATGTACCTATCCAATAGCTGCTTGAAGGTCCCTAATGTTTCCGACTCAACTACTTCCACAGGCAGTGCATTCCATGCCCCCACTACTCTCTGGGTAAAGAACCTACCTCTGATATCCCTCCTATATCTTCCACCTTTCACCTTAAATTTATGTCCCCTTGTAATGGTTTGTTCCACCCGGGGAAAAAGTCTCTGACTGTCTACTCTATCTATTCCCCTGATCATCTTATAAACCTCTATCAAGTCGCCCCTCATCCTTCTCCGTTCTAATGAGAAAAGGCCTAGCACCCTCAACCTTTCCTCGTAAGACCTACTCTCCATTCCAGGCAACATCCTGGTAAATCTTCTTTGCACCTTTTCCAAAGCTTCCACATCCTTCCTAAAATGAGGCGACCAGAACTGTACACAGTACTCCAAATGTGGCCTTACCAAAGTTTTGTACAGCTGCATCATCACCTCACAGCTCTTAAATTCAATCCCTCTGTTAATGAACGCGAGCACACCATAGGCCTTCTTCACAGCTCTATCCACTTGAGTGGCAACTTTCAAAGATGTATGAACATAGACCCCAAGATCTCTCTGCTCCTCCACATTGCCAAGAACTCTACCGTTAACCCTGTATTCCGCATTCATATTTGTCCTTCCAAAATGGACAACCTCACACTTTTCAGGGTTAAACTCCATCTGCCACTTCTCAGCCCAGCTCTGCATCCTATCTATGTCTCTTTGCAGCCGACAACAGCCCTCCTTACTATCCACAACTCCACCAATCTTCGTATCATCTGCAAATTTACTGACCCACCCTTCAACTCCCTCATCCAAGTCATTAATGAAAATCACAAACAGCAGAGGACCCAGAACTGATCCCTGCGGTACGCCACTGGTAACTGGGATCCAGGCTGAATATTTGCCATCCACCACCACTCTCTGACTTCTATCGGTTAGCCAGTTCGTTATCCAACTGGCCAAATTTCCCACTATCCCATGCCTCCTTACTTTCTGCATAAGCCTACCATGGGGAACTTTATCAAATGCCTTACTAAAATCCATGTACACTACATCCACTGCTTTACCTTCATCCACATGCTTGGTCACCTCCTCAAAGAATTCAATAAGATTTGTAAGGCAAGACCTACCCCTCACAAATCCGTGCTGACTATCCCTAATCAAGCAGTGTCTTTCCAGATGCTCAGAAATCCTATCCTTCAGGACCCTTTCCATTACTTTGCCTACCACCGAAGTAAGACTAACTAAACTAACCCTCATAACCTTTTAGAAGCATTTAGATGAGCACTTAAAACACCATAGCGTAAAAGGCTACAGGCCAAGTGCTGGAAAATGGGATTCGAATAGATAGGTTATAGTTGGGGGGAAGGGAAATATAAAGCTATGGACAGTATAATGGTTAATGGAGATCAAGGCAGCAGGTTACGTAATAGGTTATTATGTAGAGATATGGGTTCAAAGACAAGGAAAATTAGGAGAAAGAGTAAGAGGAAAAATAAATTGCGAAAAGTTACTGATCAAGGTGTTAGGATTCATAGCAAAGACATAAAAAACAGTCTAAGTGTGCTTTACCTGAATGCTAGTAGCATACGAAATAAGGTAAATGAGTTGATGGCGCAAATCATCGTGAATGACTATGATTTAGTGGCCATTACTGAAACATGGTTAAAAGATGGTCACGACTGGGAGTTAAATATCCAAGGGTATCAGACTATACAAAAGGACAGAATGGACGGTAAGGGTGGTGGTGTAGCTTTGTTGTTTAAGGATGTCATCCGGGCAATAGTAAGGGATTATATTGGTGCTATGGAGGACAAGGTTGAATCAATTTGGGTGGAAATCAGGAATAGTAAGGTGAAAAGGTCACTGATAGGAGTAGTCTATAGGCCACGAAATAGTAACAGGATGGTAGGGCAGTCAATAAGCAAAGAAATAACGGATGCATGTAGAAATGGTACAGCGGTTATCATGGGAGATTTTAATCTGCATATCGATTGGTTTAACCAGGTTGGTAAAGGCAGCTTTGAGGAGGAGTTTATAGAATGTGCCCGGGATAATTTCCTGGAACAGTATGTAATGGAACCTACAAGGGAACAAGCGGTCCTCGATCTGGTCCTGTGTAATGAGGCAGGATTGATTAATGATCTCATAGTTTGGGATCCTCTTGGAAGGAGCGACCACAATATGGTGGAATTTAAAATACAGTTGGAGGATGACAAGGTAAAATCAAACACTAGTGTTTTGTGCTTAAACAAAGACGATTACAATGGGATGAGAGAAGAACTAGCTAAGGTAGACTGGGAGCAAAGACTTCATGGTGAAGCAGTTGAGGGACAGTGGAGAACCTTCCGAGCGATCTTTCACAGTGTTCAGAAAAGGTTCATACCGACAAAAAAGAAAGACGGTAGAAAGGGGAAAAATCGACCGTGGATATCTAAGGAGGTGAGGGAGAGTATCAAATTGAAGGAAAAAACATACAAAGTGGCAAAAATTGGTGGGAGACTAGAGGACCGGGAAGTCTTTAGGGGACAACAGAAAGCTACTAAAAAAGTCATAAAGAAGAGTAAGGTAGACTATGAAAGTAAACTGGCTCAGAACATAAAAGCAGATAGTAAAAGCTTCTACAAATATATCAGACAAAAAAGAGTGGCTAAGGTAAATATTGGTCCTTTGGAAGATGAGAAGGGAGATTTAATAATAGGAGACGGGGAAATGGCTGAGGAGCTGAACAGGTTTTTTGGGTCAGTCTTCACAATGGATGACACAAATAACATGCCAGTGACTGATGGAAATAAAGATATGATAGGTGAGGACCTTGAGATGATTGTAATCACTAAGGAGGCAGTATTGGGCAAGCTAATGGGGCTAAAGGTAGACAGGTCTCCTGGCCCTGATGGGATGCATCCCAGAGTGTTAAAAGAGATGGCTAGGGAAATTGTAAACGCACTCGTGATAATTTATCAAAATTCACTAGACTCTGGGGTGGTCCCAGAGGATTGGAAAGTAGCAAACGTGACACCACTGTTTAAAAAAGGAGGTCGGCAGAAAGCGGGTAATTATAGGCCGGTAAGCTTAATTTCGGTTGTAGGACAAATGCTGGAATCTATCATTAAGGAGGAAATAGCAGGGCACCTGGAGGGAAATTGTCCCATTGGGCAGACGCAGCATGGGTTCACAAAGGGTAGGTCGTGTCTGACTAATTTGGTAGAGTATTTTGAAGAGGTTACCAGTGCAGTAGATAACGGGGAGCCAATGGATGTGGTATATCTGGATTTGCAGAAAGCTTTTGATAAGGTGCCACACAAAAGGCTGCTGCATAAACTAAAGATGCATGGCATTGAGGGTAAAGTGGTAGCATGGGTAGAGGATTGGTTAACTAACAGAAAGCAGAGAGTGGGGATACATGGGTGTTTCTCTGGTTGGCAACATGTAACTAGTGGGGTCCCTCAAGGATCAGTGTTGGGCCCGCAGTTGTTCACAATTTACATAGACGATTTGGAGTTGGGGACCAAGTGCAATGTGTCAAAGTTTGCAGACGACACTAAGATGAGTGGTAAAGCAAAAAGGGCAGAGGATACCGGAAGTCTGCAGAAGGATTTGGATAGGTTAGGTGAATGGGCTAGGGTCTGGCAGATGGAATTCAATGTTGCCAAGTGTGAGGCTATCCATTTTGGGAGGAATAACAGCAGAATGGATTATTATTTAAACGGTAAGATGTTAAAACATGCTGCTGTGCAGAGGGACCTGGGTGTGCTGGTGCACGAGTCGCAAAAAGTTGGTGTGCAGGTGCAACAGGTGATTAAGAAGACTAATCGAGTTTTGTCTTTCATTGCTAGAGGGATGGAGTTCAAGACTAGGGAGGTTATGCTGCAATTGTTTTGGGTGTTGGTGAGGCCGCATCTGGAGTATTGTGTTCAGTTTTGGTCTCCTTACCTGAGAAAGGACATATTGGCACTGGAGGGAGTGCAGAGGAGATTCACTAGGTTGATCCCAGAGTTGAGGGGATTAGATTATGACAAGAGGTTGAGTCGACTGGGACTGCACTCATTGGAGTTTAGAAGGATGCGGGGGGGATCTTATTGAGACATATAAAATTATGAAGGGAATAGATAGGATAGATGCGGGCAGGTTGTTTCCACTGGTCGGGGAAAGCAGAACTAGGGGGCATAGCCTCAAAATAAGGGGAGGTAGATTTAGGACGGAGTGTAGGAGGAACTTCTTCACCCAAAGGGTTGTGAATCTCTGGAATTCCTTGCCCAGTGAAGCAGTTGAGGCTCCTTCTTTAAACGTTTTTAAGAAAAAGATAGATGCCTTTCTAAAGAATAAAGGGATTCGGGGATATGGTGTACGGGCCGGAGAGTGGAGCTGAGTCCACAAAGATCAGCCATGATCCCATTAAATGGCGGAGCAGGCTCGAGGGGCCAGATGGCCTACTCCTGTTCCTAGTTCTGATGTTCTTATGTTCTTATTGATGGCTGTCGCAGACATAATGGACCGAAGGGTTTCTTTCTGTGCTGTCAACGCCTGTGATTCTATGATAGCTTGACCAAACCCTCCAAGAGCACAGTGTTCTTGAAACTTGATACCAACAGCGGGTCCTGGCAAGTTCCATTCGGCAAGAAGTCCACTTTAGTGACTACTTCTATCACCCCATTTAGCTGATTCTATTTTAATTATTTGCTCTTTGATATTCCCTCAGCATCCGAGATTTTTCAGCACATGATTTCCGCCATCTTTCATGGCCTGAAAGGAGCCACCTGCCCTCTGGACATGTCCTTGTTCACAGAACAACTCACAGCTTTCATGAAACGCTTGCCAAATGCAGGATTGACCCTGAATGATAAGACCAAGTTCTCCAGGACTTCCATTCAATTCCCAGGTCATACAGTGAGCTGCAAAGGCAACTTGGAAGACTCACACAAAAAAGGGCTTGGTGGGTTTCCAACCACACCATCAATACCAGACTTCCAAAGATTCTTGGGCATGGTGAACCAGTTGGTGGAATTTCTGCCCACCCTGGCACAGGTCACAGAACCTCAGGTGGCACCTTCTCAAAAAGGCCCAAGCGTGGTGTTGGGATGCACACCACAAGCAAGCATTCCATCAGACCAAGGACATGCTGCCGTCACCCGATATTTTTGCTCACTATGACCTATCCCTGCAAACGACAATCGCAGTGGATGCCTCGTCAACAGCAATAGGGACAGTTGTGTTGGATGCAGCCAATCAGTGCATTACATGTCTAAGGGGCTCCCAGAAACTGAGATGTGGCATGCCGTTATCGAAAAAGAGGCCCTCGCAGTAACATAGACTTGTGAAAAGCTCCCTGCTTTTATTCTTGGGCTGAAAGTGATCATCAAGACAGATCATAAACCATTGGTCTCCCTATTGGATGAGAAAGAATTCTCCAGGATGCCCCCAGAATTCAGAGATTCCGCTGGCATACGTGAGGGTGTGCATCCAGAGGATCAGGGATTCATCAGAAAACTGTGGCGACAGTGTCCAGGGCCACTGTCGACCATCATGCGACACACAATTTAAATCTGCTTTACCAGCTCAACCATTTTCCCAGTTTTTGACAACGAAAGTAGCGGCGAGCTACAAAAGACTTTAACAGATATACCATGAGCAGCTGTGAGATGAGCATGGTAGCACAGTGGTTAGCACTGTTGCTTCACAGCGCCAAGGTCCCAGGTTCGATTCCCAGCTTGGGTCACTGTCCGTGCGGAGTGCTCGCGTTCTCCCTGTGTCTGCGTGGGTTTCCTCCGGGTGCTCCGGTTTCCTCCCACAAGCCCCAAAGGACATGCTGTTAGGTAATTTGGACTTTCTGAATTCTCCCTCTGTGTACCCGATTGTGGCGACTAGGGGCTTTTCACAGTAACTTCACTGCAGTGTTAATGTCAGCCTACGTGTGACAATAAAGATTATTATAATAAAGAATGCATTCACATCCATCTGCATTGACTGCAACATTGGTCACTGCAGCAAATGGCAATATTACTTTAAACAGCGGAAACATTTCACCGTCATTGACAATCTGCTGGTGTACGATGAGCAGTTGGTCAGTTCCACCTCACTCTGACCGTAGATTCTACTGTGAATCTGCCAAGGCCACTTGGCCATCACAAAGTGCAGAGCATGAGCTAAGTCTCCATTCTGAAGGCCAGGAATACCGAGAGCAATTGAAGATGTTACTTAACTGCCAGGTATGCACACTGCACAAACCAGACAGTGAGTCCCTTACACAAACGGCACCCTACCAGACTATGGGAACGAATTTATTCACCTTCAACGGCAAGTCCTTCCCCTTCATTGTTGACTACTCTCAGTGGATTGCAGTGAAGCATTAACACACAATAACCACAGCACTGGTCATTAGGTTATGGAAATAAATCTTTGCAACCTTTGCCTGGCATCCCAGTTGGTGTCTGACAATGGCTCACAATTCACTAATGAATACTTCACTCGCTTTGCCAGGGATTATCATTTCAACATCCCACAAGCTCTCCAAGATATCCATAATCCAATGGTGAGGCTGAAAGGGATGCTTGCACTATTAAAACCCTTTTGAAGAAAAATTATGACTTTCCAATGGTGCTATTGGCATATAAATCCATCACAATGCAATGTGGATTACCCCCATCGAGTGGACAGAAAATTTTGCACTCAACTTCGCATGTTATTGAAGAAATTAATGCACAAGTTGGCAGTCAGGGTCTATCAGAAAGTTCAAGATTGAGAAGAGTGCTTCCACTTACAACTGGAAAACTGCCCAGGCTAAACAGAACTGACAAGGTTTGGATCATCGGCTTGGATAGAGAAGATATCATTGTCCTGAAGGATGAGATCAACGATAGTCTTACTTGTTGCATAGCCCTTAAGATGCAGATTGAACAGATATAATCTTCTAAATAAAAGCCAATTACTGCGGATGCTGGAATCTGAAACGAAAGAGAAAATGCTGGAAAATCTCAGCAGGTCTGGCAGCATCTGTAGGGAGAGAAAACAGCTAACGTTTCAAGTCCAATGACTCTTTGTCAAAGCTTGGCGTTCAGGATGCGACGAGAGCAGCAGTTGGAAGAATGTTGTATATCTTGGAGGTACCTGTAATCTTGGAGGTTACATGCAGGGTGGAATTTAAGTTCAAATCTCCGTGGGTTAAGTCCGAGATGAAGACAGTCACTGAGGAAGGATATACGGCTGTGGAAGTGAGTCTTGGTAAATACCTTGTCCAAACTAAGCGAGAAATGGAAAGCAGTGAAGGTGGATAGTGGGCGAAGGACATACGGAAATCCTGTCGGAGAGAAGAATAAAATCTTCTCCTCATTCGTTGTGGTGAAACTCCTATCATATATTCGAGTGAATCAGATGCAGAAATCCAAATAATTGAAACAAGTACAACAACTTCAACTCAAGAGCAACAAAGTAAGCCCAAAGCAGTTGAGTCTAAAATTGAAAAGAACTACCCTCCAGACCATCAGAATATGTAAACTCAGGGGGCGGGATTCTCCACTCCCACGCCGAAGTGGCCGCGCCGTCGTGAACGCCGTCGAGGTTCACGACGGCGCGGAACGGCCCCGGTCCCGACCGATTCAGGCCCTGACAATGGGCCAGTATCGGGGCCGCGTCATCTACCCGCGCCAGGCCTTGTCGCCCGCGTAAAAGCGGCGCCGCATAGATGATGCGGCCGGCGCCGCATAACGGACGTCATCCGCGCATGCGTGGTTGCCGTCCTCTCTAAGTCCACCCCGCAAGAAGATGGCGGACGGATCTTGCGGGGCCGCGGAAGGAAGGAGGTCCTCCTTCAGAGAGGACGGCCCGATGATCGGTGGGCACCGATCGCAGGCCACCCCACATTTGAGGTACCCCCCGGTGCAGGATCCCCCCTCGTCCCCCCACAGGCCGCCCCCCCCAGCGTTCACGCACCGCCCACGACTGCAGCCACCAGGTGTGGACGGCGCCGGGGGGAACCCGCCGTTTTAGCCTGGCCGCTCGGCCCATCTGGGCCTCAGACTAGCGGGGGTGTCGGAGAATCGCCATTTTCGGTGTCTCCGGCGATTCTCCAGCCTGCGGCCCGCGAAACTCAACCGGGCCGTTCCCGCCGCTTGGGAGAACGGGGAGGGCGTCGGACCGGCGTCCCCAGAAATTTTGGCGGCCCAGGCGATTCTCCCAACCGGCGTGGGAGTGGAGAATCGCACCCAGGGACTTGGAGGGAGAAGGGGTAGCATGTAAATATTCTAAATACATTTGAGCAATGGCTTGGTGGGGGGAGGTGTAGTATTAGGGTGTTCGGGACTATAAGGGTTAATGTGGGACTGGGGAAACAGTACCGCCCACATTATGATATAGAGAGTCATATGGAAGCAATAGAGTGTAGTGGTGAGTCTGACAGAATTCAGCATGAAGGTAGCACGTACACTCAGGACTGGATCCTGTATATATGTATATAGTTATTTGTTGTTTATACACAATTATTGTTCACCCACACAATTCTCTAGACCCCTTCATGAGACTACACACAGCCTTCCAACAATTCCCTCTGGGGCTTCCTTCCCTTCTACAAGTATTAAAATTTATGGTTGCAACCCGTAATGCACAGAAGACAAGGGTCAAATGGATTTCTGATTTAAAAGTCAGATTTTGTCTGGTTTACATTTTAAACATTTGCCGGCAGCCATACTTAATCAAAAGCTAGACTGAAACTCATCCAGCTTCCAGAAAGGAAGTCGGGAGACAAAGATTTTTCAAGAACAGATAAAAGGAGGCGAATGCAAAAAGGAATAAAAAATATGCTTCAAAGATTTATCAATAGAAATAAAGAACAAACTTAGCTTTTCTGGCCCTTGAATTGCCAGTATTATTTAAATGAGTTGACCCAGGATTTTAGCCTCCCATTTCAGCAACTTTAACACTTAACTATGCCACACCAGGAAGTCAGGAATTGCCAAATTCTTATAGTCTTGGATGTTTTGCCTATATGAATTTCAGTAAGGTCATTCATCCTCTTCCTGCACTGGATGGCTGTCCTCTGCGGCAGAGTGCCGGCACTGACATCACTGCCACCGCCTCCCATGCTGGGTTGGTGACCTTGATGGTTGGTTTACTTCCTGTGCGCGAGTCGAGGGCATCACATCGGGCTTCTACTGCATCCAGAAGTCTCTCCAGGGAGGCGTCCAAAAACTTGGGTGTGGATTTCCTGGCCGCCATCACTTCCCAACCTATGAAGTGTGACTGGGCACCCTGATTATTGCAGTACTGAAGTGCTGTCAGGGTGCTCCTCACCCTCGATGGCCAATTGTAATCAAGAGCACTTTCTCTTCACAATGTTTTGTTTAATTCATTCATGGGATGTGGGCATCACTGGCTGGGCCAGCATTTATTGCCCATCCTGGAGGGCAGTTAAGAGCCAACTACATTGCTGTGAATCTGGGCGAAATTCTCCCCCAACGGCGTGATGTCCGCCGACTGGCGCCAAAAACGGCGCCAATCAGACGGGTATCGCGCCGGCCCAAAGGTGCGGAATGCTCTGCATCTTTGGCGGCCTAGCCCCAACATTGAGGGGCTAGGCCAACGCCGGAGGGATTTCCGCCCCGCCAGCTGGCGGAAATGGCATTTGTTGCCCCGCCAACTGGCGCGGAAATGCAGCGCATGCGCGGGAGCGTCAGCGGCCGCTGACAGTTTCCCGGCGCATGCGCGGGAGCATCAGCGGCCGCTGACAGTTTCCCGCGCATGCGCAGTGGGGAGAGTCACTTCCACCTCCACCATGGTGGAGGCCGTGGCGGAGGTGGAAGGGAAAGAGTGCCCCCACGGCACAGGCCCGCCCGCGGATCGGTGGGCCCCAATCGCGGGCCAGGCCACCATGGGGGCACCCCCCGGGGTCAGATCGCCCCCCGCCCCCCCCCAGGACCCCGGAGCCCGCCCACGCCGCCTGGTCCCGCCAGTAAATACCAGGTTTGATTTACGCCGGCGGGACAGGCAATTTCTGGGCGGGACTTCGGCCCATCCGGGCCGGAGAATTGAGCGGGGGGCCCCGCCAACCGGCACGGCCCGATTCCCGCCCCCGCCCAATCTCCGGGAGCGGAGACTTCGGTGGGGGCGGGATTCATGGCGGCCAACGGCCATTCTCCGACCCGGCAGGGGGTCGGAGAATGACGCCCCTGGAGTCAGATGTAGGCCAGACCAGGTAAGGACAACAGATTTCACCTTCCCTAAAGGGCATCAGTGAACCAGATGGGTTTTTACAACAATCAACAATGATTTTATGGTCATCGTTAGACTTTGATTCCAGACTTTTAAAAATTTGAATTCAAATTTTATCATCTGCCCTGGCAGGATTCGAACCCCGGTTCCCGGAGAATGACTCTGGGTCTCTGGATCACTAATCTAGTGTCAATTCCATTATGCCACTGCCTCCGCTGTGCAGGCCAGCTTTAAGACAACAAGAATTGCCGCCACCAGCAAGTACTCTCACTGAATATTCTTCCTTAGCAACACTGTAAAATCAGACGTCAATGCAATCCGTCAGAATCCCACCACAATGTAGTTTAAAATTACCCCCACTAACATTTCAGGAGTCTGCCGCAATATGAGCATTGAAAAATTGCATTTTGAAAGTTCTCCATTTCTGAGACTAAGGGCTAAATTGTCCGCTGTCGGGATTTTCCGTTTTGCCGGCAGCCCGGGGTTTCCCGACGGCATGGGGCTGCCCCACAATGGGAAACCCCATTAAGCAGTCGGCGAAATGGAGAATGCCAACGGCGTGCGACGGGATGGAGAAACCCATCCGAAGTGTTGTTGCCGGTGCAGAATTCATGGAATTCCACAACAGCCGCACTTGGACCAATTCAGCTACTGAAAAGGGGCTAGCACCGAGGCCACGTGGAACAGACTCAATTCCAATAAGAAACGGTGCCGGATTCACCGGTATCACGATTGACACTCAGGAGGCTGACAATCTGCAGCTGCATACACACACTGTACTCCCCACACACAGCATCCCAGGCAACAAAATGGCAGCGAAGAGAGCAGCCCTGAGATTTACGGATGCCGTGCTGGAGCTCTCCTGAACGCCGCAGAGGAGAGACGGATGACCCTGTACCTCTGCCCGGGAAGGAGGCTGCCAGCCGCCACCAATCGCCGTGCCTGGGTGCAGGTGACACAGGCGGTCACCCCCATAAGTAACACCGTCCGGACCAGCCAGCAGTGCCGAATACATCTGCATGACATTCTCAGGGCGGCCAGGGTGAGTAGGCACCACTTCTCCTCTGGCACAAACCCCCCTCCCCCGCGCCACACACACCCATAGCCCTACATCCCCCTCACCCCCACCCCCCACGCGTAGGGGGTCCAGGGACAACATGATGGGTTGTCGGCGAGCATCCAGTACCTACAGGTGCAGTTGGAGGAGTCCAACCGCATGCAGGAACAGGAGGTGGTGCCGACTATGCATGCCACCCAGGCCAACACCGCACTGGTGGCGTCCGCAGTGGAGGCTTTGGCGGCAACAGTGTTGGCTATGGATTAGCATGTCCAAGGCCTGGGGCATTCTGTGCAGGCAGGGTTGCCACCTCACTGCGACCATGTCCCAGAGTCACCTGGAAATCGCAGTGGTACCTCTGAGCGCGGCCCAGTTACAACAGGCCATGGCTGATTACATCGGCGGCATTGCCCAGGCGCTGGCCAACGTGGTGCGCACACAGTGGGAGATGGCCCAGTCCCAGAAGGAAATAGGCACAGTCACTGGCTGATGTGACACAAACCCAGAAGGTGATGGCACAGCCAATGGGTGATGTGGAGTAGTCCCAGATGGAGATAGTCCACTCCCTGTGCTCCATGGTCATGAGCTCGCAGACTCTGGTCGAGACCAGAGAGGGCCTCCAGGACTGGCAGCACCAGGGAGCCTCAGGGGTTAGCTCTGCTCACACCCCCATCCCATGGAGCATCCTGGGGGCGATCAGGCACCCGAGGGAGGAGGAGCTGGTGAGACCTGTGCTGGTGACTCCTGCAGAGGAGGTGCCGGTGACTCTCTCAGGGGAGGTTCTGGAACACTGCAACACCTCGGACTCCTCCCCCCGCCCCTCCTGTCCCTGATGCATCTGATGGGCAGCAGGCACAACATCACCTGGGACGCCCAAGCAGAGCCGGGCTCATACAGGCCGGTCGCCCCAGAAGATGCCCGCCAACGGGGAGCCAAGCCACAGGGCGGGAATCACAGCAGGCTGCCTCCACCTCTGCTGTCCCATCTGGGAAACCACCAAGACGTAGCGTTAGACCATAAGACCATAAGACATAGGAGTGGAAGTAAGGCCTTTCGGCCCATTGAGTCCACGCCACCATTTAATCATGGCTGATTTCAACTCCATTTACCCGCTCTCTCTCCATAGCCCTTAATTCCTTGAGAAATCAAGAATTTATCAACTTCTGTCTTAAAGACACTCAACGTCTCGGCCTCCACCGCCCTCTGTGGCAATGAATTCCACAGACCCACCACTCTCTGGCTGAAGAAATTTCTCCTCATCTCTGTTCTAAAGTGACTCCCTTTTATTCTAAGGCTGTACCCCCGGGTCCTAGTCTCCCCTGCTAATGGAAACAACTTCCCTACATCCACCCTATCAGCCATTCATTATCTTGTAAGTTTCTATTGGATCTCCCCTCAACCTCCTAAACTCCAATGAATATAATCCCAGGATCCTCAGACGTTCATCGTATGTTAGGCCTACCATTCCTGGGATCATCCGTGTGAATCTCTGCTGGACCCGCTCCAGTGCCAGTATGTCCTACCTAAGGTGTGGGGCCCAAAATTGCTCACAGTATTCTAAATGGGGCCTAACTAATGCTTTATAAAGCTTCAGAAGTACATCCCTGCTTTTATATTCCAAGCCTCTTGAGATGAATGACAACATTGCATTTGCTTTCTTAATTACGGACTCAACCTGCAAGTTTACCTTTAGAAAATCCTGGACTACGACTCCCAAGTCCCTTTGCACTTCAGCATTATGAATTTTGTCACCGTTTAGAAAATAGTCCATGCCTCTATTCTTTTTTCCAAAGTGCAAGACTTCGCACTTGCCCACGTTGAATTTCATCAGCCATTTCTTGGACCACTCTCCTAAACTGTCTAAATCTTTCTGCAGCCTCCCCACCTCCTCCATACTACCTGTCCCTCCACCTATCTTTGTATCATCGGCAAACTTAGCCAGTATGCCCCCAGTCCCGTCATCTAGATCGTTAATATATAAAGAGAACGGCTGTGGCCCTAACACTGAATCCTGCGGGACACCACTTGTCGCCGGTTGCCATTCCGAAAAAGAACCTTTTATCCCAACTCTCTGCCTTCTGCCTGACAGCCAATCGTCAATCCATGTTAGTACCTTGCCTCGAATACCATGGGCCCTTATTTTAGGGCTTATCAGGGGGCGGGATTCTCCACTCCCACGCTGAAGTGGCCGCGCTGTCGTGAACGCCGTCGAGGTTCACGACGGCGCGGAATGGCCCCGGTCCCGACCGATTCAGGCACTGACAATGGGCCAGTATCGGGGCCGCGTCATCTACCCGCGCCAGGCCTTGTCGCCCGCGTAAAAGCGGCGCCGCATAGATGACGCGGCCGGCGCCACATAACGGACGTCATCCACGCATGCCATCATCAATGCGATGTCCCGGGTCCAGGTAGACTCGGTCCACATTGAAGTGGATATATTGAGCCGCCTGGGCATTTAGGGCCTCCGTGACGGTGTGGATGCACCTGTGTACCGAGCTCTGTGAGACCCCAGACAGGTCCCCACTCAGAGCCTGGAAGGACTCCGTGGCAAAGAAGTTCACCTTGACGACAACGGGGAGTGGGTGTCCTCGCCCATACCCCTACGGTTCCAGGTATGCCATGATTTGGTAGATATGTCGCACTGTCTCCCTGCTCAGCCGGGGTCTTCAACAGCATGCCCAGTCCGGCAAGTCCTTGAATGACAGGCGCTGCCAGTACACATGAGGCCTCATGCAGCTCCTTCTTTGCACCTCCTCCTTCTCGGCTTGTTGGATGGCTGGCTCTCCATCCTGGGTTGCTGCCCTCCTGTTCCTCTGTGGCACACACCACCGCTGCCCGCTCTGCTGCTGTAGCTTCCTCCTCTTCGAGCAGCTCCAGTGCGTACAGCCACAGGACATTCCCCCAGAGCTGCGGCAACTACAGGAAGGCCACCATTGCTGGTTGAATTCCAACATCCATTGTCTGTAGGGGATGAAAGCCGACATGTTAGCATGGTGCGCACCCCCGTGCCCAACCAAGTCCAATGGGCTAGATGGTGCCCCGGTTAGCACTGCGGACCCTTGCATGTACCCCCACCCCCATCCCACCCCTGGCCCCGTCGGTGGTCAGCACCATGGAGACCCTGCCCCGGAGAATACCAGGTCAGGCCCGCTAATGACATGCCAACATTGTTTATTGTAAGTGTGTTCCGGACCGCATTGATGCAGCTGCCGAGGTGACGGAGAATTGCGATTTGGTGTCAAATCGGCAGCCACCACGATTTTGGCATCGGAACCTATTCTCCACTCAATGGCGTTTTGAAATTTCAGCGTCAGCCAACGGAGAATCCAGCACAGCACGTGTCAGCGGATCTCTCCCACAACTGATGCAACTAAAGGTTGTCCATCAAGAATTGTCAAAAATAGTTCTTCAAAAATAACTTCCAAGTGAATTAAGTCCAGGTGGCTTTCCAACAAAAAGCTTTAAAATATATTGACTCACAACCATGTTATGACACAACTTGTTTCAAACTGCATTAAATGTTGTGTAAAAAATACAACTTTTCCTTGGCTCGGATGCTCGCTCCTGAGCCTGTCTCAGCTGTGGACCTCCAACCGCCCTAAGAACTCAAACAACCGCACGCCCAGTAAGCTGCCGTCTATTTATGTACCTATTGGTCTTATCCCCAAATAGTATTCTGTTGTTTTCAATCTGTTACTGTTTCCCAGACAGACTCTGCAAGCTGCTGTAGATTTCAAGGGCATTTTAACTTATCACACGCAGGCAGATCTGATGGGAAAATCGACAACAAATTCTACCAATACCGCTATAGCTGAAGATGTACGATGAGGCTACCATCTGTAGGGATCTCTACACCCTACATCCCCTGTCGCAATCGCACCTCCCCCCCCCCCGCCCCCCGCACTACCACTCACCCCCTCCACCCCAGCCAACACCCAGCCCCCTCCCCATTACCCATTCCAAAAATACATTTTAGACGGTCTCATACTCAAATTAATCTGCAGCAATGCAAAATGCAGTGAAAAAAAATACAAATTCGAACTAACATGGCATCATCAAATTTATATTTAAATGTATGATATGAAATCTTTGAACTGGAACTGTCTGAATTGAACTGTAAAAAATTTAGTTTATTAAACAGATCCTGTGAAGAAAATTTAATGCAATGACATGTCATTGTAGAGAAGAGAACATCCTTGGCAACTGTATCAAAACTTCTCATTTCCTTTGAAAATAGAGAATGAATTCTGCCATGAGCTATGTAAATTGGTTGAGTGGGACTGGGATTTTGAATTCTGATTTGGTGGCTTGTGAACCCTGCTCGGAACCAAAAGCAAGAATACGGGAAATATTTTTCAGCTTTCAGCACTCTCAACACATACTGGATAACCTTATCACCATAGAAATGTATGACAATTACAAACAGGATAACATAGGAATGTGGTGGCATGATGGTATTGCTGCTTGCCTAGTATTCAGGGGACCCAGTTTCAAATCCCACTGTAGCATGGTGAAATTCAAATTCGCTAAAAAAAACTGTAATTAAAAAGTTCAATGATGACTGTGAAACCATTGTTGATTGTTGCTTAAAAAAAACATCTGGTTCAGTCATGTCTTTTCAGGAAGGGAATTTGCTTGTCTGGCCTGCAGAATTGTGGTTGACTTTTAAATACCCTCTAAACAAGGGCAATTAGGGATGGGCAATAAATGCGTCCCATGAATGAATAAACAAAAAAGGAAATGGCCCACTTGTCCATTCAGTCTTGCTCATGCAACTGCGTATGTCACAATTTATGCACACCCCACCCCAACCAAGCTATGTAATCTCCTGGGAAAGAGCCAAAATAATTATAATCCCAGACTAACTGGGAGAAATAATATGGAAAGTTCTTCTTCAAACCCCTTTACACAACATAGATAGTAATATATTATCATAGAATTTACAGTGCAGAAGGAGGCCATTCGGCCCATCGAGTCTGCACCGGCTCTTGGAAAGAGAACCCCACCCAAGGTTAACACCTCCACCCTGTCCCCATAACCCAGTAACCCCACCCAACACTAAGGGCAATTTTGGACACTAAGGGCAATTTATCATGGCCAATCCACCTAACCTGCACATCTTTGGACTGTGGGAGGAAACCGGAGCACCCGGAGGAAACCCACGCACACACGGGGAGGATGTGCAGACTCCGCACAGAAGTGACCCAAGCCGGATTCGAACCTGGGGCCCTGGAGCTGTGAAGCAATTGTGCTATCCATAATGCTACTGTACATTGAGGAGATCTGATTAATACTGTACTGCAACTACATTTTTGCCAAATCCAGAAAGAGTTCCAGTTCTCACTTGAAAGAATTCAGCAAAACTGTATTCACTGCACAAGCCTCTCTTCTTTGGGAGAAGGACCACCTCTTAACATTCACTCCAGATCTGGCCTGTTGGTACCTTAAAGTGATGACACTTTGGCCTTCACTGAGGCTGCATGGAACTCTACCGAGGGTAATGCATCATCTTTTG
The DNA here is from genome assembly GCF_047496885.1 of Scyliorhinus torazame. Classification (NCBI taxonomy): domain Eukaryota; kingdom Metazoa; phylum Chordata; class Chondrichthyes; order Carcharhiniformes; family Scyliorhinidae; genus Scyliorhinus; species Scyliorhinus torazame. Next base: position 210,008,442 of record NC_092717.1, read on the forward strand.
ACTACATGCTGCTATTCTTGCCCGTTGAGAGTGTACTTGAGAAATTTTATGACTATCAAATGGTTAATCCTCAATATGTTATGAGTAATGTTAGAAATTGCTTCAAAAACATAGAATGAGACAGCATCTTACAAGAGGACAAAGAGTTAACCCAGAATGTTTAAACTGTTTAAGGGCAAATCAACATCTGACATGTGGGAGGCTTTCAAGTGTCAGCTGAAAGGAATTCAGGACCGGCACGTTCCTGTGAGGAAGAAGGATAAATACGACAATTTTCGGGAACCTTGGATAACGAGAGATATTGTAGGCCTCGTCAAAAAGAAAAAGGAGGCATTTGTCAGGGCTAAAAGGCTGGGAACAGACGAAGCCTGTGTGGAATATAAGGAAAGTAGGAAGGAACCTAAGCAAGGAGTCAGGAGGGCTAGAAGGGGTCACGAAAAGTCATTGGCAAATAGGGTTAAGGAAAATCCCAAGGCTTTTTACACGTACATAAAAAGCAAGAGGGTAGCCAGGGAAAGGGTTGGCCCACTGAAGGATAGGCAAGGGAATCTATGTGTGGAGCCAGAGGAAATGGGCGAGGTACAAAATGAATACTTTGCATCAGTATTCACCAAAGAGAAGAAATTGGTAGATGTTGAGTCTGGAGAAGGGTGTGTAGATAGCTTGGGTCACATTGAGATCCAAAAGGATGAGGTGTTGGGTGTCTTAAAAAATATTAAGGTAGATAAGTCCCCAGGGCCTGATGGGATCTACCCCAGAATACTGAAGGAGGCTGGAGAGGAAATTGCTGAGGCCTTGACAGAAATCTTTGGATCCTCACTGTCTTCAGGTGATGTCCCGGAGGACTGGAGAATAGCCAATGTTGTTCCTCTGTTTAAGAAGGGTGGCAAGGATAATCCAGGGAACTACAGGCCGGTGAGCCTTACTTCAGTGGTAGGGAAATTACTGGAGAGAATTCTTCGAGACAGGATCTACTCCCATTTGGAAGCAAATGGACGTATTAGTGAGAGGCAGCATGGTTTTGTGAAGGGGAGGTTGTGTCTCACTAACTTGATAGAGGTTTTCAAGGAGGTCACAAAGACGATTGATGCAGGTAGGGCAGTGAATGTTGTCTATATGGACTTCAGTAAGGCCTTTGACAAGGTCCCTCATGGTAGACTAGTACAAAAGGCGAAGTCACTCGAGATCAGGGGTGAGCTGGCAAGGTGGATACAGAACTGGCTAGGTCATAGAAGGCAGAGAGTAGCAATGGAAGGATGCTTTTCTAATTGGAGGGCTGTGACCAGTGGTGTTCCGCAGGGATCAGTGCTGGGACCTTTGCTGTTTGTAGTATATATAAATGATTTGGAGGAAAATGTAACTGATCTGATTAGTAAGTTTGCAGATGACACAAAGGTTGGTGGAATTGCGGATAGCGATGAGGACTGTCAGAGGATACAGCAGGATTTAGATTGTTTGGAGACTTGGGCGGAGAGATAGCAGATGAAGTTTAATCCGGACAAATGTGAGGTCATGCATTTTGGAAGGTCTAATGCATGTAGGGAATATACAGTGAATGGTAGAACCCTCAAGAGTATTGAAAGTCAGAGAGATCTAGGAGTACAGGTCCACAGGTCACTGAAAGGGGCAACACAGGTGGAGAAGGTAGTCAAGAAGGCATACGGCATGCTTGCCGTCATTGGCCGGGGCATTGAGTATAAGAATTGGCAAGTCATGTTGCAGCTGTATAGAACCTTAGTTAGGCCACACTTGGAGTACAGTGTTCAATTCTGATCGCCACACTACCAGAAGGATGTGGAGGCTTTAGAGAGGGTGCAGAAGAGATTTACCAGAATGTTGCCTGGTATGGAGGGCATTAGCTATGAGGAGCAGTTGAATAAACTCGGTTTGTTCTCACTGGAACGACGGAGGTTGAGGGGCGACCTGATAGAGGTCTACAAAATTATGAGAGGCATAGACAGAGTGGATAGTCAGAGGCTTTTCCCCGGGGTAGAGGGGTCAATTACTAAGGGGCATAGGTTTAAGGTGAGAGGGGCAAGGTTTAGAGTAGATGTACAACACAAGTTTTTTACACAGAGGGTAGTGGGTGCCTGGAACTCGCTACCGGAAGAGGTGGTGGAAGCAGGGACGATAGTGACATTTAAGGGGCATCTTGACAAATACATGAATAGAATGGGAATAGAGGGATACGGACCCAGAAAGTGTAGAAGATTGTAGTTTAGTCAGGCAGCATGGTCGGCACGGGCTTGGAGGACCGAAGGGCCTGTTCCTGTGCTGTACATTTCTTTGTTCTTTGTTCAGATGGGCCAGATTTTCCTGGCCCCCTATGGCTTGATTTCCGGTGACGGAGGGTATTTGACATTGGTGACTGGTGGGATCTGATAGTCGCACCGATGGCTACTGAATCTTCAAGGAAACATTGAGGTGACATCTTTAATTCATTTGTTTACGCAATGTTTCACTTGTTGCAGCCCGCATTCATTTTGTATTACAACAGCAATCACATCAGTTATTCCTGCTGAATTCCACTTCCAAATGGTGTCTTACAGTCTGAATGCATTCATGTAGCACTGTTGAGTGATAAGCAAAATGTGGAGAATTGGAAGACTGACAGTTAAAACACACAAAGGTATTACCCATAGCGAGAGTGCAGTCAGCAGAAGCTGGAGTTAGTGAATGATAGTCCTGCCAGAACCAGCATGAACTCTTGATCATTACTCAGGTTCTCATTACCATGTAGGGTCCTGAGTCCAATGGGGATAGTGAGGCCACTGGGCAGGGGCTGAATTTCCCATGGGGAAATGGCCACTGCCAGATTCCCTGACTTTTGAATTTTGGTGAGACCTTCATCTGCCTGTGACACAGGTTTCCAATGCTGCTCAAAACATGCCCGTTAAAAAATTGTGTCTGTGCAGCTTGAATCTGGTGCTATGTTGCCAATATTTTAACTACCCTATTCTCATCAGTCATCATTAGTTAAAACCAGGGTGAAAACTTTTGTAAATCTGTCAGTCATCAAAACATGTTATTTTTTACACTCAAATAAAAGCAAAATACTGCGAGAAATCTGATATAAACCAACACAAACTGGAGGAACAACACCTCGGGCGAAATTCTCCGTTATGGGGCGATAGTCTGCGGCCCGAAATGGGCTAGCAGCGACGTAACGGGATCCGCGCTTGCGCAGTGGTTCACGCCGTGCAGCGTCATACGCGCTGCACGGCGTGACGGCACATAAGGCCGCGCAGCTCCCCCCCACCCGACCGGAACAGCCAACCGCAACACCCGACTTGATGGCTGGCCGTCGCTCAGCCCCGAGGTTCGAGTCACGCGATGTGGAGACGCTCCTGGATGCGGTGGAGCAGAGGAGGGACGCCCTGTATCCCGGGCACGGCCGCAGAGTTGCCCCACGCCACAGCCGGCGTCTGTGGAGGGAGGTGGCAGAGGCCGTCACCGCTGTGGCCCTAACACCACGGACAGGCACCCAGTGCCACAAGAAGGTGAACGACCTCGTCAGAGCAGGCAGGGTGAGCCTCCCCCATATCCCCCATATCCCCTCTCCCCCAAATCCCCCCTCCCCCATATCCCACCCCTCCCCCATATCCCCCTCCCCCATATCCCCCATATCCCCCCTCCCCCATATCCCCCCTCCCCCATATCCCCCATATCCCCCCTCCCCCATATCCCCCATATCCCCTCTCCCCCAAATCCCCCCCTCCCCCATATTCCCCCCTCCCCCATATCCCCCATATTCCCCCCTCCCCCATATCCCCCCTCCCCCATATCCCCCTCCCCCATAACCCCCATATCCCCCCTCCCCCATATCCCCCATATTCCCCCCTCCCCCATATCCCCCCTCCCCCATATCCCCCATATTCCCCCCTCCCCCATATCCCCCCTCCCCCATATCCCCCATATCCCCCCTCCCCCATATCCCCCATATTCCCCCTCCCCCATATCCCCCCTCCCCATATCCCCCCTCCCCCATATCCCCAATATTCCCCCCTCCCCCATATCCCCCCTCCCCCATATCCCCCCTCCCCCATATCCCCCATATCCCCCATATCCCCCATATTCCCCCCTCCCCCATATCCCCCCTCCCCCATATCCCCCTCCCCATATCCCCCTCCCCCATATCCCCCATATACCCCCTCCCCCATATCCCCCATATTCCCCCCTCGCCCATATCCCCCCTCCCCCATATCCCCCATATTCCCCCCTCCCCCATATCCCCCCTCCCCCATATCCCCCATATCCCCTCTCCCCCATATCCCCCATATCCCCCCCATATCCCCCCCTCCCCCATATCCCCCTCCCCCATATTCCCCATATCCCCCCCTCCCCATATCCCCCCTCCCACATATCCCCCCTCCCCATATCCCCCCTCCCCCATATCCCCCCTCCCCCATATCCCCCATATCCCCCCTCCCCCATATCCCCCATATCCCCCCTCCACCATATCCCCCATATTCCCCCCTCCCCCATATCCCCCATATCCCCCCTCCCCCATATCCCCCATATCCCCCCTCCCCCATATCCCCCCCCTCCCCCATATCCCCAAGTGAATCCAGCCCTAACCTTAACCTCTGCAATGCACGCGCAACTGATGGCGTGCATTCATATACCTGCCTAACACTGTTGCCTTTTACCCCTGCCACCACCCCCCCCCCCCAGGAGAAGCGCGCACACAACAATAGGGAGCATGTGAGGACTGGAGGAGGGCCCGCTGATGAGAGGCCACTGACCGTACAGGAGGAAAGGGCCCTGGAACTGGCTGGCGGACCTGAGGACCGGGAGGTTGCTGATGCAGAGGTCGGGGCCCCACGAGCAAGTGAGCCACCAACAGCCCGTCCCCATATCCCCCCTCCCCTATATCCCCCTCTCCCGTATCACCTGATCACTGCCTGATGTCTAACCATGCATGCTTCATTGTGTATCGCAGGACCAAACGTCCAGGCACCCATCCCCGCAGATGCAGACCGCCCGCAGGATGCCCCTCGGAGACCACGGGAGACGGAGAGACCCGCACCCTCCAGCATGCGACGCCCGCAGGATGCCCCTCGGAGACCACGGGAGACGGAGAGACCCGCACCCTCCAGCATGCGACGCCCGCAGGATGCCCCTCGGAGACCACGGGAGACGGAGAGACCCGGACCCTCCAGCATGCGACGCCCGCAGGATGCCCCTCGCACACCACGGGAGACGGAGAGACCTGGAGCAACAGGGAGACGACACCCCCGTCACGTGCGGGAGCGACCACCCAGCGATGAGGGGGGCAGCCACAGGCCCCCGTCACATCCGAGCCAGGACACCACTACCCAGGACACCACTATCCAGGACACCCCTACCCGGGACACCACTACCCAGGACACCCCTACCCGGGACACCACTACCCGGGACAGCACTACCCGGGGCAGCACTACCCGGGACAGCACTACCCGGGACAGCACTACCCAGGACACCCCTACCCGGGAAGACGAAATACCGGACAGTGACTCAGAGTGGATGGGTGGAGACGAACCCCCACCCCAAAGTGCCATGGACTCAGAGTGGGACGAAGAGCACGACACAACGCCACTGCTGTCACCAACACCCTCCACCATCGCAGAAACACTCACCACGGTTGGGCACTTTAGTGATGAGGCGTCTGGTACACGCACTGGTGCGCACAACACAGCCGTCCCGGTACAGCAGGTGGAGGTAGGAGCAGCAGAGGGACCGGGCGGTCGGAGGGCAGCCCAGGCCAAGCGAACATCTGCCGCCCAGATGGATCCCGGGTTCCTGCAGTTACCACACCCACACATAGATCCGATGCAACCACCGACACGGAGACGAGCGAATAGGGTGACGGGTGGCTTGCGGCGGCTGCGGTCGCAGGTGGACGAGTCCACCCGCGTCCAGGAGCTGGGAGTGGTCCCGGTCATGCGTGCCACCCAGGCTGACACCGCACGGGTGGCGTCCGCGGTGGAGGCAATGGGTGTGACGGTGTCAGACATGGGGAACAGTTTGCGAGGCCTGGGGCCTTCCGTGCAGGCGGCGTCTGTGGCCCAGGAAATGGCTGCCCTCTCACAGGAGGCCATGAGCCAGTGCCAGCGCCAGATGGCAGAGGCGCTCAACGCCATAGCCCAGTCTCAGCAGGCCATGGCCCAGTCTCAGCAGGCCATGGCCCAGTCTCAGCAGGCCATAGCCCAGTCTCTGCAGGCCATGGCCCAGTCTCAGCAGGCCATCGCTGAGGGCATCGGCGCCAATGGCCATGTGCGAGCTGGCGTCGCACTGTCGCAGACAGGGTTCGACAACCCCCTGGGCTCCATGGCTGCAAACCTGCAGACCCCTGTCGATACCAGCACGGGCCTCCAGGACTGGCAGCGCCAGATGTCGGGGGCGCGTCGGATGGCCAGTCCGTTCGCATCCCCCAACCATGTAGAGGCCTGGGGGCCATCGGGCACCCCAAGGGAGGAGGAGGTGGTGTGGTCCGTCCCGGCTCCCTCTGTAGGGGAGGTCCCGGTACACCGCGACACCTCGGACTCCCCCCCTTCCGTCCCAGGTGCATCGGGTGGGCAACGGGCAGGACAGGCTGGCAGCTCGCCAGCCCAGTCGCCCGGGCCGCAGCCTGGCCCATCTAGGCCAGGACGCCCCAGGAAACGGCCGCCAAAGGGATCCAGTGTCAGAGGGCAGGAATCACAGGAGTCCACCTCCAGTTCTGCTGTACCGTCTGGGGAACCACGTAGACGTAGTCAAAGGGCCCGTAAGGCCAAACAATTAGACACTGAGTAAGTTGGCACGGGTGCAGGGCACAGATGAGTTTTAGGCGCTAGGGCACGTGCATGAACTCCTTTGGTTATTAAAGTCAATGTTACACCTACCGAAGCTGCCTTTGTGCTCTGTCCAAAGTGTGCGGGGGTGTCATGTACGTTGAGCGCAAGTGTGTGTGTGAGGGGTGGTCTTACCTCAGCCCCAGGTGAGTCTGCCCCCTTCCCCCTGGGCCGCCATCAACATCCCCCGGGCAGAGGACGGGACCGTGCGCTGCAGTGTCACAGCCGCATGCAGGGATGGTCCGGGTGGATGGTGGTACTGTGGCCATGGGTCAGACATAGTCCAACGATGTAGAGCCAGGAGCTCATCGGAGGCGGGTTGTCATCATTCTCCATGGCATGCGATAGACACGCGTCCACCCGCAACTGGGTGAGCCCGGCCCGTTGTGCCGCCGGTGGATCGGCAATTGGGGGTGGGGGGGTGGTGTGCATGCGGGTGGGGTGTGTGGGGTTGGGGAGGGGGGTGAGGGTGCTGGGTGGGTGGATGGGTGGGGGGTGTGGGTGGTCGGCTGTTGTCATGGTGTGCGGTCTGTGGCCATACTACCCGATTCCCACGCCCATCTAGTCAGTGAAGCGGGCGTCTATCAGTCTGTCCCGTGCCCGCTGGGCCAGCCGGTAACGGTGGACAGCCACCCGTCTGTGTCTACCCCGTCTGCCCTGACCATTGCCCCCATCCCCCTCATCTGGGGAGGACTGGGCCTCTTCCTGCTGCTCCTCCACTCCGCCCTCCTCTGCCTGCGGCACATCGCCCCTCTGCTGGGCTATGTTGTGCAGGACGCAGCACACCACAATGATGCGGCCGACCCTATCTGACCGATACTGGAGGGCGCCCCCAGAGAGGTCCAGGCACCTGAAACGCATCTTCAGCACGCCAAAGCACCTCTCGATCACTCCCCTTGTCGCTACATGGGCATCATTGTAGCGGTTCTCCGCCTCATTGCGAGGCCTCCGTATAGGCGTCATCAGCCACGATCGCAATGGGTAGCCCCTGTCGCCCAGCAACCAGCCCCTCAGCCGGGGATGGCGTCCCTCGTACATGCCGGGGATGGATGACCGCGACAACACGAATGAGTCGTGTACACTGCCTGGGTGACGGGCGCAGACGTGCAGGATCATCATGCGGTGGTCGCAGACCACCTGTACGTTCATCGAATAGGTCCCCTTCCTATTAGTGAACACGGCCCTGTTATCTGCAGGTGGCCGCACGGCGACGTGCATCCCATCGATCGCGCCCTGGACCATGGGGAACCCGGCAATGGCAGAGAAGCCCACGGCCCGGGCATCTTGGCTGGCCCGGTCCACGGGGAAGCGGATGTAGCGGTGCGCCATGGCATAAAGGGCATCTGTCACTGCCCGGATGCACCGATGCACCGATGTCTGCGATATGCTGGACAGGTCCCCACTCGGTGCCTGGAATGACCCCGTTGCATAAAAGTTCAGGGCCACCGTAACCTTGACGGACACGGGGAGAGGGTGTCCCCCGCCAGTGCCACGCGGTGACAGGTGTGCCAGCAGGTGGCAGATGTGTGCCACGGTTTCCCGGCTCATCCGGAGTCTCCTCCTGCATTCCCGGTCCGTGAGGTCCTGGTATGACTGCCGGGGCCGGTACACACGGGGCGCCCTCGGGTGCCTCCGTTGCCGTGGGGCCGCGACGTCCTCCTCCCCCTCCTCGTCCTGTCGGTCAGGTGTCCCTCCAGCCTGGGCGGCTGCCGCCTGCCCCTCTGCGGCAGCCTGCGCCGCCTCTCTGGCACGCTCCTCCTCCTCCTCCTCCTCCTCATCCAGGGCAACATAGACATGAGCGGCTGCCACCACGGCGGCCAACATCGCTGGATCGTCTGAAAACATGACGGCCTGGTGGGGGGGAGGGGAACGACGACATGTCATCATTGCCCATATCCCCTCCTCCCCCCAGCCAGGTGGCATGGACCGCATGGGTCCAACTGTTGGAGGCTGGCACCTGGCCAGGTGGACAAACTCATTTGCCCTCCCATCACCCACCCCGGCACGGACCCCCCCCCCAACCTCCACCCCGGCACGGACCCCCTCCCCAACCCCCAACCTCCACCCCAGCACGGACCCCCCCCCAACCTCCACCCCGGCACGGACCCCCTCCACAACCCCCAACCTCCACCCCGGCACGGACCCCCTCCCGGCACTCCCCCGGAGCCCAGCCTTCTCTAACCACCCCCCCCCCCCCCCCCCGCCGCACACACACACACACAAGCCGAGACACACCTCTCCTCAGGCAATCAGTCTGCGGCCACGCCATTTCCTGCCCAGAGCCAACCCCCCAGGCCGTCACTCACCTCCTCGCTGGTGGGCGTGAGCCTGGAGCACCGGGTCACGCCGATGAAAAGGAGGTTTGATTCACGTCGACGTGAACGGTCATCACGTCGACGGGACTTCGGCCCATCCGGAAGGGAGAATATCGGCAGGCCGAAAATCGGCTGCCTTGCGCAGACCCGTGACATTCTCCGCGGCAGCGGCGCCATTAACGCCCCGCCAACTTTTCTGCCTTTGGAGACTTCGGCGGGGGCGGGATTCACGGCGGCCAACGGCCATTCTCCGACCCGGCGGGGGGTCGGAGAATGACGCCCCTTATTTTCCAATTTACAGCCTTCAAGAGTGAGTTCAACAACTTTACACGGTGACCTTTCCCCTCCATCCTGACTCCCCACCCCCCCACCCCCCACACCCTTTGTTTTTTGTTGTTTTCCAGTTCCCTTGGCCTGCACCAATGTAACTCCCATCCCTCTCCCACATGGCCAGCTGGCCATTTTTGTTTGTGTTTGCTCCCATTTACATATTCTGCTGTCTGACCTTTGCCACTGTTCGCACTTTTCATCCCTTAATGGCACCATTAACACCAACATTTACACTCCCCTTTGTCTTATGTCCATGACACCTTTGTCAGTTTCTCCTTTTCCCCGAACTATCCCAGTTCTTCTATTCTTCCCATGTACTGCACACACCTCTCCTACTGTACATTTATTTACATTTCCACTTTTCTTTCAGTTCTGTATAAGGGTCATTTGGACACGAAACATTAATTCTGTTTCGCTTCACAGATGCTACTAGACCTGCTGAGTTTATCCACAATTTTCTGTTTTTATTTTTGCACGTCAGTCAAGAAATGAGAGTTTTTATTATTTAACAAGAACTAAGATAATTATGAAATAACTTCACAGGGGTTGCAATATAGTTAAAGATTGTGATAAGGCAAATACTGATAGATTTTCCATTGGCTTCCAACAGTTTGGACGAGACGTTGGGAATGAACTTTCCTAGAAAATTCACAACACCTAAAAATCTTAAAATGGGCTTTTTGCCCTCTGGGAATTTCAATTATTGTATGGCAGCAAGCTTGTCGTTGTCAGGTCGCACACAATGGGCGGGATTCTCCGCCGGCGAAATTCTCCGTTATGCCGGCGCCTGGGGGTTTCCCGACGGCCTGGGGCTGCCCCACAATGGGAAACCCCACTGATTGGCCAGCATAACGGAGAATCCCGCCGGCCAGTCGGGGCAGAAATGTGGCGCGGCGGGGCGGAGAATCCCGCCCCATGTTCTGAAATCTGGGGCGAAATTCTCCGGAAACGGCGCGATGTCCGCTGACTGGCGCCCAAAACGGCGCCAATCAGACGGGCATCGTGCCGCCCCAAAGGTGCGGAATGCTCCGCATCTTTGGGGGCCGAGCCCCAACATTAAGGGGCTAGGCCGACGCCAGAGGAATTTTCGCCCCGCCAGATGGCGGAAATGGCCTTTGTTGCCCCGCCAGCTGGCACGGAAATGGCATCTCCGGGCGGCGCATGCGCGGGAGCATCAGCGGCCGCTGACAGTTTCCCACGCATGCGCAGTGGAGGGAGTCTCTTCCGCCTCCGCCATGGTGGAGACCGTGGCGGAGGCGGAAGGGAAAGAGTGCCCCCGCGGCACAGGGCCGCCCGCGGATCGGTGGGCCCCGATCGTGGGTCAGGCCACCGTGGGGTCACCCCCCGGGGCCAGAACGCCCCGCTCCCCCCCCCAGGACCCAGGAGCCGGCCCATGCCGCCTTGTCCCGCCGGTAATGTAGGTGATTTAATTTACGCCGGCGTGACAGGCAATTTATCGGCGGGACTTCGGCCCATCCGGGCCGGAGAATCGAGCGGCGCGATTCCCGCCCCCGCCGAATATCCGGTGCCGGAGACTTCGGCAACTGGCGGGGGCGGGATTCACGCCAGCCCCCGGCGATTCTCCGACCCGGCGGGGGGTCGGAGAATGTCGCCCCTGGTCTCCAAGAAACTTCAGAGCCGATATACCAAAACTACATTTGGTTCTGTTCAGGTTCAAACCAATTTTATGTACTCTTTGAAATACTTGTAACAATCTTGAATTGTATTCTTCTCTTGCAGATGACCACACAACTATATCGTCCACATACACTCGTACACCTTTAATACCTTCAGTCATCTGTTCCATCACTCGATGAAAAATCTCTGATGCTGATCAGGGACCAAATGGCATCCTGTTGAAACAGAATCTACCAAACAGTATGTTGGATGATCACCCATGATCGTGATGAATGGCGGAGCAGGCTCTAAGGGCCAAAAGGCCTCCTCCTGCTCCTATATTCTATGTATCTATGAATATACACAGTGTTCTGCTAGATTCATCAAATTGCATTTGCCAAAGTCCTCTGGAGGCATGCAGTTTCGAATTTGTTTTAGCATTAGCCATCTCACTGGTGATTTCTTCTCTCTTGGGTATAGGATAGTGCTCTCTCTTAATCTTTTTGTTAAGATCTTTACGATCGATGGATGTCCTGAATTCCCTGGAAGTCCTTTTTACACATATATGGAACTGACTTAGTCAGTTGGCTCTGTAATTCTAGACATTATGCCTAGATGTTGCATACGTGCAAGTTCTTGCTTCAATCTCTCCCAAAGTGGTGCAGGATCTCTTCTCGGCGGATGCACCACTGATTTGGCATCTGGCTGTAACTGAATTTTGTATCGGTATGGAAGAGTACCCAAGCCTTCGAAGACGTGCGGAAAATGATCCAGAATTCCTTGTATGTCGTCTTGAACAGGTGGATGAGATGAACTTGCACTATAAATCCTCTGAATTAAGTATAGGTCCTTACAGGTTTGCGCACCTAAGAGCGAAGACTTGTTTTAATCAACAAACTCAAATGTTAAACACATAGCAGTGCCATAATTGGTAACCAACCAGTAGCAAGATCCAACTGAGGGGACGGCATTGCCATTGTAGTCGCGCAATTGACAAGTTGATATCTTGATCTTTGGAGTTTGCTTCAGCTTTGAAAGATCAAGCCTATTGAGCAAATTTGCAGAAGCTCCAGTGTCAAGTTTAAAATTAATTTGAGAATTATTAACTTGAAGTACTGTATTCCATTCCATATCTGCGTTGATAGAATGAACTACCTTGTGAGGCGATGAGGCATCTGTGGTATCATCATATTTCTCAATGATGCCTACGAAGAATGAGTCTTCTAAAGAATAAGCAGTGAGATCGTTTCAAAAATTTTCTTCTTGAAAACCTTCTTCCTAAGTGTCCACACTTCTAACGTTCATCAGCTTTGATTTGAAATTCGAAGATTTAAATTTAAGAGTGGGTCTGCACTGAGCAGTGAAATGGTTGTGTTAGACACATTGCGAGCAAATCTTTCCTAGTGCTGGACATTTTTTTTGAGGGTGGACGTGCCCACACCTTCCACATGTCATGACGTTGACGTCTTCACGCGTACAGCTTCTTCGCGCTTGCGCAGATTGGTCTTTTTTCATCTCTTATCTTTTTGCGAAGTGTGCATGTGTAGCCTTAGAACGCGCGTGCGCAAGGTGGCTGCCATCCAAAACGAGCATCTTTCTGAGCTGCGACACAGCCCTAACGCATTCTACCTTGAGGTTTGTTTTGTGCCCTTTTCTCGCAGGAGCATTTCATTATACTGACTTTTGGATAATTGATGCATACGGCACATTTCAATTGAATTTTCAAGCTGGAGATCTTTCTGTCTCAGCAAACATTCCATGAGCTTATCATCAATTATTCCAAATACAATTTGATCCCTGATCATTGAATCAGTTAAAACGGAGAAACTACACGTTGAGATAATAGTTTGAGATCAGTCATGAAGCAATCAATTGATTCCCCAATATTTTGCATTCTTCTTTTGAAGACAAAATACTCAAAAGTTTCATTAATCTGGATCTTGCAGTGAAGATCAAACTTTTCTATAACTACATCCTACATCTTATCTTGATCCGCAGCAAATTGAAATGAGTTATACAGTTCTATGGCTTGTGCACTAGCTATTGTTAGAAATAGAGCTAATTTACGAACATTACGCGCATCATTTAAATCAGAAGCTGTCAAATACAATTGAAACTGCTGCTTGAACACTCGCCAGTTAACGTCAAGTTCACTGGTGATCCAGAGTTGTTGTGGAGCGTGAGCTTTCTCCATCAGTCCTGGATTCTTCAATGTCCCGCAATAACAGGTCTGTTCTTCGAAATTCAAGTTGCGTGTTAATTTCTTTAATTAAATCCTTACTAAACTATCTAACTCGCTTCAGCAGACACCTGGTACCATGTTATATTACCATTCGTGGTAATATGTTGTGTTCTTTGTCTTTTTTTCCAGAATGATCCAATGTGTTGTTGACAAAGAATACACCAATCAAAAAATTGAAACAAAGCTAATTTATCATGAAACTATTAATTAAATGAAGTTCACACACTCTACTGAGCAACAGTTAATAGTTAAGTAATATTGAATCTGTTTAGCAGTACTCAATAATCTAAATAGTCACTAACTATACTATGATCTAACCTTGTGTTAACTCGGTCCAATCTAATCTCCTCCTGATGCTGTCATCATGCTTTCTCCTAATTGCTACTCCCAGAATTTCCTCAGAGTCTGAGTTAAATGCAGAGAAGTAGTGACACCCTCTAGTGCTTAACTTACACAGAGATGTAACAATTAACCCTTCGCTAACCTGACAATATACATATCATTACACCTCTGCCTTAAAAATATTCAGTGACCCCACTTCCACTGCCTTCTGATACAGTGGGCTAGATTCTCCGATTCTCAGGCTACGTCCTGATGCAGGCGTGGGAACAGGGGCGTTTTATGACTGAAAATCCAGCACAAAACGGCCCCCGATCCTCCGTTTGGTGTGGGACTAGCAGACAGGCAGCGTAGAGCACCCGGCTCTAGCTGCCAATACGGCTGGAGAATTACTGGGTCCGGGCCACGCATGCGCATGGCGGCGGCCTGCAGCGGCCGCGCCGTGCAACATGGCGCCGGCCGCGCATGGACTGGTCTGCCAAATAGTGAACCCGTTTTGGCTGGCTCACGACCCTCGGACCACCCCCCAATAGTGCCCCCAGCCCCTGCCAAAGTCTCCTTTGCCCATGGATCGGCTCTCCCCGACTGGCGGCGCTGGACTTAGTCCACAGCTGCCACGCTGAGTTCCCGACAAATAATAGCATGAGAGATCCACACCGTTGGGAACTCGACCAGTCAGGGGCAGAGCATCGGGGGGTGGGGAAGGGCCTCAGGCAACGTCCTGAGGCTGTCGATACAGCTTTGGAGGGGGCGGAGCATCGTGAAAGCAGCGCCGCCCCCGATTTTGGCGCGAACGTTGATTCTCCGGCCAATCGCCAAACGCGATTCCAGCGTCAGCGACCATAGAATCTTGCCCAGTGTGTTCCAAAGTCGCACCACCCCCTGAGAGAAAATAATTTCTCCCTCATCTCTGTCCTATAAGGGTGGCTCTTAATTTTAAAACAATGTCCCCTAGTACTGGACTCACCAAAACTGTGTAAAGTCTCAGGCAAGCGACCACTCGCAAGCAACAACTTGAAAAGTTTGGTTTTATTCTCCTTGCTATACACTCCTCCTACTCCCCGGAGGGTCTGCCATGTCATCTGGGCCAGGGTATTTATATCACAGCAATCCTAGGGAAAAGGGGGCTAGCCCCGCCCTCTCATCTGGATAGATCGTATTCAGGTGAGGCCACAGGAACTCTGATGTTGCGATCACTGGGCTTCCTGTAGGGTTATAATATTCCTCACCCACCACCCAAGTCCGATACATCATCTACTTCAACAGGAGGGGGGAAATCCTGATGCGGTGCCCGCCACTCCGTGCTCGGAGGGGTGCCATGGACCGGGGAGCGTTGCTTCCTGTTTGAACATGTGGGCGGATCCTCAGCCTTGTCTCCGCCGGTCATTCCTGGACCTGTGTCGATTTCCGTGGGGAAACCTCCATGTCTGACTCCTGGTCGGGCTGGTCGACCTCCCGCATTTCGGAGTTACAAGGTCCAGGCGCTTCGCCTGGTACCACCAGCAACTGCTCTGGAGGGAGGGGCGCCACCAGACTCGGGATCGGTGGTCGATCCTCAGGTACCTGTTCTACCCAGCTCCGGAGATGGTCCATATGCTGATTCAAATCCTTCCCCTGAACCCTCACCGTATACGAGACCGGCCCAGACCGTTTTATGATCATTCTAATTATGGTGAGCTAATCTTGCCAGCTGGAATGGCTCCTCGTAGATTGGGGTGCTATTTTAACTGGCAGCCCCTCTCTCTGCACTCCTGCACCATTCAAGCTCCCCCCCACCCACCTCCCCCATCCCCAATCTTCTATTGGCCCCTGGAATCCCCCATTACCCCCCTCTAATGGCCAAGGCTCACCTGGACCTGACTCCAGACAGTGGCAACCTGACACTGTGCACCTTGATACTGTGCAGTGGAGTCTGAGTTATTAAATGGATTCAAGAAGGAGATAGATCTATTTCTGATTGTGGAAACCAGCGCTAAATGTCAAGGTCGGGGAACTCGTGATCTGCCTGTGTCCTGCGTGGTGCCCAATTTGGGGCACGAGCGGGGTTTGATCACCCATTGCGCCCAACATAGTGACTGAATTGCGCCCCATGATTCCCTGTCAATAATCCATCCTGGTTCTTCCCAATTACCTTGAGCTTGTCTAAGTGCCCAGCTATAACCTTTTTAATGATCAATTCTAACACATTCCCTACTGCATATGTCTGTTAACTGGCCGATAGTTTCCTAATTGCTGCCTCCATCCCTACTTGAATCGAAGGGTTATATTTGCTACTTTCCAGCCTGATGGAATCGAATAAATTGTAGAAAATTAACACAAACGCATGGACTATCTCATTAGCCATCTCTATTAAGACACGGGGATGAAGTCCATCCGGACCTGGAGGTTTGTCAACCCACAGCCACATCAGATTGCTCAGTACTGCTTCCCTTGTGATTGCATTTTTACCAAGTTCCTCTCTCCCCTTCACCTTAACTTAATGCATGAGGTTACATTTGTAGGGTTGGATATCCAGAATTCAGTAATTTGCAAAAAATAACATAATAGCAATCTTCCTCAAAGAGCTCTTAAAGGTGACTTGAACTGAAGTGGGGTTAGGATGCTGTTTTGTGGTTAAAATTACAAAACCTTACATTGCGTCTAGCTGTTCTCTTCCTGTGGTGACACTGGGGCCGGGATTCTCCATTGCAAGTCCGCCCCGCTACCGCTGCTAATGAGGACGGAGAATTTGGCGCTCATTCATTGCAGCAGAACCAAAGAATCCCGATGTCGTGAACAGACGGAGAATCCCGCCCTGGAACTGAAAGTGGATTAGCATTCTTTTTACCAACGCTGACAAAGATGAATGCAAAAAAAAAATCAAAGCTACCTTGTAAAAAAATTGTAGTTTTGCTGATTAGTTCACTAATTCTCCCATTAATAAAAATAACTGGGGACTGTGTTGAAGTGTGTTATGCTCTGATCTTTCACCATTGTGATATCGGTTTGATTCAAACCCAGGCTAATGGAATTAAAGCCTGTTGGGGATAAGGGTTATGCACGGATAAGTTTAGGTCATCTCAGCTAAGTTCCTAGTAGAGATGTGGTTACAATGGGAAACTGTGATGAATACTAATTGGCAACTTCGCTCAAGATCGCTCATGTGGGAAGTGGAAAAATGTCACAGTGGTGTAATGGGTTGTATCTTTCTGAGTTTGGGTTTGAATCAGCAGCGTAGAGGGAACTTTACTCTGCATCTAACCTGACCTGCAAATGCTTGATACTGACACCTGCCTGAATGAGAAGTGCTCCTTTCCAAACTCTGGAGTATGAAATCTAAAACAGAAGATCAAGGCCGCAATTGATCGAAGAATGAAAAATGTGCCCTCATATTACAGCAGAATTGGATCTTCCTTCCTATGTTGAAATGAAGGATGAAATGCTGTTCTAAACAACGAGTGATAATATTTGTACATGCAGACCAAGATTGCAAAAGCAAAGTTATTAAAAGCATCCAACTGCTGTGAAGAAATGTTGTGTATGCCTTTTAATCATAGACTGGTTTCCCTGCCTTTCCTGCCTCCTTCAAATAGATGGCACTTTTCGCATTTATGTCTCCTTGTCGTCTCTTCTCCTCTCTGTGGTATAGTTTTTCCGCTGAAAATATAGCCCAATGCTATTTCCTGGCAACCTTTCTTCGAGACGGGGTTTAAGTATTGTGCTTCACAGAATCATATCATAGAATTTACAGTGCAGAAGGGGGCCATTCGGCCCATAATTGTGTCCTCAGGAGGTATCCACAATCACTAGTCATTGGGTAGCAATCAAAACACTGGCTGCTTTCCCCTCCCCACCCCACTACCAATGATACTGCTCTCAACACAACTCCAAATTTAAAGTCATAGTACTGATAATTTGAGATTAGATTGATTTCTTTCAAAAGGTAATATCTTAGAAGTTTTTGTAGAACATGTAGTACACTTGGGAGGAAATAAGTCACTTTGAAACTATGACTGCCAAAACTCTCCATTGCGTGGGGGGTTTCTCAATTTATCCCCAAGTCTGTTGCAGACTAATTCATGGAATCAGAGAATCCCAACAGTGCAGAAGGAGGCAATTTGGCCCATCGAGTCTGCACCAATTCCCTGAAAGAGCACCCTTCCTAGACCCACGTCCCCACTCTGTAATTCAATAACCCCACCAAACCTTTTGGACACTAAGGGGCAATTTGGCATGGCCAATCCACCCAACCTGCACATCTTTGGCCTATGGGAGGAAACCGGAGCACCCGGAGGAAACCCACACAGCCAACTGTGATAATATGCGTAAGCAACTTTGTATATATTGATGTACATGACCTCCGACCAGCAGGTGGCAGTGTAAACCTACCACGTGACTCTGTGCCTCGGGGAGTTGGGGGTAAGTGGTATTGGTGGATGGACATATTTTGCAGTAGCTCGAGAATAATTAGTCAGTGTCAGTAGTTTGCAATATCTTTATTCCAGTTATCTTTACCACGCATTTGTTTTATAATAATTTATTTTAACTCGCCAAGAACCAGATGTTCTGTAGTGCATCATTCCTTCCGGTCAGTGCACAAGAACATGACAACAATGGGAGAATGTGCAAACTCAATACAGACAGTCACCCAAGGCTTGAATTGAACCCGGGTTCCTTGCGCTGTGAGGCAGCAGTGCTAACCACTGTGCTGCTAATTAATAGTGATTGATTAGTCAATAGCTCCATTGCTATTGTATCTTGTGACTACCAGGGTGGGAAATAGGTGAATATGACGGATCTTGATCTTTTATCATCTGGTAATTTATTTGTTCTGATGTACAGCCAAAATCTGAGCTCGAACTATGGGGATCTATAAGAGCGAGTGCCAAATTGCACAGTGCATTTCCCACTGAAACGTCAAGGGAGTTTTTCACTAGCTTGTTTCTTTTGCTCTCTCTGTAGACACATATTATATATCACATTAAGACAGAGCTCAGAGAATTACAGGGGAAAAAATGATACTAATGAACAGACAAAAAGAGACGGATGAGGCAGTATAAAATGTATAGGAGAGAAATATTAATAAGAAAATGATGACATGGATGAGAATTAATTGCCTGCAGGCTGCATTTTGTTTGTTAAAACAGCTTTGTCTCTCTTTACTTTTTCAGTCTGGTAATTACATTTATGCCGTGAAGTTATTAATAATTTCTGACATATTCGTACTGCAAATAGTAATTTTAAACGTATATGCAAAATATATACCGATGTTGCTAGCTCGCTGCATTAACGTAATGCAACTGTCAGAATTGTTACATTTTATATATCAAAATGATCAATTATTCAAATGCTGAAAGAACTCCATATTGTTAAAAGTTCTGAATCTGTATCATTTCTGATGCTATATTGTCAGTGAGTTCCTTGACTAGATTGTGAACTACATTCAAGAATTTCAAACAATTAGATCCCAAGATAGAAACCAGTCATGATGTCGCATTTTACAGCAGAAAAACAGGCCGCTCAGGTCCAACAGTCTGTACCAGTGTTAGGGGTTCCCA